>NW_023270825.1:33240240-33652050 GCF_011800145.1 Mirounga leonina | reverse complement strand
GGGGTGCATGTACCCCTTCAGATCCCTACATTTGTATCTTTGGGTTAAATACCCAGTAGTGCAATTGCTGGGTCATAGGGTAGCTCTATTTTCAACTTTTTGAGGAACCTCCATACTGTTTTCCAGAGTGGCTGCAGGGATTGCAGGTTCCTTTTTTTTTTTTTTTAATTTTTTTATTCTTTTTTTTTTTTTAATATTTTATTTATTTGACAGAGAGAGAGATAGTGAGAGCAGGAACACAAGCAGGGGGAGTGGGAGAGGGAGAAGCAGGCTTCCCGCCGAGCAGGGAGCCCGATGTGGGACTCGATCCCGGGACTCCGGGATCATGACCTGAGCCGAAGGCAGACGCTTAACGACTGAGCCACCCAGGCGCCCGTAAAATTTTTTTTATTCTTATGTTAATCCCCGTACATTACATCATTAGTTTTAGATGTAGTGTTCCATGATTCATTGTTTGTGCATAACACCCAGTGCTCCATGCAGAATGTGCCCTCCTCAATACCCATCACCAGGCTAACCCATCCTCCCTCCCCCCTCCCCTCTAGAACCCTCAGTTTGTTTTTCAGAGTCCATCGTCTCTCATGGTTCATCTACCTCTGGGATTGGAGGTTTCTTAATTAAGGAGAGCACAATTCTAATTTTATGTTTCATGTGTGAATTTTGGTAAGTTGTAGTTTTTCAAGGAATTATCCGTTTCATCTAAATTTTGAAATATAATAGCAAGCAATTGGTTATAATATCCCCATATACTTTTTTTTTTTTAAAGATTTTATTTATTTATTTGACAGAGAGAGAGAGAGTGAGAGTAGGAACACAAGCAGGGGGAGTGGGAAAGGGAGAAGCAGGCTTCCCGCTGAGCAGGGAGCCCGATGTGGGACTCGATCCCAGGACCCTGGGATCATGACCTGAGCCGTAGACGCTTAACGACTGAACCACCCAGGCGCCCCCCCATGTACTTTTAATGTCTGTATATTCTTTTGTGATGTATATCAGATCTTTTAATTTTGACATTGGTCATGTGTGTGTTTTTTTCCTCAGTCTTGCCACAAATTTATCAATTTTAGTAAGCTTTTCAAAGACCCAGTTATTGATGTGATTTGCTTTATTGTTTGTCTATTTTTTATTTCAATGATTTCTGTTCTTTTATCATTTCCTTTTTCTTAATTTACTTTGGGATTAGTTTGCTCCTCCCCAACCCCCACCCAGATTCTTAAGGTAGAAACTTAGATCTTTGATATAAAACTTTTTTTTTTAATAATTTGGGCTTTTAAAACTGTAAGTTTCCCTACAAAATGCTTTATCTGCCTTTTGAAAAAAAATTTTTTTTTAGATTCATTTATTTATTTATTTATTTGACAGAGAGAGAGACAGCGAGAGAGGGAACACAAGCAGGGGGAGTGGGAGAGGAAGAAGCAGGCTTCCTGGGGAGCAGGGAACCCGATGCAGGGCTCGATCCTAGGACCCGAGGATCATGACCTGAGTGGAAGGCAGACGCCTAACGACTGAGCCACCCAGGTGCCCCTGCTTCTTGATGTGTTGCATTTTATTTGTTTGAAATATTTTTTGTTTTTTCCTGTGATTTCTTCTATGGCATATGGTTATTTAGAAATACATTACTAAATTTCCAACTACTTGGGGAATTTTCTAGTTAATTTTATTGATTTTTTTCTTCACATTGGGAGATTTTTATTAACTTAAATTGACATTTTTAATTTTGCCTGCCAGGTCCTTAGTGAATATACCTTTATTTGATACAAACCTACCAGTTCTTATCAATACCACAGGATCAAGAAGACTTACAGTAATCAGTGTTTTATAATGATTAAAACAATGTTCAAATAACAAGTTACTTCACTGACATACTTAAAAGAATATTCTGGGGAGTGTTTGAAAGCTCTTTTTATAATTGATATATTTATGTATTTGGTGTTGAAGATAAACACTTCTTATATAAAACATTGTTTTAATACATTGTACTAATTTAATACATTGTACTAATGAGGCTAGTTATTAGATATATTTCTAACACTAAAGAATAAAGCTTTATCTTCATATTTTTTTTAATGTAATGCTCTTGAAGTTCTCTGACATACAAAGTATGTACTCTTTGTATAATTGCAGTCTTTTAGAATTTATTGAGACTTATTCTATAATCCAGCACAAGATCTGTTTGGCAAATGTTCATGTACCATTGAGTATCTGTTTTTCATGTGTGTTATGTTCTGTAAATTTTTTTTTTTTCATTTTAGATTTCAGGCATATAATATAATGATTCAGCAATTGTATACATTACTTAGTGCTCATCAAAATAAGTGTACTCTTGGGGCGCCTGGGTGGCTCAGTCGTTAAGCGTCTGCCTTCGGCTCAGGTCATGATCCTAGGGTCCTGGGATCAAGCCCCACATCGGGCTCCCTGCTCAGCGGGAAGCCTGCTTCTCCCTCTCCCACTCCCCCTGCTTGTGTTCCCTCTCTTGCTTTGTCTCTCTCTGTCAAATAAATAAATAAAATCTTTAAAATATGTATATATATATGTTTATTATAAAAATAAGTGTACTCCTTTATCTAGTTCAATCATTCTTCCACTCACCTACCCTCTGACAACCACTAGTTTGTTCTCTATATTTGAGTTTGTTGTTTTTGTCTGTTTTTCTTTGTTCATTTGTTTCTTAAATTTCATATGAGTGAAATCATTGGTATGTGTCTTACTCTAACTGATTTATTTCACTTAGCATTATACCCTCTACATCCATCCATGTTATTGCATATAGTAAATCTCATTCTTTTCTGTGGCCAAGTAATATTCTAATGTGTGTGTGTTATTATAACCATATCTTCTTTCACTTCATCTGTCAATGGACACTTGATTTGCTTCCATACATTGTCTATTATAAATAATGTTGCAGTAAACGTAGAGTTGCATATATCTTTTTGAATTAGTGTTTTTGTTTTCTTTGGATAAATACCCAGTGGTGAAATTGCTGGACCATATGGGAATTCTATTTTTAATTTTTTTAGGAACTTCCATACTGTTTTCCACAGTGGTTACACCAGTTTGCATTCCTGTCAACAAGGTGCAAGGGTACATTTTTCTCCACATCCTTGATAACACTTGTTATTTCTTGTGTTTTGAATTTTAGCCATTCTGACAGGTATGAAGTGGTATTTCATTGTGTTTTTGATTTACATTTCTTTGATGATTAGTGGTTTGAGCATCTTTTCATGTGTCTTTTGGACATCTATATGTCTTCTTTGGAAAAATGTCTATTCAGGTCCTCTGCCCATTTTTAATTGGATTATTTGGGTTTTTTTTTCATGTTGAGTTGTATAAGTTCTTTATATATTTTGGATATTAGCTCTTTATCAGGTACATCATTTGTAATATCTTCTCCCATTTAGTAGGTTGCATTTTTGTTTTGTTGATGGTTTTCTTTGGTGTGCAAAAGCTTTTTATTTCAGTATAGTCCCCAAAGTTTATTTTTGCTTGTTTCCCCTGCCTGACGAGACATATCCATGAATGTATCACTAAGGCTGATGTCCAAGATATTATTGCCTGTATTTTCTTTTAGGAGTTCGATGGTCTCAGGTCTCACATTTAGGTCTTTAATCCATTTTGAGTTTATATTTGTGTATGATATAAGAAAGTCGTCTGGTTTCATTCTTTTGCATGTAGCTGTCCAGTTTTCCCAGCACCATTTATTGAAGAGACTGTCTTTTCCCCATTATATATTCTTACCTCCTTTGTTGTGGATTAATTGATCATGTAAGTGTAGGTTTATTTCTGGGCTCTCTATTCTGTTCCATTGATTTATGTATCTGTTTTTTGTGTTAGCACCATACTGTTTTGTTTACTACAGTTTTGTATCTTGAAATCTGGAATTGTGATACCTCCAGCTTTGTTATTCTTTCTTAGATTGCTTTGGCTACTGTTAATGTTTTATGTCAAGCTAGTTGATGATGGGGTGGCTGGGTGGCTCAGTTGGTTTAACATCTGGCTCTTGATTTCGGCTTGCATCATGATCTCAGGGTCGTGAGATTGAACCCTGAGTCTGGCTCTGTATTAGGTGGGGAGTCTTCTGGAGATTCTCTTTCCCCCTCTGCCCCTCCTCTTGCTCTCTCTTTCTCTCAACTGAATAAATCTTTAAAAAACAAACAAACAAACCTAGTTGATAATGTTCAAATCTCCTGTATAGTTACTGATGAATAATTTTTTACTTGTTCCATTCCTGAGAAGAAGGTATTGAAGTATCTAATGTATCTAATGATTGTGGATTAATAAATTCTTTTAGCTCTATTTTTTATTCATGTATTTTGGAGATTTGTTGTAATATGTTATATATATTAGACAAATTAACCTTTTTAACCATTAGGAAACTCCCTTCTAATCTGTCTTTATCTTTAAGCATTTTTTGTTTGATACTTATATAGCCATACCAGTTTTTTTATTATTGTAGTAAAATATATATGTTACCATCTTAACAGTTTTTAAGTGTGCAGTTCAGTGATATTAAATACATTCACATAGTTGTGCAACCATCACTACCATCCATCCCCATAATTATTTTTACCTTGTAAAATGGAAACTATTCCTATTTAGCAAGAATTCCCTGTTGTCCCCTTTAATCTTTCCATATTTTTTTCCAGTTTTTACTTTCTGTTTGTATCTATCTTTTAAAAATTGTATTTTTAAATAAATAGCATAGAGTTGGGTCTTGCTGTTTTTTCCCCCTAGCTTTATTTTTATTTATTTATTTTTTTAAGATTTTATTTATTTATTCGTGAGAGAGAGAGAGGCAGAGGGAGAAGCAGGCTCCCAAGGAGCAGGGAGCCCGATGCGGGACTCGATCCCAGGACCCTGAGATCATGACCTGAGCCGAAGGCAGACGCTTAACCATCTGAGCCACCCAGGTGCCCTTCCCCTAGCTTTATATGTTCTTCTAATTTAGGTGTTGATTTCACCTACTTATTTATTTATTATTTTAAAAGATTTTATATTTATAACAGGAGTGGGGAGAGGAGGAGAGGGAGAGAGAGAATCTCAAGCAGTGGAGTCAGACTCAGGGCTTGATCTCACAAACCTGAGATCATGACCTGAGCTGAAATCAAGAGTCAGACACTCAGCTGACTGAGCTACCCGGGCACCCCTCCATTTATTTTTAAAACAGCTTTATTGAGGCATAATTGACATACAGTAAACTGTACATTTAAAATGCATGATTTTATATATTTTGATACATATATTTGTTGTGAAGCTGTCACCTCAGTCAGGATGATAAATCTATCCGTTATAAATCTCCAAGAATTTACAAAGTTTCCATGTGTCCCTTTTTTTTTTTTTCAAAGATTTTATTTTTATTTATTTGACAGAGAGGGACACAGCGAGAGAGGGAACACAAGCAGGGGGAGTGGGAGAGGGAGAAGCAGGCTTCCCGCCGAGCAGGGAGCCCGATGCGGGGCTCGATCCCAGGACCCTGGGATCATGACCTGAGCCGAAGGCAGACGCTTAACGACTGAGCCACCCAGGTGCCCCTCCATGTGTCCCTTTGTAGTCATTTTCTTCTGCTTCCCCTCTACCTCCGTCTATCTCTGATCTGTTTTCTTTCACAGTGATTAGTTTCCTTTTCCAAGACCTTTATATAAATGGGATCATGTAGTGTATAGTTGGGTTTTTTGGAGGTTCCTTTCATTAAGCACAATTATTTTGAGGTTGATTATACCAATATTCCTTTTTATTGCCTACTCATATTTCTTTGTATAGATATACTAGAATATGTTTATCCATTTACCTGCTCATAGACATTTGGTTGTTTCTAATTTTAGACTATTGCAAATAAAACTGCTACAAATATACATATATAAATCTTTGTATAGATATTTGTTTTTTATTCATCTGGTAAATTTATAGGGTTGGAATGGCTAGATCATTTGGTAGGTATAAGTTTCACTTTTTAAGAAAGTGCCAAATTGTTACCAGTGTAGTTGTTCCTACCAGCAGTGTATTAATCCCACCACCAGTTCCTTCACATTCTCACCTATACTTATTATGATCAGTCTTTAATTTTAGCTATTCTGATAGGTATCTAGCTGTATCTGGTTTTAATTTGCATTTCCCTAGTTACTAATAATACTAATGTTGAGGATTTTTTAAGTGGGATTTTTTTTTTTGCTTTGTTATTTATTTATTTGTACCATACATCTATTTTCTTTTGTTAAGTGTCTGTTAAACCTTTTGTTCATTATTTTCAGTTTTTCCTTTTCATTAAGATTTGAGCATAGATTTGAATGCAAGTCAAATATATACTTTACAAATATTTACTCATAGTCTATGACTTCATTTTTTTAACAGGGTCTTATAAAGAGCAGAAATTTTAAATTATCATTAATAACATAACTTTTTAAAAAGATTTTATTTATTTGACACAGAGAGAGAGAGAGAGAGTGCACAAGCAGGGGGGAGTGGCGGCAGAGGCAAAGGGAGATGCAGACCCCCTGCAGAGCAGGGGGAGCCCAATATGGGACTTGAACCCAGGACCCCGGGGGATCATGACCTGAACCGAAGGCAGTTGCTTAACCAACTGAGCCACCCATGCGCCCAATAACATATGTTTTAAAAGAAAACATGAGAACATCTTTGGTATCTCAGAGTCAGTGAAGAGTTCTGAGATATCATACCGTAAGTACAAGCTATAAAAGAAAAATACAAAATCAAAATCAAAAACTGTGTTGTAAATGACCTTGTTAAGAGGATGAAAATATAAGCTACAGACTGGAGAAAATATTTGCAAACCTCATATCTGACAAAGGCCTTACATCTACAATATATAAAGAACTCTCAAAACTCAACATTAAAAAAAAAAATTAATCTGTTTGGGCTGAATTGTGTCCCTCTCCAAATTTATATGTTGAGGTCTAACAGTATTTGGTGATGGGGCTTTTAAAGAGGTAATTAAGGTAAAAATGAGGTCATATAGGAGGGCCCTATTCCAGTATGACTGGTGTCTTTATAAAAAGCAGAGTTTCGTATACTGACACACACAGGTGGAGGGATGACCATGTGAGGGCACAGCAGGAAGGCAGCCATCTGCATGCCAAAGGGAGAGGCCTCAGAAGAAACCATACTGCCGATACACATTGATCTTGGATATCCAACGCCAGAATAGAGAAAAAATATGGTTTATTGTTTAAGACACCTAGTCTGTGGTATTTTGTTATGGCAGCCCTAGAAAACTAATACACAATCCAATTATAGAATGGACAAATACACGAACAGATATTCTACCAAAGATAATTGGATAGCAAATAGGCACGTAATAAAATGTTTCACATCATTAACTATTAGGGAAATGCAAGTTAAGATCCCAATAAGATATCACTACAAACCTATTGAAATAACTAAAATTAAAAAAATAGTGATAATACCATACGTTGGCAAGGATGAGAAAAAACTATTCTCCCCATACAATGCTGATGAGAATGTCAAATGGTATAGCCACTCTGGAAAATAGTCTGTAAGCTTCTTATAAAATTGAATATGTAGTTCCTATATGGCCTACCAATTACACTCTTGGGCATGTATCCCAGAGAAATGATAACTTATGTTCACTAAGAAACCTATATATAAATATTCACAGGAATTTTATTCATAATAGACTAACTCCAGGAAACAACCCAAATGTCCCTCATTGTTTTAATGGTTGAACAAACTCTGGTACTTCCAAATAATGGAGTAAAAAGGAATGATCTGTTGCAACATGCAACAACCTGATGGACCTGAAGGATGTTAATCTTAGTAGAGAAAGTCAATGTCAAGAGGTTACATATTGTTTGATTACACTTACGTAACATTCTCCAAAAAACAAAACAAAAGAAAACAAAAGAAAAAAAACAAAACTACAGAGATGAATGGATTAGTTGTTGCCACAGGAACAGGGCTAGGCATCATGTGGAGATACAGGTTTTAATACAGAAATGTAATATGAGGGAGTTGTTTTGTAGTTTATGGTTCTGTTCTATATCTTGCAATAGTGATTAGACAAATCTATATGTGGTATAAAATTGGCATGTAACTATTTATACAAATGAATACATGTAAAAAATTGTTGAAAACTGAATAAGGTTTGTAGAATAGTTATCAGTAATGTACAAATATTAATGTTCCTGGCTTTGATATTGTAGTATATAACATATCACCATTGGGGGAGGCTAGTTAAAGGGTACTTGGGACTATAGTATTTTTGCAACTTGCTGTACCTCTGTGATTATTTTTAAAATAAAGACGTATATTATGATGAAATTCAGTTAATCAATTTGTTCTCCAAGGGATTGTACTCTTGATATTAATTCTAAGAAATCTTTGCATAGCACAGGATCACAAAGATTTTATTCTTAGGTTTATGTGTAGAATTTATACAATTTTAAGTTTTAGGTCTGTGATCTGTTTTGAGTTAATTTTTATACATCGTATGAGGTTTGCATTGAAATTTTCTCCCCATATTCCCATCCAGTTTTCCCAGCACCATTTGATGAAAAAACTAACATTTCTCTACTTGATTTCTTTTTCACCTTTTGTCTAGAAAAAAAACTTCCCTGTATGTCAAAGTCTGTTTTTGGACTCTTCTCCTTTGACCTGTTTATTTTTATACCAATACCACACTGTTTTGATTTCTCTATCTTCATAATTCTTGAAATCAGGTAGTGTTAACCTTCCAGTTTTGTTCTTTGTTCAAGTCTGTGTGTGTGTATGTGTGTGTGTGTGTGTGTGTGTGTGTGTGGTGCCTATTCTAGATCTTTTTCGTTTCCGTATTAATTTTAAAGGTAATTTATCAAATTCTACAGTAAAATCTGCTTGGATTTTTGACTGGAATTGTATTGAATCAATATAGAACAATTTTGAAATAATTGGCATGTTAACAATGGAATCTTTTTACCCATAAACAAGGCATATGTCCTTGATTATTTAGATCTTTAATTTTTCTCAGTGATGTTTTATAATTTCAGTATATACATCTTTCACATGTACTGTCAGATTTTTGTGTAAGCGTTTCCATATTTTGGATATTATTGTAATTGGTACTTAATAAAATTTCATTTAATTTTTTTCTAGTTTTTTATTGGTAGTATATAGAAATACAGTTGACTTTTGTATATTGACCTTGTATTCAGTAACTTGATTAGTTCTAGTAGCTTTTATGTAGTTTTGATGAGAGAATGGGATGCTGACAAGATGTGGTTTTATGGAAGAAGGACAGTGGTCCCTATGGGCCAGGTTAGGAAATGTGAGATTTCTTGATATATAATAGCCATTGCTTTCACCCAAGCATTGAGCATGAGTGTAGGTAGGGAAGGAATTACCCCACTGTTCTGCTGACTGATGAATGTTTAGAGGTTAAGCAGTGTGTTTGAGGATTGAAACAAGCTGCCCAAAGATACTTCGGTTGTTCACTCTATGAGGGAGAAAAGGGGAAGGTTATTCTGACATGGTGGTAGCAAGTTCTTGGCCCTAGTCAAAATAGAGTATTGCTTGGATGCTGAGTCAAAGGGTCCCCTAAGCTGAAATAAGTTGTGTCAGCAGTGAGGATAGAAACCTTTCAGTGAACCAACATTAGAAGTTGGTTTGGTTGAACTATGGGACTTGATGCTTAATACTGAAAGTAAATGCAAAGCCATGTTTATTGGCACGTGCCACTTTCTCATTCTGTATCCTCTTATCTTTTTCTGTGTACTTTGACCTCAGGTGCTTCAAGAGAAAAATTAAGTGTTTTTGGCATCTTTGAAGGGGAAGAAAAACTCAAAACTTTTGTGACTCTGTTGGATACAGGTGTTCAATTCACTCTTTCCTGGTCCCAGGTGAAGAGGGAAAGCTGGGTGCAGGCGTTGCCAAAAGTGCCACAGATTTTAGGGAAAAGCTGCAGTGATATGTCCTTTCCCTGAACTGGGTGCTTTTCAAATACTAGAAGCCATGTGAGAGAGGAAGCAACCCTGGGGTCTAGCCCCAACCCTCAAGTGGCCAGCCAAAGGAAAGAAAAAGCCCACTGCTCCTAGTGTCCTTACTGTCCTTCTCCTCTCATGCTGCATTTTTCCCCCTGTGACTCTACCTGGGAATATAATTGCTTGTGGCTGTTGCTATAGTCCCTGATGTGTGCCTGTTAGACATCTTGGTCATGTTCTGTTAAGGGGAAAAGTACCTGAATTCAACTGATTTAAACAAAACTTTCAGTGGGGAAATAATGCTAAATTGACCTTGTGGATAAAGCCCTTGGACCGTTACATGTACAGTTTACCTGAAATGTTTAGGCCAGGTTCACTGATGGTTCAGTTAAGTGTCCACAGGGTGGCAGCCACCCTCCAGCTCCAAGGACAACTCTGGAGGACTAATTGTGGTAAGAGCTGATTCATACAATAGGCTGAATTGAAATCTGTTCTCTGCCTTAGACCAGGGGTCAACAAATGTCAGTCTGTATGCCAAATCTGGTTGCAGCCTATGTTTGTACTACTTTTGAGCTGGAAATGGTTTTTACATTTTTTAAAGCATTGGGGGTATGCCTGGCTGGCTCAGTCGGTAGAGCATGCGACTTTTGATCTCAGGGTCATGAGTTCGACCCCACACTGGGTGTAAAGATTACTTTAAAAAATATTAAAAAAAAATTAAAGCATTGGGAATAAAAAGAATACATGCTAGAGACTGTATGTGGCTTGCAAAGCTTAAAATATTTGTTTGCCCTTTTCAAGAAAGGCCAACTCCTGCCTTGCAATACTCCAAAGGATCAAGTATGTTATATTTTTCCTGAGTGTTGGGTTATTGTCAAAGATCTCACTTGTATAAGATTACAGAATAGCAGATTAAAGGCACATTCCTTATTTCGGCCACAGGCTGAGGAAACAAGTCATAGCTGCCAGTTGGAAGGGCTTGGTCACTCATGTTGATGCTTAGAGTAAGGGGCTATTTCTCAATGGGATTAACTGGAATGAAACTGCTGATCAAATCCCCACTGCCCAGATCACCACCATGGCCACTTAGATCCATTGTTGTAGCACTGGGTGTGGCAGTATATCCACCATCATAGACTAAGCCAAAAATATAGTACTATATGTTTATGATGCGGAAGCTGTCACTGCTTGCCAAACTTATTATTCCTGACAGAAGTTGTCCCCTTTTTCTCATGGTGACGGACCTTTGACTCCATCTTGGTTCTACTCCTGGTGCTTCCTGTAATTTTTTCAGTTAATAATAGTGTTGTCCAGTCAGATCATCACCAACTGGCCATGCCATTATGTGCCTTAAAACTAATGTTTCATGTTTTTGGCCTTCTGAACTATTTACATTCTGACAGTAGTGTTCTTTTTGTCATGAAGGGCAAACTCAGTGGGCCAGTAGTCAAACTGTTTGATGAAGTTCTGTGTTTTATGCCATCCACAGGTACCTGAATTGGCCTTGAATGCTGGACTGGCCTCCTCCAACATCAGCTCAGAAAGATTTCTGACTCTGTCTTAACTGCTCCTGGTGCACATAACGTGGTTAGGCAGTTTGACACTAACTTTGGTCATCCTCAGAAAGGGATCATCTCTTGATTGCTTCCTTGCTGAAAAAGATAAGGGCTAAAGGGATACAAGACTATGTAGACCTATTTTGAAAATATGAGATTTTGCCCTGACCATTCCTGGGCATGATGCTTCTTCCTTTTCCTGGCTAGTTTGGTTGTTTATACCCTTAGTGTGTCAGCTTAGCCAAAAGGGGGAAAGTTGGCAGGCAAGTACAGACTCTCTTTGTGGCTAGGGTTCTAGAGATTTTAACCATCATGCTAGCCTACCCTTATCTTTAAATGTTCATTAAAATGGTTCTGAGTCTCCTAATCCCCGTTTATGGTGACTTCTTCCTGCTATAGCTGCTCTACCAAGGATGAAAGCAGTTCTCTTCTTCCATTTGCTGGATTTTAGTTCATTTAGGTTTGTCTTTTAGTACAGTAATAGTTTTTTAAAAAATGTTTTTATTACTGTTATTTATTTAGCATGTATTTATTTTTAAGATGAGAGTGACATTCTCTTGTGACTAAAGTTTAGGTAGAAAAAGAAGTCCCTAAGGAATGGCTTTTAAATGATATAAAGCGTAGAAAGCACTTTGGTGTGAGATACGTAGGAATTACTCAATAAATATTAGTTGTTATTTGTGTTATTGCTATCATTGTTCCTGATTTTATCCTTATTTCAAAGGAATAGATTATGCAGTCAAATTTCTTTTATTGTAGTACCTTCTGTGATCCAAACATTGTAGCTAGGCAGAATCAAGGAAGTAGATATGGAACAATAATTATTTAAAATCAGACAGAGGAAATGACTATTAAAATATTTTTTCTTGAGTTTTCTTTTTGGAAACAAGGAGCTGCATTGATATTAAGTATGAAATGGAAAGATTTATCACAACAGTTCAAAAGTAAAAGAAAATACACAATTTGTTACGTAAAAATGCATTATAGCCACTGCTGGTAAGATGTGGCAACATTTTAATAGAGTACCAGGTACTATAGAATGGAAATCAGAGATCACTTTACCAATTTGTTTGATGCTACAGGAGGAAATGCAGAGGCACAAAAATTTGACTTTATGTGGAGTGTCAGCATATTAAGAGTTAGTTCCCTAGACAGTGCATCTAATCAGAACTTTGATAATTATGTGATATTCATGCGCAGTCTCTCTTGGAATATTTTTTTAAGTTCATGGTAACCTATCTAATTGTTACCCACGTGGATATCAAACATTATACATAAAACCTTTTGGATTCCAAATTTATTAATCTATGAATAATTAATGACAAACTTGATCCTCTGCTTCAGGTTAGATTTACAGTGGAGCTTATTTATGGTGTGTATCTTCTTGAAAATTTTGCTACTTTTGATTAATGCAGGAGTTTCTTCTCTCACCTGCTTGAAGTAAAGAAAAAGGGTATCTATTGATTCCATCTCAAGTAAAGTAAGATATTTAAGAAAACATCTGTCTGATAAACCTGGGCATGTGATAATCTTCCATTTGAGTAATATTCTACTATCAGTATCAATGATTATTTCAAAACATACATGCTAGGATCATTAGCAAGTTCTCATAAAGAAACTTTGAGCCTCCTTTCGGTACACATGAAAGGTACAGATTTTTAAAGGTAATTAAGGCACATATTGTTTAGTACTATAAATTAAGCTAAGTTTTATAAATTAATATTAGTTTTAAAACAGATTTCAATACCCTCTGAAATTGAATTGCATCTTAAACATTTTTGAAACAACTATTATGACATAGTTAACATTGTGTATATACAAATTTGGTAATAGCTTTTAATATTTTCACTTCAATTGAGTTATGTGCATTATTGGTACCACACATTTTCAGTTTAACTGCCATTTAAAATGTCTTTACGTGATTACCCATTGATTTCTACTTTTGGGTAACATGGAGTAATGAACAGTAGATTAGTGATTCTCCTGAGAACCATGAGAAAAGCAAGATAAAATTCAAGAATCATCTGCCAAAAGGCAGTCACACCACTAAAGCAAAGACCAGAGAAGCTATGGTCCTAGAGAGAAGAGAACCTTCGAGGAGTGAGCTGACTTCTGTAGGTATCTTTTCCTTTGAGCCTGTTTTAACTGCTGGTGAGTCAAAATCTGATCAGTGGGTCTCTTCCCAGAAACACAGAAACAAGATTATGAAAAAAGCCTTGTGCATTGTTCTTGGGAATATAACTTGGGGCAGCCACCATGGAAGACAGCATGCAGGTTCCTCAAAAAACTAAAAATAGAAATACCATATAATCCAGTAATTTCACTTTTGAGTATTTACCCAAGGAAAATGAAAACACTAATTCAAAAAGATATATACATCACTATCTTTATTGTAGTATTATTTACAATAGCCATGATATGGAAGCAACCAAAGTGTTCTTTGATAGATGAATGGATAAGGAAGATGTGGTATATGTGCACAATGGAATATTACTCAGCCATAAAAAGAATGAAATCTTGGTATTTGTAGCAACATGGATGGATCCAGAGGGTATTATGCTAAGTGAAATAAGTCAAAAACCACTACCATGTGATTTCACTTTTATGTGGAATCTAAAAAATGAACAAACAACAAAAGAAGAAAAATAGGCTCATAAGTATAGAGAACAACTTAGTAGTTGCCAGAGGGGAGGATGAGTGGAGGCACAGGCAAAATAGATGAAGGTGATTGAGAAGTACAGACTTCATTATAAAATAAATTTATGATATGAAAAGTACAGCATAAGGAACTAGTCAGTAAGATTGTAATAGCCTTGTGTGGTGACAGATGGTAACTACACTAGTCATGATGAGCATTTTGTAATGTATTTAATTATTGAATTGCTATGTTGTATACCTGAAGCTAATATGTCTATAATACTATACTTCAATTAAAAAGTAAAAAAAAATAATGAAATAGTCTTAAAAAATGTCTATCTTCTTGCTCCATAATGGCAAAAACATTTTCATTTATAGATTTAGAATACCACTTACATTGAACAATGAATTATCTTAATTTCTCTACCATCTGTTTCCTTCCAGTCACCTGTGTATAGTTACTTTCAGTTTTTGTCCACTTATTAACCACATCAAATAAATTTTCGCACAAAATTATAAAAGATGCAAGAAAATAACACGTATGCTTTTAGCAAAATGAGATGGCCCAGGTTTTAGTTCTAAAACATTATGATACGGGACACCTGGGTGGCTCAGTCATTAAGTGTCTGCCTTCGGCTCAGGTCATGATCTCAGGGTCCTGGGATCGAGTCCCACAATGGGCTCCTTGCTTGGCGGGGAACCTGCTTCTCCCTCTACCTGCTCTGCCTGCCACTGTCCCTGCTTGTGATCTCTCTCTCTCTCTCTCTCTCTGACAAATAAATAAAATCTTTAAAAATAAATAAATAAATAAAATATTGTGATAAAGCCCTTCCTGTTGAATGAATAATTAGGTGAGGATATCATTTGCTTTTTGTTCTCAGAAATACATTATTTTCTCAATTATTCTTGAGAATATTCATGTAGGATAGTGTGTGATTTGAAGATTGTCAGAATTTGCTTGTAAGATCAGTTTTAGCATCAACATTGGTCTAGACTACTGCTGTTTCTATGCATTAATTTTCTGACTTGGCTAGAAATTGTGAAGTCTTACTTTGTCCATTTTGTATCTTTGCCATTATTGGAAGAAAAGTAAAAGTTCTGAATTCTCAGCTGTGTTCAATAAAAGCTAAAAGCAGATCACAAATATGGGGTTTCTGGCCTTTTATATCTTTTTAAAAATTTAAATTCAATTAGCCAACTTATAGGTACATCATTAGTTTCAGATGTAGTGTTCAGTAATTTATCAGTTGCATGTAACAGCCAGTGCTCATCACATTATGTGCCCTCCTTAATGCCCATTACCCAATTACCCCATCCACCCACCAACCTCCCCTCCAGCAACCCTCAGTTTATTTCCTATAGTTAAGAGTCTGTCGTGGCTTTTCTCCTTCTCTGATGACTTCCCATTCAGTTTTCACTCCCTTCCCCAATGGTGCTCTGTACCGTTTCTTATATTCCAAATACAAGTGAAACCACAGGATAATTGTCTTTTCTCTGGTTGGCTTATTTTGCTCAGCATAATACCCTCCAGTTCCATCCATGTCGATGTAAATGGTAAGTATTCATCCTTTCTGATGGCTGAGTAATATTCCATTTTATATATATACCACATCTTTTTTATCCATTTTATCCATTTATCTGTTGATGGACATCTGAGCTCTTTCCACATTTTGGCTATTGTGGACATTGCTGCTATGAAAGGAGACAGTCAACAAAACCAAAAGGCAACCTATGGAATGGGAGAAGATATTTGCAAATGACATACCAGATAAAGGGCTAGTATCCAAGATCTATAAAGAACTTATCAAACACCCAAAGAATAAAGAATCCAGTCAAAAAATGGGCAGAAGACATGAGCAGACATTTCTCCAAAGGAGACATTCAAATGGCAAACAGACACATGAAAAAATGCTCCACATCACTTGGCATCAGGGAAATACAAATTAAAACCACAATGAGATACAACATCACACCAGAGTGGCTAAAATTAATAAGACAGGGAACAACAAGTGTTGGTGAGGATGTGGAGAAAGGGGAACCCTCTTACACTGTTGGTGGGAATGCAAGCTGGTACAGCCACTCTGGAAAATGGTATGGATGTTCCTTAAGAAGTTAAAAATAGAGCTACCCTACGACCCAGCAATTGCACTAGTGGGTATTTTCCCTAAAGATAAAAAAGTAGTGAGCCTTTTATATCTTTTAGAAAAATGATGCAGTACTTTGCGCAACTTGATAAGAAAAGTAAAGAATGATTCAATAGTGACTATTTATTTAACTATGCATCACCTTTTTAGGTAATCCACTATTCTTCATTTTATTATTATTTTAACTTTTTAAGGATCGTTGGAGATAACTGATGAGCAGTGATGAGATAATTCAAAGAGTTATAAAATAGAGTTAAAATAAGAACACCATGAAACCAATATACATCTGAGATTTATAAAGGGGCCCAGTAGATGTATTTGGTAATCACAAAATTAAAATGATTCTTTCTTAAAAACAACTTAGTCTTTGCTTTTTAGAAGATCTTTAAGAAAGAGGAAAAAATAATAAATATCCTTACAAATTGTTAGACTTCTCTAAAGACAAAATGAAAACAAAGTGCAGTAGATTTTGGTATACTAAGGGTTAAGGCCACTAACTTCCTATGATTTTCTCAGCCATAAGCAATATTAACTCCACACTTAATCAGTGTTCTCATGTTTTATTTTATACATGCTTCCATTATTCTACCCATTGCATTATATTATAAATATATATATTTGATTCACCAGCTATACTATATTTCTAGAACTTAGGAAAATGCCTTAAACATGATATTCCTTCAAGTGTTTGTTGAATTAAAACTTTCCCATTACCTGTAATACTGTCTTATAACATAAAGAAACTAATTCAACTTCCTTAAACTTGAAGCAGGATGAGAAAATCTTTAATAGGGGTTGGATTTAATATAACAAATGTAATTTAGTTCTATTTTAGCTCATTTTTACCCTACAATTATATTTCCAGATGAGATAAAATTGTAATCTGATTATCTTAAGAAAAAGACTTAAGGGGTGCCTGGGTGGCTCAGTCGTTGGGCGTCTGCCTTCGGCTCGGGTCATGATCCCAGGGTCCTGGGATTGAGCCCCGCATCGGGCTCCCTGCTTGGCGGGAAGCCTGCTTCTCCCTCCCTCACTCCCCCTGCTTGTGTTCCCTCTCTCACTGTGTCTCTCTGTCAAATAAATAAATAAAATCTTTTAAAAAAAAGAGAAAAAGACTTAATTCACCAAATCTATTAATGTTTCCTGTTTGCTATATTAAGGCAAAAAGATAATAATTTAAAATTTTAAAATCTGAGTTACATAATGGCAAGGATTTTACACTTTATCCTAAATGCAATGGAATAACATTAGAGCATGGCCATGTATAACCTGCTAAGTCAGATGACATCCTATCCTGTAAGGGCCAGAATCTTAATATAAATAGACAATGAATTAAAGAACCAAGCAAGATAAAGCAGCAAACAAAAATGACCTTGGAGGAAACATAAGCAATGTGTGAAACAGAAGAATATTAAGAACAAAAAAAACAAAGAACACCACATTCACCACAATCAGTGGGATTTATTTCAGGGATGCAAAGGGGGTTCAATATATGCTAATCAAAGTGATACATCACATTAACAAGAAGGTTAAAAACCATATACTCACCTCAATAGATGCAGAAAAAGCATTTGACAAAATTTAACATCCATTCATGATTAAAAACTCTCAACAAAGCGGGTTTAGAGTGAATATATAACAACATAATGAAGGCCACATATGACAGACCCACAGCTAACATCATACTCAATGGTGAAGAGCTGTGAGGATTTTATCTAAGATCAGGAACAAGACAAGACACTCTCACCACTATCAACACAGTTCTGGAATTTCTAGCCTAGGAATCAAACAAGAAAAATAAATAAAAAGCGTCCAAATTGGTAAGGAAGAAATAAAATGGTCACTGTCTGCAGAGGACTATATACAGAAAACGCTAAAGACTCTACCAAAAAACGATTAAATTAATATAGGAATTCAGTAATCCGTATACAGAAACCTGTTGCATTTCCATACAGTAATAACAAAATAGCAGAAAGGTAAATTAAGAAAACATTCCATTTACAGTTGGCATTAAAAAGAATAAAGTACCTAAAAAAATTAACCAAAGAGGTAAAAGACCTATGCTGTAAAAGCTATAGGACATTGATGAAAGAAACCAAAGACACAACACAAATACATGGAAAGATATGCCATGCTCATGGATTGGAAGAATTAATATTGTGAAAATGTCCATACTATCCAAAGCATTTACAGATTCAGTGCAATCTCTATCAAAATACAATAGTGTTTTTCACAGAACTAGAACAAATAATACTCAAATTTATAGGAAACCACAAAAGATTCTGAATAGCTATAGCAATCTTGAGAAGGAAAAACAAAGCTGGAGATACCACAATCCCAGATTTCAAACTATACTTCAAAGCTATAGTAATCAAACCAGTATGGTACTGACACAAAAATAGATACACAGATCAATGGAATAGAATTGAGAGCCCAGAAATATACCCACACTTATATGGTTAATTAATCTATGACAAAGGAGGAAAGAATATACAATGGGGAAAAGACAGTCTTTCCAATAAATGGTGCTGGGAAAACTGGGCAGCTATGTGCAAAAAAATGAAACTGGACCACTTTCTTACACTGTATACAAAATGAACTCAAAATAGAGTAAAGATCTAAATGTATGTAAGACCTGAGACAATAAAAATCCTAAAAGAAAACATGGGGAGTAGTCTCTTGGACATTGGATGTGTCTCTGTAGGCCAGGAAAACAAAAGCAAAAATAAACCATTGGGACTATATCATACCAAAAACCTTTTGTACAGTAAAGGAAACCATCAATAAAACAAAAAAGGCAACCTGGTGAATGGGAGAAGATATTTGCAAATGATATATCTAGTAAGGGTTAATATCTAAAATATATGAAGAAGTCCTAAAATTCAACACCAAAAAACCAAAAAATTTGACTAAAAAATGGGCATAGGTCTGAATAGACATTTTTCCAAAGAAGACATACAGATGGCCAACAAACACACAAAAAATGCTCAACATCACTTATCATCTGGAAAATGCAAATCAAAACCACAGTGAGATACTACCCTATAGCAGTCGGAATGGCTAGTATCAGAAAGATGTGATAACAAGAAGATGCAGAAAAGGGAACTTCTGTGTATTCTTGATGGGAACGTAAATTGATTGAGCCAATATGGAAAGAATATGACAGCTGCTCAAAAAATTAGAACTATCATCTGATTCAGCAGTTCCATCTGGATATTTATGTATGTCTTTAACAGTCTGTATTGAGTTAATGGTCTCAAAAGTTTGAACACATTATAAAAGCATTGCATTTTACTTCCTCCTCTACATTTTATATATGATGTTATATCTTTTGTATATTTCTTGACTAATTTTTATATGTATAATTGATTTTTTACTCTTGTGATTTAACCTCCTTACTAGCTTTATAAGTGATTAATCTGCCTTTACTATATGTTTATTTTTACCAGTAAAATTTTTTCCTTTCATAATTTTTTTACTTCTAGTTTTGTTTTTTTCTTTCCCCTTAATGACATTTCTATATAACATTAGAACATTACTTCAAAGGCTGGTTTAATGTTGATGAACTCCTTTAACTTTTATTTGTCTCGGAAACTCTTATTCCTTCCTTCAATTCTGAATGATAATCTTGCTGTGTAGAGTATTCTTGTCTGCAGGTTTTTTTCTTTTCAGTACTTTGAGTATATCATGCCATTCTCTTCTGCCCTACAGAGTATCTGCTAAAAAATCACCTGATAGCCTTCTGGGGTTTCTCTTGTATATAACTGTCTACTTCTCTCCTGCTACTTTTAAGATTGTCTCTTTATCTTTCATTTTTGATATTTTAATTATTAAGTGTCTTGGTGTAGACCTCTTTGGGTTCATCTTGTTTGGGACTCTGCTTCTGAGACCTGGATGTTTGTTTTTTTCCTCAGATTAGGGAAGTTTTCAATGATTATATCTTCAAGTAAATTTTCTACCCACTTTTGTCTCTCTTCTTCTGAGACCCCTATAATGTGAAGTTAAGTATGCTTGATGTTGTCCTGGAGGTCCCTTAACCTATTCTCTTTATTTAAAAATTCTTTTTCTTTTTGCTTTTCAACTTGGGTGGTGGTTTTCATTATCCTGTCTTCCAGATTGTTGATCTGTTCTGCTACATCCTGTAATCTGCTATTGATTCCCTATGGTATATTTTTCTTTTTAGTTCCTGCATTCTTCAGCTCTGCATTGTTATTTTTTATAATTTCTCTTTGTTGAAGTTCTCACCAAACTTCATCTATTCTTCCCTCAAGTTCAGTGAGTATATTTATCACCATCATTTTGAATTCTTTATCAGGCTTAATGCTTATCTTCATTTTATTTAACTCTTCTGTGATTTTGGTCTTACTGTTTTATTTGGGACATATTTCTCTTTCTCCTCCTTTTGTCTAAATCTCTGTTTGTTTCTGTGTATTAGATCGGTCAGGTATATGTCTTCTGGTCTTGAAAGTAGTGGCCTTGTGTAGAAAGGGTTTTGTTTACACAGTACCCCCTGATCCTCAGAAGCAGGTGATCCTGGGGTGTCTCCTCTGTGGCCTTTTTTTTTTTTAAAGATTTTATTTATTTATTTGACAGAGAGAGACACAGCAAGAGCAGGAGCACAAGCAGGGGGAGTGGAGAGGAAGAAGCAGGCTTCCCGCAGAGCAGGGAGCCCGATGCGGGGCTCAATCCCAGGACCTTGGGATCACGACCCGAGCCGAAGGCAGACGCTTAATGACTGAGCCACCCAGGCGCCCCTCCTCTGTGGCCTTTATGTGCACTCCTCTTGTGGCTGACCTGCAACTGCTATAGACACACCGGTGGGCAGGGTTTCCTTTCTATGTGGCTGTCTGTGAGGCCCAGTGGCAGCTTTTTTTTTTTTTAACTTTTTTTTTTTAAGATTTTATTTATTCATTTGAGACACAGAGATACAGAGAGAGAGAGAGAGAGCATGAGCAGGGGGAGAGGCAGAGGGAGAGGGAGAAGCAGGCTCCCTGCTGAGCCAGGAGCCCAATGTGGGGCTTGAGCCCAGGACCCCAGGATCATGACCTGAGCCGAAGGTAGATGATAAACCATCTGAGCCACCCAGGTGCCCTATGGGCATGCTGGTGGTGTCCTGGTTCTCAGCCTGGTTGTCTACAATGAACTGCTATAACTGGGTCTGTACCTCATGCTACTGGCTTACTAGCCCACCTGCAGCTTCAGGCTTGCTGGGCCAGTACTGAGACTGGCTACCTGAAATGAGCCACTGAGACTGGGTTTGCTCCCCACAGTGTTAGCAAGAGGCTCAGCTGTAGCTGTCATAGGCTTGCTGGTCAATAGGGCTGGCTCTCAGCCTAGCTAGAATGATCATTTTCTCTTCCAACAAAACTATGAACAATCTAAGTTTTTAAATAATTCTTCAAGTGTTGCCTTTTGACAATGCAAGTGTAAGAAGAACCAGAAATAGTCAGTCAGATCGAATTTGGAATGTATTTGACATCTGGAATTAATATTTACCAAACAGTAATATTTCAAGTCCTATATGAGAGTTGATGAGAAATTGGTTGCAGCTAGAGGAGGATATTGGAGATTATAAAATTCCAAATTCTTATAAAATATCACTATCCCTTTATTTTTATTTCTGTAAATTATTCATGAAAGGACTTAAAATATTTTTAAAATTACATTGCTTATTTGGCCTACTTGATAAAAGGTGATGAATATTTTTTCTGGCATACTGAAGTTTAAGGTAGACCTTGAATATATTGAAATTTGGAAATGGAAGGGAAAGGCAAAAGAATAACTGGAAATATATATTCTCTCTATATATATACTTATATACATATCAACTTATTATTTTAGTTTATATATAGAAATATATTTTCTCAAGATGATGTTATAAAAGAAGAATGAGAGCACATTATAAAAAGCTTCATATGACATCAAAAGATTGGATTTTACCTAAAACCACTGTTTACCATTGGGGCAATTTCATATATTTGTCTCTAGAAGGGTAACTCAGAGTCTATTGGCAGTTAAGTAATGGCCTTTTAGAAGAAAAGATTAAATATAGGGTTTTAATGAGGTATTAGGGATAACATGGATTGGAATAATGTATTAGTGATAAGATAAAATGCCTAGGTGGAATGGATCTTATTATTTTGCTTAGTCCTAGTTAATATGTGTGATAATCTTTTTTGGATAAGAAATTGTTTTAGAAGGCATCTACAGTGTTTGCCTAGGTCACATTAAAATTAATATAAACTTAGTTACTTTAGAAATTTTTTTTGTCCTTTAGAATTTTTAAAGTGTATCACTCTCTTAATATTATACTGTAAAATGTCAGCAGTGCTGCTAAAACCTGTGTTTAGGGCAAAGATTATTCAGTGACTAAGTTTGACTTTGTGCGACATTTTGTATTTAATATAGGCTTTCAGGTAATGTTTGATGATGTAAAAAGCTAAGTGTTGAGACTTTGCTTCTGAGTGGAATGGAGTAGCAGGAAGCAAATTAGCATTCTTTGCTTATAACAACAGAAAAATAGAGTAAAATGTAGACATCACCATTCTGCAACTTAGTTTACCTCAGGAGCATATTCCATTTTTCAGTTGTATCTGTGGTAAAGCACATTCTACCTCTGTTTTGTCCTAATCATATTGGCAATTACATCAAATATAAATAGACTAACATTACAATTGAACACTAACCTTGTCAGACTGTGTAAAACCAAACCAAACACAGTTTTATGCTGCATTTAAGAACCACATCTTAAATATGAAGAGCAAGGGAGGTTGACATAAAAGGATAGAAAGAGATAAGCCATACTAATGTCAGACAAAGTAGACTTTAAAACTGTTTTCCAGAGTGGCTCTCCAGCTTGCGTTCCCACCAGCAGTGTAAGAGGGTTCCCCTTTGTCTGCAACCAGCCAACATCTGTCGTTTCCTAACTTGTTAATTTTAGCCAGTCTAACTGGTGTGATGTGGTATCTCATTGTTGTTTTAATTTGTATTTCCCTGATGCCAAGTGATGTTGTGCATTTTTTCCTGTTGGCCATTTGTATGTCTTCTTTGGAGAAATGTCTGTTCATGTCTTCTGCCCATTTCTTAACTGGATTCTGTTTTTTGGGTGTTGAGTTTGATAAGTTCTTTATAGATTTTGGATATGAGCCCTTTATCTGTTATGTCATTTACAAATATCTTCTTCCATTCTGTACATTGTCTTTTGGTTTTGTTGACTGTTTCCTTTGCTATGGAAAAGCTTTTTTATATTGATGAAGCCCCAATAGTTCATTTTTGCTTTGTTTCCCTTGCCTATGGAGACATGTCTAGCAAGAAGTTGCTGCAGCCATGGTCAAAGAGATTACTGCCTGTGTTCTCCTCTAGGATTTTGATGGATTCCTGTCCCAGTTAGATTTTTCATCCATTTTGAATTTATTTTTGTACATGATGTAAGAAAGTGGTCCAGTTTCATTCTTCTGTATGTGGCTGTCCAATTTTCCAACACCATTTGTTGAAGAGACTGTCTTTTTTCCATTGGATATTCTTTCCTACTTTGTCAAAGATTAGTTAGTTGACCATTAGAGTTGAGGGTCCATTTTGGGTTCTCTATTCTATTGCTATGGGTCTGTTTTTGTGCCAGGACCATAATGTTGTAATGATTACAGCTTTGCAATCGAGCTTGAAGTCTGTAATTGTGATGCCACCAGCTTTGGTTTTCTTTTTCAACATTCCTTTGGCTATTCAGGGTTTTATCTGTTTCCATACAAATTTTAGGATTATTTGTTCCTACAACAATGTTGATGGTATTTTGATAGGGATTACACTGAATGTGTAGATTGCTGTGGGTAACACAGACACTTTAACAATATTTGTTCTTTCAATCCATGAGCATGGAATGTTTTTCCATTTCTTTGTGTCTTCCTCAATTTCTTTCATGAGTGTTCTATAGTTTTCAGAATACAGATCCCTTACCTCTTTGGTTAGGTTTATTCCTAGGTATCTTATGGTTTTGGGTGTAATTGTAAATGGGATTCATTCCTTAATTTCTTGTATCTCGTTGGTGTATAGAAATGCAACAGACTTCTGTGCATTGATTTTATATCCTGCCACACTGCTGAATTTCCGTATGAGTTTTAGCAATTTTGGGGTGGAGTCTTTTGGGTTTTCCATGTAGAGTATCATGTCATCTGCAAACAGTGAGAGTTTGACTTCTCATTTTAGACCCAAAGAGACCTCCAGATTGAAAGTGAGAGAGTGGGAACCATTTATCATGCTAATGACCATCAAAAGAATGCTAGGGTAGCAATCCTTATATCAGACAAACTAGATTTTAAACCAAAGACTAATAAGAGATGAAGGAGGACACTATATCATAATTAAAAGATCTGTCCAACAATATTTAACAACTGTATTTATGCCACTAACTTGAGAGCAACCAATTATGTAAACCAATTAATAACAAAATTAAAGAAACCCATGGATTATAATACAATAATAGTAGGGGACTTTAACACCCCCCCTCACTGCAATGGACAGATCATCTAAGCAGAAGATCAACAAGGAAAGCAAGGGCTTCGAATGACACACTGGAACAGATGAACTTCACAGATGTATTCAGAGCATTCCATTCTAAAGCACAGAATACACATTCTTCTTGAGTTCACATGGAACATTCTCCAGAATGAATCACATACTGAGTCACAAATCAGGTCTCAGTTGGTACCAAAAGATTGGGATCATTGCCTGCATTTTTTTCAGACCACAGTGCTTTAAAACTTGACCTCAGCAACTTCTTTCAAGATACATCTCCAAAGGCAAGTGAAACAGAAGAAAATGAACTTTTGGGACTTCCTCAAGATAAAAAGCTTCTGCACAGCAAAGAAACAGTCAACAAAACAAAGAGCAACCCACAGAATGGGAGAAGATATTTGCAAATGACACTACAGACAAAGGGCTGATATCCAAGATGTATAAAGAACTTCTCAAACTCACCACCCAGAAAACAAATAATCAAGTCATAAAATGGGCAGAAGACATGAACAGACACTTCTCCAAAGAAGACATAACAAATGGCTAACAGACACATGAAAAAATATTCATCGTCATTAGCCATCAGGGAAATTCAAATCAAAACCACATTGAGAGACCACCTTACACCAGTTAGAATGGCAAAAATTGACAAGGCAAGAAACAACAAATGTTGGAGAGGTTGTGGAGAAAGGGGAACTCTCTTACACTGTTGGTGGGAATGCAAGTTGGTACAGCCACTTTGGAAAACAGTGTGGAGAGTTTCCTCAAAAAATTAAAAATAGAGCTACCCTATGATCCAGCAATTGCACTACTGGGTATTTACCCCAAAGACACAGATGTAGTGAAAGGAAAGGCCATATGCACCCCAATGTTCATAGCAGCAATGTCTGCAATAGCCAAACTGTGGAAAGAGCCGAGATGCCCTTCAACAGATGAATGGATAAAGAAGATGTGGTCCATATATACAATGGAATATTACTCAGTCATCAGAAAGGATGAATACCCAACTTTTACATCAACAGGGATTGGACTGGAGGAGATTATGCTAAGTGAAATAAGTCAAGCAGAGAAAGTCAATTATATGGTTTCACTTATTTGTGGAACATAAGGAATAACATGGAGGACATTAGGAGAAGGAAGGGAAAAATGAAGGGGGGAATTGGAGGGGGAGATGAACCATGAGAGAGTATGGACTCCGAGAAACAAACTGAGGGTTTTAGAAGGGACGGGGTTGGGAGGGGGCTAGGTTAGCCCAGTGATGGGTATAATGGAGGGCAGGTACTGCATGGAGCACTGGGTGTTATATGAAAACAATGAATCATGGAACACTACATCAAAAACTAATGATGTACTGTATGGTGACTAACATAACATAATAAAATTAAATTAAAAATAAATAAAACTTGAACTCAATCACAAGAGAAAATTTGGAAGGAACACAAATACATGGAGGTTAAAGAACATCCTACTAAAGAATGAATGGGTCAGCCAGGAAATTAAAGAAGAATTGAAAGAATTAATGGAAACAAATGAAAATGTAAACATAACTGTTCAAAATCTTTGTGATGCAGCAAAGGTGGTCCTAAGAGGGAAATATGTAGCAATACAAGTTTTTTCTCAAGAAACAAGAATAGTCTCAAATACACAACCTACCTTACACCTAAAGGAGCTAGAGAAAGAACAGGAAATAAAGCCTAAATCCAGCAGAAGAGAATAAAGATTAGAGTAAAAAAACCAATTAAATAGAAACCAATAGAGCAGTAGAACAGATCAACGAAACTAGGAGCTGTTTTCTCAGAAAGATCGATAAACCTCTGGCCAGACTTGTCAAAAAGAAAAGAGAAACGACCCCCACAAATAAAATCATGAATGAAAGAGGAGATATCACAACCAACACTGAAGAAATACAAACAATTATAAGAACGTATTATAAGCAAATAATTGCCAACAAATTAGGCAATCTAAAAGAAATGGATGCATTCAGAGAAACATAAAATACAGAAACTGAAACAGGAAGAAATAAAAAACCTGAACAGACCCATAACCAGCAAGGAAATTGAAGCAGCAGTAATCAAAAATCTCCCAACAAACAAGCATCCAGGAGTAGATGGGCTCCCAACCGAATTCTACCGACCATTTAAAGAAGAATTAATACCTATTTTTCTGAAGCTGTTTTAAAAAATCAAAATGGAAGGAAAAATTCTAAACACATTCTATATGAGGACAGCATTATCTTGATCCCAAAACCAGACGAAGACCCCACCAAAATGGAGAATTACAGACCAAAGTTGGATCAACATCTGCAAATCAATTGGTGTGATACATCACATTAATAAAAGAAAGGACAAGAACCATATGATCTTTTCAGTAGATGCAGAAAAATCACTTACCAAAATAAAGCATCCTTTCTTGATTAAAACTGTCCACAGTGTAGGGATAGAGGGAACGTACCTCAAAATCATAAAAGCCATATATGAAAAGGGCATGGCAAATATCATTGTCACCCAGGAAAAACTGAGAGCTTTTCCTTTAATGTCAGGAACATGACAGGGATGTGCACTCTCACCACTGTTGTTCAATATAGTACTAGAAATCCTAACCTCAGCAGTCAGAGAAATAAAAGGCATTCAAATGGGTAAGGAAGTCAAATCATTGTATTTTTATACCATGCAATAGTATACTACAATGAGAGTGAACAACAATTGAAAAACATAGGTTAATCTCATAAGCATAATGTTCAGCAAGAAACACCAGATATAAAAAGAATTCCTATGGTATGATTTTTGTAACGTTCAGACACAGGCAAAACTAATGTATAGTTTTAGAAGTCAGATAATAATTCTTACTATTGTTCGTGGAGTTGTGAATGGAAGAAAGCATTAAGGGAGTTTTCCTTTTTTTTTTTTTTTTAAAGATTTTATTTATTTGAGAGAGAGAATGAGATAGAGAGCATGAGAGGGGGAGGGTCAGAGGGAGAAGCAGACTCCCTGCTGAGCAGGGAGCCCGATGCGGGACTCGATCCTGGGACTTCAGGATCATGACCTGAGCCAAAGGCAGTCGCTTAACCAACTGAGCCACCCAGGCGCCCCGGGAGTTTTCCTTTTTATAAAAGTAAAGATACACACACTACTTCCAAACCCTATGTTTATATTAGAGGAAGTAGTCTTTTGACTTTTTTCCTTCTTTTCCTATGTATATAATAAACGTGGTTTATTTCCTCTTTCATTTTTATCATTTAATGGTACTAATTACTTGTACTTTTATATGAGCCTTGTACCTGTGCCAAGCAAGGACATAAGTATATACATGCACAGTCAATGATAACCAGCTGAGTTTTATTCATAAGCAATGGCCTAATTCTACTGGATTTTAAATTGGTTCTTTTAATTAATCAGTTTTTTTTACTTCCTGTATATTTATTAGAGTTTATCTTTAAAGTTGCCTGTTACTTTGTTGAAATTTGGATTTCTGTATTTAATCACTTAGATTTGTGTTTAGTTCTGTAAAATTCCCAGTAAACCTTGGGTTAAATTTCTGAGTTTGGGAAGAAGTAATTATAAGTGCATATTAAGTTTCTTAAGAAAATAAATTTGTATAATGCGGGTACCATCCTTCTTAAATTTGTCTATCTAAATTACAGTGTAATTCAGTGATGTGGTATATTTTTTAGATATTCATGATGCTTTCTAAGACTAATTTTGTTCTCTGCCTACATTGATATCTTTTTTGATTGCTTTGATAATTAGATAAACCTTTAACTGTGCCACCAACCATCAAAAATATTTCACTTTTGGTTTCATCATAGTAATAGAAATAATAGCTGCATCCATTTATATTGTGTCAGACAATATTCTAATTACTTTAGGGGTATTGACTTATTTAATGCAACAGTTCTGAGAGAAGTGCTATTATTAGCTTCATTTTAAACATGAAATGTTCAAGGAAAGGGGAGAGGTTAACTACCTTGCTGAAGATACACATTAAATGGATGCACTAACATCAAATCCACTTTATCTAACCTCAGAGTCTGTTCTTAACCACACTATGTGAGTAAAAGACAGATAAGGAGATGATAAAAATTGAAATTCACTAAATAAAGAACTCTGAGGTTTTTACAAGTTTTTCAAATTTTTGAAAAGGCTAGTGATTATCCTAAAATAAGTGATTAATTCTTAAATGAATATTTTTATAATTGCATATTTAAAATACTAATTTAACAGTTTCAGTAAAGCATGTGAATGTTTTCTTATTTCATGTTTGAAAGTCTTTCTCTGTTTATCTTTGTTGAAAGATAAGAAGGAAGTAATTCATGATCTGTCTTCTATATCTCTGTGTAGTATTCTATCTGTACGTGATGAAGTTGATATGGAATTCTTAACTTGTTCTTTGGAAATTCCTGAATATTTAGAGGCTTCATAAAAATATCCTGGAAGCAAGCAATGAATGAAGAAAATGGTACTTAAAATCCTATGAAGAAATGAGAAATAGAAAAGACAACTGAAATGAATGATAAGAATGATATTAATCTAAAAGATATTTGTCTGGTTCCATTTTCCTGGGTTTTTTAATTGGCTTATAATAAATCCTAATAACATCTCAGTCTCTTTCCAGGTTGGTACTTCTTTTTTATTTTTATTTAAATATAGTTAACATACAGTGTTATATTAGTTTCAGGTGTATAATATAATGATTCAGCAATTCCATACATCAACCAGTGCTCATCATAGATGCACTCTCAATCCCCATCATCTATTTCACCCATCCCCCATCCACCTCCCCTCTGGTAACCATCAGCTTATTTTCTGTAACAGTCTGTTTCTTGATTTGTCTCTCTCTTTTTGCCTTTGCTCATTTGTTTTGTTCCTTAAACATATAAATGAAATAATATATTTGTCTTTCTCTGACTCCATCCATTTTGTTGCAAATGGCAAGATTTCAATTTTTCATTGATGAATTATATTCCTGTGTGTGTGTGTACGTGTGTGTATATGTGTGTGTGTCTTTGTATCCCATATCTACTTTATCCATTCATCTATTGATGGACACTTGGGTTGCTTCCATAATTTGGGTATTGTAAATAATGCTGCTATAAACATAGGAGTGCAGGTATAACCTTGAATTAGTGTTTTTGTATTTTTGGGGTAAATACCTAGTAGCGTGATTACTGGATCATAGGGTAGTTCTATTTTCAACTTTTTGAGGAACCCCCATACTGATTTCGACAGTGGTGTACCAGTTTGCATTCTCACCAACAGTGCAAAAGGGTTCCTTTTTTTTTTTCCCCCACATCCTCAACACTTGTTGTTTCTTTTGTTTTTGATTTTAGCCATTGTGTCAGGAATGAGGTGACATCTCATTGTAATTTTGATTTGCATTTCCCTGATGATGAGTGATGTTGACCATCTTTTCATGTGTCTGTTGGCCATCTGGATGTCTTCTTTGAAGAAATATCTGTCATATCTTCTGCTCATTTTGAAATTGCATTATTTCTATTGTGGGTGTTGAGTTTGATAAGTTCTTTCTGTATTTTGGATACTAACCCTTATTAGATGTCTCATTTGAAAATATTCTCTCCCATTCAGTAGGTTGAATTTTAATTTTGTTGATTATTTCCTTCTCTGTGCAGGAGCTTTTTATTTTGATGTATTCCCAGTAGTTTATTATTGCTTTTATTTCCCATGCCTCAGGAATATCTAGGAAAATGTTCCTATGGCCAGTGTTAGAAACCTTACTCCCTGTGCTTTCTTCTAGGATTTTTATGGTTTCAGGTCTTACATTTAGGTCTTTAATCCGTTTTGAGTTTTGTGTATGGTGGAAGAAAAGAGTCCACTTTCTTCCTTTTACATGTACCTGACCAGTTTTCCCACACCGTTTAATGAAGAGACTATTTTGTCCATTGGATATTCTTTCCTGCTTTGTCGAAGTTTTCTCAATAATTTGAGTTTTGAAATGGGCTTTGGCCAGAGAAATGAGGGAATAGAGAAAAGCATAAGTCAGCACCTTCTATGCAAAGTCATGGGCATATGTTACACAAATGCACATTCCAGGAATTATAACATCCACTTGCATGGTAATTCTTAAAGCAGGGATCACTAAACTTTTTCTATAAAAGGCCAGATAGTAAATATTCTAGGTTTTGCAGGCCAAGAGGCAAAATTGAGGATATTATGTATATACTGCTATAAAAAAAAAAGACAACAGATTTCCACAATTTTTAAATTTATGACATCCATATATAAAAATAATAACTGAGTGCAATATTATCATACATATTTACCAATTTGAATAGAGGAATGGGGGGTAATTAGAGTTTATAGGTACTATTTCCTGTCATTAATATGTATTGCAAATGCTCATCTGTTCATGTTGATTTGCATGAGTATTTTATCTTTGCAAATGTCTCTTCACACAGGTAGTTATTGGTAATACTGAATGAATTCATGAATGTATGATTTTAATTGAGCATATTAATTATTTAGAATGTGTTTTTAGAATTCTGTTAGGATTGTTTTTTCTTTTTAGCATGCTATTACATTGCAGAATAATCACTTCCAATTAAAGATAAGGTGGAAGCTTCTCAGTTGCAGAGTTAGATGGATTTTGAAATACAAAATTTTCTTTGCACTTGCATCAGATTCAAAAAATGATTTTAAAACTGTAGCTTGAACTCAGAACATATATCTGTTGTAAATGTATTGGGAAAGGAGATTTTGCTTCTTGTTTTAATTTTTGTCAGAATGGGTATGTTTTACTTTTTGACTCATACGAAGTTCGTAAAACAGCTTGAAATTACTTAAAATTACTTAAAATTAAAGCAACGTTGATCATATGAAGTGATAGTGTGAAAATAATACATTTTGCAAAAATGCATTGTTTTGGCTTGTAATTTGGGTTGAATATGTTAAGAAAATTATCAAATTTCAAACACTACTGTTTACCTTCATTTGTTGTTCATTTACCTCATTCAGTTTGCTCTGTAATATTTTCTTTTAGTAGGTAGAAAATTGTAGGAATTAGGCGTGGAGGAAAATATAAAGTAGTATCTGAGGATAGATAATTGGTTATCCTAAAATGTGTTTTAAAATAAATCTGGTTAGGGATGCCTGGGTGGCCCAGTCAGTTAAGCATGTGCCTTTGGCTCAGGTCATGATCCCAGGGTCCTGGGATCGAGTCCCACATTGGGCTTCTTGCTCACATGGGGAGCCTGCTTCTCCCTCTGCCTGCTGCTCTCTCTTTCTGACAAATAAATAAAGCCTTTAAAAAAATACAATAAAGTGAATCTGCTTAAAATGGGGACCAAAATTTGGTGTAAAATATGGACCAGAATCCTAATATTCATATAGAATTGCAAGGAATGGTGAGTAGCCAAAACTACCTTGAAAGAGAAAAAGTTGGGGGACTCACAGTTCCCCATTTAATAACCTGCTACAAAGCTACAGTAATCAAAACAGTGTGATAGTCGCATAAGAGCAAACATATATTTATTCTATATATGGAATAGAATTGAGTCTAGAAATAAGCCCATATATGTATAGGTAATTGATTTTTCAGAAGAGTGCCAAGATCATTCAGTGGGGAAAAAACTGCCTCTTCAACAAATGGTGCTTTAACAACTTAATAAACACATGTAAAAGAATGAAGTCAGCCTTTTAACCTCACATGCTAATGTCTGTATTAGCTCAAAATGAATAAAAGACCTAAGGAGTTAAAACTTTAAAATTCATACCAGAATCCGTAGGGGAAATTTCTCATGACCTTGGATTTGGTAATGGTTTCTTAGATGTGACACCAAAAGAAAGAATAGACAAATTAAAATTTATCAAAATTAAAAACTTTTGTACATTGAAGGATACTATCAAGAGGACACAACAACAACTCACAGAATGGGATAAAATATGTGCAAATCATATGTCTGATAAGGTCTAGTATCCAGATTATGTAAATATGTCTTACAACTCAACAACAGGAACGTCAACAACCCAATTAAAAAGTGTGCAAAGGAATTGAATAGAAATTTCTCCAAAGAAGATATACAAATGGCCAACAGCATATGGAAAGATGCTCAACACCATTTGTCATTAGGAAAATGTAATCAAAACCACAATGAGATGATACTTCACACCCCACTGTTACGACTAAGTTAAAAAAACAATGACTGTGGATGTTGGGAAATGGAGCCTTCTTACATTGCTGGTGATATGTTAAATCGTGTAACTGCTTTGGAAAACAATTTTTTAGTTCCTCAAAAAATCTAAACATGGAATTTCCATATGATCCAGCAATTCTCTTTCTTCGTATACGCCCCAAGGAATTGAAAACAGGTACTCAAACAAATACTTGTACACACATGCTCGTTCAGCACTATTCACAATAGTCAAAAGGTGGAAACAGCCCAAATGGCCAACAAAGGATGAATGGGTAGACAAAAGTCAGACCTATGTACAATGGAATATTATTCAGCCATACAAGGAATGAAGTACTGATATATGCTACAACATGGATGAATCTTGAAAATATTATGCTAAGTGAAAGAATTCAGACACAAAAAATTACGTATTGTATGTTTGCATTTGTATGAAATATCCAGAATAAGTAATCCACAGAGATAGAAAGCAGATTGGTGGTTGCCAGGGCTTAGGGGAAGGGAGGAATGGTGACTTGCTGCTTAATGAGTAGCAGGTTTTCTCTTGGAATGATGAAAATGTCTTGGAAATAAAGGTAGTGATCTCACAACATTGTGAATGTACTAAATGTTACTGAACTGTGCACTATAAAATGGTTAATTTCGATAAATATAAAAAATTTAAAAAAATAATAAGATGCTGAATTTTGTGTTATGTGAATTTTATCTAAATAACAAAAAAGAAAATATAGAGATTTATGTTGAAAAGTGTGACTAAGAATTATGGAATCAGTCTAATTTTTCTTATGTTAGCTATTAATTAAATTATATATGTTTAGAATAAAACAACATGCTCAATTTTTTGGGTGATATTTTAAAATCATGGCATATTGACATTTTTCCGTTAAACATTTAACTTTCACACTGATCATAGATGGGGACACTTTTAAGAAAAATATATAATGTTTCTAACAACTAGGTCTTAAATTTTTGATACTCAAATATGTATTTTTTGAAACACACATCAGTATTTTTATCTTTTTCTGTGATTGTAAACTATTACTTTATTTGGTCTAACTTTGAATAAATTAATTGGAATCTCTAGATTGTATAAAGTTACATTTCATTTTAATTATCAATTGTTTTCACAGGACCATTTCTTTGGGATTTTATTTCACTGGGTATTTTGAAACTTCCGAATAAATGAGTTTTCAATTGGATCTGTTTTTACTGTTATCCTGGCAATTTTCAAATGGTGCCTTATTTTCGTGTTCATAAACATGGATAATACAATAAGTTAAATAATGAATTCCTACCATAGTATATTTTAAACATGAATTTTTGAGGATAGCAATTCTTTTGTTACAGGAAAATCCTTCCTGACCCGAACAAGATAGAATATAAATGTCATCCTAAAATACAGAGATGGCTAGGTCTTTCATAGTATAGTTGCTAATAATCAGGTTGAATAATCCATAATAGTAGGACTTAGAATATACAGTATAAAGATTTTATCAAAGATCATATTGATTATACATAATGCTTGTAAGTGGGAAAATGAACATAAAGTGCTTAGCACATAATGAATGTCAGCTATTACTTTGATTGTATACCAGAGAAAAAGATGAATATATACCAAAAAAAGGTGTTTATGATTAGCTAAGAACCCTGTTATGGATCCATTTTACAAATATTTCTAAGTATATACTGCGTTTGCTGACTTTTGCTGACCGTAGGCAAAATGTGATTCTCATCTATAAAATAATGAGTGGAATTAATACTGTTTTGAGGTCTGTGTATGTATGTGTGTTTCAGCTTCTATAAAAATTTTTTAAGGGGCACCTGGGTGGCTTAGTGGGTTAAGCGTCTGCCTTTGACTAGGGTCATTATCCCAGGGTCCTGGGATCGAGCCCCACGTCAGGCTTCCTGCTCAGCGGAGAGCCTGCTTCTCCCTCTCCCTCGCCCTCTGCCTGCCACCCTGCCTATCTGTGCTCTCTCTCTCTGTCTCTGTCAAAGAAATAAATAAAATCTGTAAAAAAAATTTTTTAGTAAAATTTTTGCAAATATAATTTTAAAGCAACTTAATACATAAGCAAATAAAAACAGAGCTCTTTAGCTGAAAGGGGAAAAGGAATGTCATTACTCTGAGACACCTTCATAGAATCCATGAAAAATGAAGCACAGTTAACTAACCACTTAACTAGAAGATCCATAATGTTTCATTCCACTTTAAAAACTGTAATTCTTTAATACTGCTTTGAGTTGGAATTTACTGTCTTGTAATGAATTTTAATTGTATAACTTTTATGTGTTTTGAAGTTATGGAAATCTAAGAGAATTCAGAATATATGAGTGATTGTTGAGAACTATGGTCCATATACTATAGTGATTAAGAGTACAACCTCTCGAGTTATAGCATCTAGATTTTCCCAGTATTGCTATTTATTAGCTATATGATCCATAGCAAGATGCTTAATCTTCCCATGCTTTAGAATCTTCATTTGTAAAATGGTGACACAGATAGGCTTATCATTGGATGATAAAGAAGATTAAGTGAGATAATAAATATGAAATGCTTAATATATAATGAATTTCAATTATTATCTTGATTATAGATCCAAACAATGAACATTTAAGGAAAAAATGCATATGATTGGATAGGAACTCTGGTAAAGAGTTCAGTTTACTAATATTTCTAATTTTTCTCTGTGTCCTTCAAGTTAATTATTATATCAGTATAAAACAGGCTGAAGTAAAGTTTATAATTTTCATGTTAATACCATAAAAAGTTTGACTATTTCTATTGTAATTTTTCCCATTTTATCTGATTTTTGTGATGACGTGTTGATGACTTTTTATTAGTCAGTGCAGTGAAGAGCATAGTAGTTCCTGTAGTCATCATATACTGGGGGGGTAAAAAACAGTAAAATATGGTGACCCAAACTGATTGATTTTAATGTTTTTACATACAAAAATTATTATATTCACTTGCTTCTCAAAAAGTGCCATATTCTTATTTATAATACAATAAGAAAATTTATTGTGTTGGTGGAAAAAAAGCTTTAACTATAATATATATTGTTAGGCAGCTAAAATTTTAGAATTTCTGTTGTGTCTGTTTTTGATTTCTTGCTTTGTTTTTAACTTAAACTTTGGATGGAACATGAATTTTAGAAAAGTGCCTTCTTTAGCAAAACTCATTTCACAACTGACTAGCAAGCCTTTAAAGGAGCAAAGGTTTATTCCATTTTAATTAAGCCTGCAAAACTTTCAGGCTCCTGAGGTTTATAACTAAGCTCTCATATTTGCCAAATTGGGCAAGAAACTTGAGAACAAATTTTATGATATATTATAGCTTCAGTTTTAGTTCAGCAGGAAACCAACTTTCCTTAAAGTGTGCCAACATTTTGTTTTTTTCCTTTTGACCCTACTCAGGAAGTGGTGTAAATGAGCATTTATATTAAAATTATGAAAAGCAGGAAATTTGTCTTAAATCAACAGGTTGATTTGAGTGTCTGCTAAATATGGGATGAAAATTATGTATTAATCAAAATTATTACACTCATTGCAAAAAAATTAAAAGTGGGAAATATCTTTTGGGAATTAATAAGAAAGAATCCAAACTTTTTTCAATTTCAGATGGTTTTGTAGCATCATTGTTTATATGTATTTTCATTTATTTCAGAGAGACATTCAGATTTATAATTTTGAGGGACTCTATAAAGAAAGGGAATATAAAATCCAAATAAAATATTAGGTAATGGATCTTTGAAAGGAATAAGGTGAATGTCATAGTCTTCTTCCTCCATATGTAGGTTAGAAATGACTCTTTAAGATACATAGAATAAAATTGTTGAATTGAAATAGAAAATAATCCATCATTTAATATTTATGCTAATAAATACAAAAATACTATATAAGTAAAGTTTTATTTTGCCTTTAATTTTGGATGGATATTTTATCAAGATCTAGACTTTTAGATTTCCAGTTTTCCCTCAGCATATTAATCAAAGCTTTCCATTGTCTTCTGGATTCCATAGTTTATGTTAAATACTCAGCTATAAGTTTTACTGTTTTTCCTTTGAAGATGAGGTGTCCTTTTTCTCTTCCTGGTTATTTTTAAGATTTTCTTATCTTTTATTTTCAACAGTTTGGCTGCTCATGTCATTTTATTTTACTTTTTCCAGTGTGGGTTGGTTGAGTCAGTGAATTAGTGTATTGAATCAGTTTTGGAATAATCTCAGCTGTTTGAAAATACTGCTTTTGCCCCATTCTCTCTCTCCTCAACTACAGTTATATTGAGCTGTTTGATTCCCATGTTTCTTTTGCTCTGTTCTTTTCACGTATGTGTTTTTCCTCTTTCCTTCAGTTTGGATATTTTTTGCTGATCACTTCAAGTTCACAAGTCCTGTTTTTCTGTGTTGAGTCAGCTATAAAACTCATCCACTGATTTCCTAATTTCAGATACTGTGTTTCTCAATTCTAAAATTACTGTTTAATTATTTTTTATAGATTTTAATTCTTTGCTGAAATTTTCCTTCTTTCATCCACTGTGAACATTTTTCTGTATCTTCAACTTATGTTAAATAAATTTTTTTGAAAGTTTAAGTTTTCTTAAAGTCCTTGTCCTCTGATTCTGTATCATCTGTGGGTCAGTATCTATCTACCTATCTAGCTAGCTAGCTATCTAGCTAGCTAGCTAGCTAGCTATATAGCTATCTAGCTATCTGTGTATGTGTGTGTACATAATATACATATATATAAAATATATAATTTTTTCTCTTGGTTATTGGTCACATTTTGGGTCCTTTTGCATACTTTGTAATTTTTGTTATATACCAGTATTGTTTATTATAGGATCAAAGAAATTGATATAAATGCTATTAAGTGTTAAGTGCCAATCACTTTAACTCAGCTTCAAACTGAGCTGGGTAGAGTGAAAACTTCAGATATACTTAGTCTACCTCTCGTCTTAAATGTCTTTATGGGTAAAACTTGTGTTGCAGATATTCTGATGTGACTTTGTTCTTATGTGTTGTGGAATTGTGAGAAGTTTTACTATATCTCTTGAGTTCTGCCCCCTTTTACTAACCCCTCCTGCCCCCCTTGCTTTTGGTTGAGAGCAAATGTTTTTCTTAGGGGAGATCTGCTGAAATTCTACACTGAAAGTGGTAGGCTCCACTTACTGTAGTGTGACTTTGACTCCTAATCACCATAGCACTATAGAAAACATTATTTGCCCTCTGGCCCATTTTTTCCTCCTCGTTCCAAATCCTCTTGTGCTGTCCAACCCTCAGCAAATCTTCCAGCAGAAAATGGTTTTCATAGGATTTCTTAGGGTTCCATAGGATTTCATTCTGTCATGCCAGCCTGTGAACCATCAAGAACTATGCTGGTTTTTCTTTTCTCTAGTAGTGTCCCTCTTTCTGGCTCTTAGCTCGTAAGTGGCAAATTCTTCTGGAAATGAAAACAATAGGAGGCTTAGCTTTTCTCCTAGTTTATTCTTATTAGCTCACATTGCTGTCTTATATCTTTAAAAATATGATTTGAGGGGACAGCTAATCTTTTTTTTTCTAGTTGTTGAAGCAGTGACTTGCCACTATGTGCTGGTAACATAGTCTTATAAAAGTAAGAACAAAATTTAAACCCATGTGTTTAGTCTTTTATATGTTGGATTTATATAAAGTTTGTATGTTTAGATTATTGGCTTGTTATTGAATATTAATATTTGTTGCTAAATCTATTAGGCCCAGAAATTGATTACCGTTGATCTTTGAAAAAATCCTATCCATAGAGCCAGCCAATTAAAAATTCCATTTTGTCAGTAGTAATTGAAATAAAATGGAAGCAAAAATTAATTTTCTTTTTCTCTCCCCCTTTCCTGTTTAGTGAGTGATAGTTGCTTCAGGAATCTTGCAGAAGATCGCAGTGGGATAAATCTCAAAGATCTCGTACAAGATCCTTCTTTGTGAGTATTTGGTTTTCAGTACTAAGCATAATTTAAAATTTTATAGTTAGTGTGACTTTTTCAAAAGAGTTGTAAATGAGAACTAATTTAATGTTGAGTAAGTTTTTCTTTTCTAACAATTTGTGTTGCATATAGTGAAGGACATCCAACAGTTTCAATAGAAGTGAAGGTATAGAATAGTTTCTTTTTAGAAATATAAGAGATATTAGAAGAAGAGATAGCATTATGATTAATGATCAACTTTCAAAGAGTCTTTATTAATGGTTGATGATATCTTGCCAATGTGGCAGTAGATACTGGGTAGGGAAGATGATGAGTAATTCATTTGCTGGGAAAGGTGCAATTAAATTTGCTCGCATCAATTTTAAACTTTTTTTTTTTGGATAATTTGTAATACTTATAAGTACAATTATAAATATAAAGTATTTATAATATACTTGAATATTTAGAATATATTTAATATTTTATGTTAGAAAGCCATTGAAGGAAAAATTTTTGAAGTGTTTTATAGGTTTCAATTTTTAATGTTCTTACTAATGTCATTTTCTATTTTCATTTTATGAATTAATTTTTTACAATTTTATATTTACTGTAAATTATGCATCCTATCTTCTATATGAACATACCTTCTGGTAGGATCACCTTTATTAAAAAAAAAAAAATCAAGACTAGTTAAGCCTTATGCAGCGGAGAAAAGAAAATGGAGTGCTGGCAGGTGCTTTCTTTAATGATGTATGTAATGCGTTCAGTAAAACAGAACAGGAAATCAGTCTTTCTTTTTTTTAATTTTTTTTTTTTTTAAGATTTTATTTATTTGCGAGAGAGAGAATGAGAGACAGCATGAGAGGGAGGAGGGTCAGAGGGAGAAGCAGACTCCCTGCTGAGCAGGGAGCCTGATGTGGGACTCGATCCCAGGACTCCAGGATCATGACCTGAGCCGAAGGCAGACGCTTAACCAGCTGAGCCACCCAGGCGCCCAGAAATCAGTCTTTCATATCATATATAATGTACACTCCCACAAGTTTTACTAGTAATTGAGTGTTTTGTGAGGAATAAAGCACAAGCATGTGTCAAATCTGGAGGATATTGATTCTTTAATGATTTCCCAGTCATTTAAAAAAAATATAGTCACAAGATACAGAATCTTGAAAATGAATCTTAAAATTTATAATGTAATGAATTTAGAAATGAGCTTCTAAACTCAATTCTCAATTTTTTTTTATTAATCTGTTTCTCTTTTTCTCACTCAAAAGGAATGTCAGTATTCTTTCTCCATGATCTTTATGCTACTGAAAATTGACAGTTGTCCTTTCAGTCCTATAAATATTTAATCAAGAATATAACTATTCTTTATTTTGATGTAAATATTCCCAGTAAATTAATGTCAAATAACATTTATTTGCATGAAGAATTCTGTTTTCCTTATAGATATAGGAGGAAACTTTATAATTGTTTTTGAAAGATTTCATCCATCTGAATGAATAACAAATTATTCCATTGTATTATTTGAAGGTATATTTTTGGTCACAATAGTATTATTTATCTGTATTGCGTAGTCTTTGTGGAAAGAATGTGCTCATCTAGACATTAATGATATAAAAGCTATGGAGAATTATACTTAAATAATTGATGATAACAATGAATTATAGTGTTTTCAGAGAATTTGGTACTTCTTCCAAGAATGTGGAATAATCATCATGCAAACTCGTACTAAATTTTAAATTTAATCTTAGTATTCTAAGAGAAATTTATCTGAGATCACTACGGCATGGGTTGGAGAAAATAATTCTGTCTCTGTTTTGAAATAGCAGATATCTTACCTTAGCATCATTCTCTTAACTTGGCATTAGTTTCTTGACATTAGTCTTGAAAATAAGAATTTAGTGAGAATTCATTTTGCCTTTGCCACTTGGAAAGAACTTTTTTTTTATTAATAGTCAAAATGTACTATTAATGACTTTAATTCATATTTTAGCAATATATTTCTTCCTTAGCAAAATTCTTAAAGGAAGGAAATGCCTAGTGTAGAAATTAATGTATTTTTTTCAGTTGTTATGATGGGAAATATTTTATTCTGAGTTATTCTATAACAATATTCACTTAGTACATACCTCATGGGTACAGATTTTTTTCTTAAAGACATTTACCTCTCTTCTGTCCCAAACTCCTGACAAAAATCTTTACTATTTGTTCATTGATTCATGTATACTACATGGTTCTATATGGCGTTGAATTGTTTATGTTGCAACATTGAGTTGAAAATATGTCAAAAATAATGTCTTTACAGTAAAAAAATCTCCTGCTTAAAAAAATCACTGGCATTTGGTAAATACTCCAGATTCCTGAACTGCTAATGCTGAAAGGAATTGATGTGTAAAGAAAAACTAAGTATTACAATCACTAAGGCTATTCAAAAGGAAGAGGATAAAGAGGGAAGGAAAAAAGAAGTGAAGAGAACCCAGGCTATCTGGTCAATATTGACACTTGGAGCAGTTTATAGTATGTCATAGTTGGATAAATGAGCATGTATGGAATTTCTGTGGGCAAAGTAGAAAAATAAAACCAAATCAAATGTGGTATGTGTGTCTGTATGAGTGTCTGTCTATAAATGAATGAATGAAGTTTTAAGGGTTTATTGCCTCAGAGGAGAATGAAAAAGCAGAACAAAAAGTGATACTTTTAAATCTGTGTCGAGCTAATGGAGTAATGTGATAGGCCTTCTGTCATTTATCTAGTTAGTCTGTGTAAACTACACTCGCCAAGATTTTGCTTCCATTGTATGGTAGAACTAATTGGGCTTGAATGAACTGAGTGATCTATGTTATAAGAACATGATGGAGGGATGCCATGAGAGAAAAAGATGAGAAAGTTGTGAATCCCTAAGAAAGACGTTCTGGCCTTACTGCTTTTGAGCTGTTTCAATAATGAGAGCAGAATGTGACTTGTGGGAAGATTGAGGTAAAGGGGATACTTGAGAAGCTCTCTTCTTTGGTAGTTATTCTGGGAATAATTTTTTCTATCACAATCCTGCAGGTGTTAAGTGTAAGACCAAATAGAGGATCTTGACCTTCATTTCTTGCTGATGAATGTGTCTGAGGATTTGTTTGAATTAGTAATTTGCATGCATATTAAATTTCAAAATGAACAATTTTATCTGTTTTAAAAGCTCATCTTATGTTTATGATTTTAAGTATTTTAAGATTGATTTCCTCTGCTATATGTATAATTTGTTCTGTTGTGTTGTAAGACCTCTTGTTTTACTGTGGTTTCTCAATGGCACATTGAAAAGCATTGTCAAATTTAACTTGATGTTTCACCGTATTAGAAACACATCCAATGTGATAGATACTTTTCATACATAAAGGAAGTTATTCTTAGCATGATATAATTAATTTTTTTCTCTTTAAGTTGAGGGATGCATGATATTTAAGTTATAAAAAATCATTTATGCTGCTTCTTGTTATTTATGCTAAAGAGATGACTTATTACATGCAAATTATATACTGTATATAATGTTAAGTTATATTCAGTTGTGTTCTTTGTAGAGGTAATTCTCAAAAATACTTTTAAATCCCCATTGATTGTGTGCTGAAGATGAAAGATAAAACATATTACCATATTTATACTTTAGATTTCCTATTGCTTACTTATACACTATTTAACACAAATAATTATTTGAACTCAGAAACATTTATAGAAATTATTGAAGCTGTTTAAGAATCAAAAGAGGAAAAATAAGAATGAAAAGGGCTAACATAATTGAACACCTGTTTGTACTATTCATTGTGTTGATGCCGATGATGTGTGTGGTATAGGTGGGTATGTCTTGTTTAATTTGCAGAAGCCCTTAAAGTTTAGGACCATCCTAGATATGTGTTACGTAAGTGAGTTATAGGAAGAGTAGTTTAATTCATAGCAGAATTGGATATCTCTTGACACTAGAAATATAATTTATAATCCAGGGTACTAGTAATTTTCTTTATAGTCAAACAGGGAAAGTTTATATTCTTTGAGAATTTTGTACAGCATGACAAATATGTCAGTCTTCTTTTTTTTCCCTTTATGGTACTCAGCATTTTTTCAATTGTTTCAGTGATATATAGATTTTGAAAAGATACTACCAATTTATAACCTCTTGTGATTTGTAAAAAAGTATGATTCAATGAAATAGATCTTAATTCTGAATCCTGAATAAATTATGTTATGGATCAAGAAATACTTTTTTCTTATCAGTATTCTTGGTATTTCTTTTAATTGTCATAAAATAAAAATAACATAAAATTTACCATCTCAACCAGTTTTAAGTGTACAGTTCAGTAATGTTAAGTATATATGCACTATTATGCAATCAGTCCCTAGAAATTTTTCATCTTAACGGAACTGCAATGCTATACTTGTTAAACAATAACTCCCCATCCCTCCTCCAGCCTTTGGCAACTACTATTGTACTTTCTGTTTCTATGATTTTGACTTTTGTAGAAATCTCATGTAAATAGAATCATGCAGTATTTGTCTTTTTGTGACTGGTTTATTTCACTTAGCATAATAGTCCCAAGGGAATTCTCCCATGTTGTAGCATGTGTAAGAATTTCCTTTTTAAAGCTTAATTATATTCCATTATTTCATTATATGTTCCATTAATCGATATATTTACACCATATTTTGTTTATTCATCCATCAGTGGACACAGGATTGCTTCTAACCTTTGTCTATTGTGAATAATACTGCTATGAACATGGATGTGCAAATACCTCTTTGAGACCCTGCTTTCAATTCTTTTGGTTGTATACACAGGAGCAGAATTGCTGTATCATATGGTAAATCAACTTTAATTTTTGAAGAAATGCCATACTTTTTTTTCCATAGTGACTGCACCATTTTATATTCCCACCAACAGTGCAGAAGGGTTCCAATTTCTTGACTTCCTCACCAACACTCATTATTTTCTGTTTGTTTGTGGTTTTTGTTGTTGTTGATATGCCATTCTAATGGGTGTGATGTGATACGTTCTTGGTATTTTTAATTGAACTTCACTTACTTCTTTACATTTTGTCTTTTTAATGACTTCAGTGCAACTCATCTAGAGAATAAAGAAAAATGTTAAGAACTTTGGCATATTGTGCAGTAAACTGTATAAAACCTGTTACTTATTTCCTTTCATTATCATTAAGGAGATTATGAATCATGTCCATAGTAATTTTGTAACAATAACATTTTAATCAATTCATTTCCCTTATACTGTATTCTATTACTTGCCTTGTATTACTACAGTTCTTGTTATACCTCATCAGTGAAGAATTGCTTTTGTGTAAAAAAAAATTACTTTTTTAGTTAGATAATGCCACATTGGAAATGCAGCATAGTAATTAAAAAATAATAACAATGTGCTAGTTGAAATGTATTTTGATATTATAGATGATTAGTGCTTAATAACAGCATTTCATAGATAAAATTGAACAGAATAGTTGTATCTGATTGTAAATTCCTTAGACATGAAAATTTTACTTACCTTAATGTACTTCTTTACAAACCTTAACCATTTTTGGTGGAAACTTCTTTTCATGGTTCTGAAACATAGCCGTGTCCCCCTGAATATACTTGACTTCACACTACAATCAGATTGAGTGATATTTTGGTCCTCTGGATCATGACATTAAATGTGAAGGAAAGACAGGATTGCCGTCTGGAAAGCAATCATATCTAAATATAGCCTGTACTTATCTGCTGGTGTTAAGACAGGTTGCTATGGTGAATTGAATTTCTTAAAAATGCCAGTCAGCAGAGGATAAACAGTGGATTTTGAAGTGGTTATTTTCCATAGAGCTATACATTCTCATACTGCATGTTCAGGTAGATTAGAATTTAATTACTATTTTTTATGGTCTATTTATTAAATTTCAGTTTTAGAGTATCTCTGAGACGTTTAATGTTTATTAAACAAAATACAAGGATTTTTATATTGTTATTCTTTGTTTCTCTGAAGATACATTCATTTGGTGTGAAAATGCCTTTTTTAATGGCAGCTGTTTAACAATTATTGATCATTCATTTTGCTATGCTTACAATAGTTCTGCTGAATCTAAGACAGCAACCAAAATTATCTTTGTAATTTTATCTCTAAATGTAAGTTATTATCATTTTTAATCAGGTTCTTTTTTGGATTATATATTTATTAGTCTGTAAATTATATATTGGGACAACACAGCTTAATCTAGGCTTGTAGTACAATATTATAGTACTATGTTCTATGTCAGAACTGCAAATCCAAAGACTTTGGATTTTTACTTTGTTTTTAGAAGACTTTCCCTAATTTCTATCATTCCATATATTCCTGAGAATGTATGTTTAATTTTTTTTGTGGGTTCATTCATTTTATAATTTATTAATCAAAAAGCACTACTAGATGCTTATATTAAGTTCTTCAGAATTATGTTTAACAGACATTATTCTTGTAGTCAAGTACCATATGATTGAAGATGGACAATATCTGAGTTGTCCACCTGACGCATATAGATGACCAATATAGTATTAGAATTTTTTTTTAAGATTTCATTTATTTATTCATTTATTTTTAGAGTGAGAGAGTGAGCAAGAGGAGGGGCCAGAGGGAGAGGGAGAGAGAGAATTTCCAGCAGACTCCACACTGAGCGTGGAGCCTGATGTAGGTCTCCATATCATGACCTGAGCTGAAATCAAGAGTTGGACACTTAACTGAGTGAGCCACCTAGATGCCCCCAATATTAGAATTTTTAAATGAAATAAATAATGTTTCATTTTATTTAGTGGATTCTCTTATTTTCATTGTATAGAAACCTAAGTCAAACTAACTTAAAAAGCAAAATTGGACTTGATAGGCTTATGTAACTATGTACTTCTCATGGAATCAGGAAAGCTTAAAAACCAGGTCAGGTACGGAAACCCCAAAGAATAGATTTAAGGTGTTTGTGCAACTGAGTTTGTCACCCTTTGCCATCATCTCTTTTGGTCTTTCTTTAGTCTCACTTATGGCAATCAGACTTTCTCCATGAAACCAGGAAGATGGCTGCTAACTTACTCCAATTTACTTTCCTCTAGCTCCATGATCTCTTTTCACTTCCAGTTCTGAAATGTAAAATCCCAAGAAAGAGTTCTGGCTCTGATAATCTGGTTAATTTGGTCATGTGACATCAACCAATCACTGTGGCAGTATGTCTTGGTTGATCAGTCATGGAACGGATACCTGTGGCCAGAATGGTAGGATACTCTAATTAAATGAGAGAGAAGGCAGTCTCAGAAAAAAAGAGTGGTTAAACTAAGAGAGGTCTACTGTACTGATTTTCAGTTGTTAATTTAAAAAAGAATATATACATTGTCAAAAATTGTTATTTTTTAAAAATGGAACATTTTGCTTGCCTGCACAAAGTATCTCAATTAGATATTGGTAGTATATCTGTAGTAATTGTATTTATTTATTTACTTTTTTTTATTAACATATAATGTATTATTTGTTTCAGGGATGTAGGTCTATGATTAATCAGTCTTATATAATACCCATTGCTCATTACAACACCTACCTTTGCCCATATCCATCTCTGAGTTACCCCATCCCTCCACCCACCCCCCCCTCCAGCAATCCTCAGTTTGTTTCCTAAGATTTAAGAGTCTCTGGTTTCGTCTTGTTTCAATTTTTCCTCTCTTTCCCTATGATCCTCTGCCTTGTTTCTTAAATTCCACATATCACTGAAATCATATGATAATTGTCTTTCTCTGATTGACTTATTTCGCTTAGCATAATACTCTCTAGTTCCATCCATGATGTTGCAAATGGGAAGAATTCATTCTTTTTTTTTGATGGCTGCCTAATAGTCCATTATATATATATATATATACATACACACACCATATCTTTATCCATTCATCTATAGATGGACACTTGGGCTCTTTCCATTGTTTGGTGATTGTGGACATTGCTGCTATCAACATTGGGGTGCAGGTGCCCGTTCAGATCACTACATTTGTATCTTTGGGGTAAATACCCAGTAGTGCAATTGCTGGGTTGTAGGGTAACTCCGTTTTCAAATTTTTGAGCAACTTCCATACTGTTTTTCAGAGTGGCTGCACTAGCTTGCATTCCCACCAACAGTGTAAGAGGGTTCCCCTTTCTCCACATCCTCACTGACATCTGTCATTTCCCAACTTGTTAATTTTAACCATTCTGACTGGTGTGATGTGGAATCTCATTGTGGTTTTAATTTGTATTTCCCTGATGCTGTGTGGTGTTGAGCACTTTATCGTGTGTCTGTTGGTCATCTGGATGTCTTCTTTGTAGAAATGTCTGTTCATGTCTTCTGCCCATTTCTTGATTGGATTATTTGTTCTTTGGGTGTTGAGTTTTAAAAATTCTTTATAGATCTTGGATACAAGCCCTTTATCTGATAAGTCATTTGCAAATATCTTCTCCCATTCTGTCGGTTGTCGGTTGGTTTTGTTGACTGTTTCTTTTGCTTTGCAAAAGCTTTTTATATTGATGAAGTCCCAATACCTCATTTTCGCCTTTTTTTCCCTTGCCTATGGAGACATGTCTAGCCAGAAGTTGTTGTGGCTGAGGTCGAAGAGGTTGCTGCCTGTGTTCTCCTCTAGGGTTTTGATGGTTTCGTGTCACACATTTAAGTCTTTCATCCATTTGGAGTCTATTTTTGTGTGTGATGTAAGGAAATGGTCCAGTTTCATTCTTCTGTATGTGGCTGTCCAATTTTCTAACACCATTTGTTGAAGAGAATGTCTTTTTTCCATTAGATATTCTTTCCTGCTTTGTCAAAGATTAGTTGACCATAGAGTGGAGGGTCCATTTCTGGGTTCTCTATTCTGTTCCTTTGATTTGTGGGTCTGTTTGTGTGCCAGTACCATACTGTCTTGATGATTATAGGTTTGTAATAGAGCTTGAAGTCCAGAATTGTCATGCCACCAGTTTTGGATTTTTTTTCTTTCAACATTCCTTTGGCTACTTGGGGTCTTTTCTGGTTCCATACAAATTTTAGGATTATTTGTTCCAGTTCTGTGAAAAAACTTTATGGTATTTTGATAAGGATTGCATTGAATGTGTAGATTGCTCTAGATAGCATAAACATTTTAACAATATTTGTTCTTCCAATCCATGTACATGGAACATTTTTCCATTTCTTTGTGTCTTCCTCAATTTCTTTCATGAGTGTTGTAGAGTTTTCTGAGTACAGATCCTTTGTCTCTTTTGTTAGATTTATTCCTAGGTATCTTATGGTTTTGGGTGCAGTTCTAAATAGGATCAACTCCTTAATTTCTCTTTCTTCTGTTTCATTGTTGGTGTATAGAACTGCAACAGACAAATAGATTTAAAATCCTGCCATGTTGCTGAATTCCTGGATGAGTTCTAGGAATTTTGGGGTGGAGTCTTTTGGGTTTTCCACATAGAGTATCATGTCATCTGCAAAGAGTGAGAGTTTTTCTTTGCCAATTTGGATGCGTTTTATTTCTTTTTGTTGTCTGATTGCTGAGGCTAAGACTTCCAGTACTATGTTGAACAGCAGCGGTGATGGACATCCCTGCCGTATTCCTGACCTTAGCGGAAAAGCTCTCAGTTTTTCCCCATTGAGAATGATATTCGCTGTGGGCTTTTCATATATGGCTCTTAGATATTGAGGTGTGTACCCTCTATTCCTACACTGTGACGAGTTTCAATCAAGAAAGGATGATGTACTTTGTCAAATGCTTTTTCTTCAACTATTGAGAGGATCATACGATTCTTGTCCTTTCCTTTATTTATGTAGTGTACCACATTGATTTGTGGATATTGAACCAACCTTGCAGCCTAGGAATAAATCCCACTTGGTCGTGGGGAATAATCCTTTTAATGCACTATTGGATCCTTTTGGCTAGTATTTTGGTGAAAATTTTTGCATCCATGTTCATCAGGAATACTGGTGTATAATTCCTTTTGGTGGGGTCTTTGTCTGGTTTTAGGATTAAGGTAGTGCTGGCCTTATATAAAGAGTTTGGAAGTTTTCCTCCATTTCAATTTTTTGAAACACCTTCAGAAGAATAGGTATTAATTCTTCTTTAAATGTTTGGTAGAATTCCCCTGGAAAGCCATCTGGCCTTGGACTCATGCTTGTTGGGAGATTTTTGATTACTGCTTCAATTTCCTTGCTGGTTATGGGTCTGTTCAGGTTTTCTGTTTCCTCCTGGTTCAGTTTTGGTAGTTTATACATCTCTAGGAATGCATCCATTTCTTCCCGATTGCCTAAATTGTTGGCATATAGTTGCACATAATATGTTCTTATAATTGTTTGTATTTCTTCGGTGTTGGTTGTGGACTCTCCTCTTTCATTCATGATTTTATTTATTTGGGTCCTTTCTCTTTTCTTTTTGATAAGTCTGGCCAGGGATTTGTCAGTCTTACTAATTCTTTCAAAGAACCAGCTCCTAGTTTCGTTGATCTGTTCTACTGTTCTTCTGGTTTCTATTTCATTGATTTCTGCTCTAATCTTTATTATTTCTCTTCTCCTGCTGGGTCTAGGCTTTATTTGCTGTTCTTTCTCCAACTCCTTTAGGTGTAGGGTTAAGTTGTGTATTTGAGTCCTTTCTTTTTCTTTAGAAAGGCTGTAGTGCTATATACATCCCTCTTAGGACCGCCTTTGCTGCATCCCAAAGATTTTGAACAGTTGTGTTTTCATTTTCATATGTTTCCATGAATTTTTAAATTCTTCTTTAGTTTCCTGGTTGACCCATTCATTCTTTAGTAGGATGCTCTTTAACCTCCACATATTTGAGATCTTTCCAACTTTCCTCTTGTGATTGAGTTCCGGTTTCAAAGCATTGTGGTTGGAAAATATGCAGGGAATGATCCCAGTATTTTGGTACCAGTTGAGACCTACTTTGTGACCTAGGATGTGATCTATTCTGGAGAATGTTCCATGGGCACTAGAGAAGAATGTGTATTCTGTTGCTTTGGGATGTAATATTCTGAATATATCTGTGAAGTCCATTTGGTCCAGTGTGTAATTCATTTATTTATTTTTTTCATGATGAGATTTTTTTTTTTCAAATTTTTATTGAAATTCCACTTAGTGCACATAACAGTGTAATATTGGTTTCAGGGGTAGAATTTAGTGATTTATCACTTCCCTACAACACCCAGGGGTTGGGGTGTTGTAATGCCCATTACATTGGGCCATTCCCCATCCATCCCATTCCTCCACCGACCTCCCTCCACTAATATGAGGAAATTGAATATACAGTCCTCGTAAGGGAAAACAACTGTAAACCATGTGAACTATACCCTATGAAGGGTCAAATTTGGTCCCGCGCTAACAGCAGAACGATTTATTTTTTTTAAAGAGATACTCGTTGGTTGGTAATTAGAAAAACATTTCCCTGTGGAAGCCCTGGTGATTTTTTTTTTTTAGTTTCATTTATTTATTTATTTATTGAATTTTATTACGTTAGTCAACATACAATACATCATTGGTTTTTGATGTGGTGATCCACGATCCATTGTTTTCGTATAACACTCAGTACTCCATGCAGTATGTGCCCTCCTTAATACCCATCACCAGGCTAACCAATCCCCCCTTCCCCCTCCCCTCTAAAACCCTGTTTGTTTCTCAGAGTCCATAGTCTCTCATGGTTCATTTCTCCCTCCAGTTCCACCCCCCATTTTTCCCTTCCTTCTCCTAATGTCCTCCATGCTATTCCTTATGTTCCATAAATAAGTGAAACCATATGATAATTGACTTTCTCTGCTTGACTTATTTTACTTAGCATAATCTCCTCCAGTCCCATCCATGTTGATGTAAAAGTTGGGTATTCATCTTTCCTGATGGCTGAGTAATATTCCATTGTCTATATGGGCCACATCTTCTTTATCCATTCATCTGTTGAAGGGCATCTCGGCTCTTTCCATAGTTTGGCTATTCCGGACATTGCTGCTATGAACATTGGGGTGCATATGGCCCTTCTTTTCACTACATCTGTGTCTTTGGGGTAAATACCCAGAGTGCAATTGCTGGGTCATAGGGTAGCTCTATTTTTAAATTTTTGAGGAACCTCCACACTGTTTTCCAAAGTGGCTGTACCAACTTGCATTCCCACCAACAGTGTAAGAGGGTTCCCCTTTCTCCACAACCTCTCCAGCATTTGTTGTTTCTTTCCCTGTCCATTTTTGCCATTCTAACTGGTGTAAGGTGGTCTCTCAATGTGGTTTTGATTTGGATTTCCCTGATGGCTAATGATGATGAACATTTTTCATGTGTCTCTGAGCCATTTGTATGTTTTCTTCAGAGAAGTGTCTTTTCATATCTTCTGCCCACTTTTTGACTTGATTATTTGTTTTTTGTTTGTTGAGTTTGAGAAGTTCTGCATAGATTTTGGATACCAGCCCTTAATATGTAGTGTCATTTGCAATTATCTTCTCCCATTCTGTGGGTTGCTCTTTGTTTTGTTGACTGTTTCCTTTGCTGTGCAGAAGCTTTTTATTTTGATGAAGTCCCCAAAGTTCATTTTCTTTTGTCTGACATTATTCTGATATTCCTCCCTCTGTACGTAAGGAATCTCTTCCCCCTAACTGCCCTTAAGATGGTTTCCTTGTTTCTAAGATTTGCAAGTTTTACTATTACATGCCGGGGTGTTGGCCTGTTTTCCTTGATCTTAGGAGGGGTCCTCTCTGCCTCTAGGACTCGAATGTTTGTTTCATTCCCCAGATTAGGGAAGTTCTCAGCTACGATTTGTTCAAATACATCTTCTAGTCCTCTCTCTCTCTCCACTCCCTCCAGGATTCCAATTATTCTGACATTGGAACGCTTCATGGTGTCACTTATTTCTCTGATTCTATTTTTATGGATTCTGAGTTGTTTTTCCCCGGCCTCCTCTTTTCCCTTTTTATCTATTATATTGTCTTCCAGGTCGGTTATTCGCTCTTCTGCCTCAGTTACCCTAGCTTTTAGATTATCTAGATTGGATTGGATCCCATTGATAGCATTTTTAAGTTGTGCCAATTCACCTTTTATTTCTGCCCTTAGAGACTCTATGTTGCCATTAATTGATTTCTCCATTCTAGCCATTGTCTTCACAATTGCTAGCCTGAATTCCATCTTCGACATCTTGGTTATATCTGCATCCATTTGTAAATCTGCAGCAGAAGTCATAATCTCTGAGTCTTTTCTATTTTGGGGGTTCCTCCTCCTAGTCATTCTGTTGATGGGTGTTTGAGGGAATGTATAGAGTCCACATTATTGACCAGAACCCAAGCAAGATGCACCTGTTTTCTTGGGACCTTAGAGTTACTGGCCTCTTGTTTTCCCAGCCTGTCTTCTGCGGGAGGGGCCTGCCGCGCTGTTACTCAGGCAACCCTGTTTGGGCGGAGTTGCTCTGCCCCCTTGTGGCGGGGGATGGGCTCAGCGGGAATCAGTCTTTGGGGCTTTTGTTCTCTTGTGGCTTTCCCTGGTGGCTTTCTGCGTCTCTTCCGTGAGTCAGAGCAGAAGAGACTGTTTCCAACCCTCTGCCTCAGAGCAGTGAGATCGCAGTTTGTTCTTCAGTGAGCTCTCCAGGCCACACCATCTCCGTTTCTGTCCGTGCTGCTATAAACTGCAGCGTCCTGGGTTGTGCGCCCCTCCGCAGTGCTCCCAGTCCTGCCTCCAGGTTGGGGCACATCTCTGCCCTTTGTGCTTCTGAAATCACCAGCCAGTCCCAGTTCGCGCGCGCATGACCCCACCACTCCGGGTTTCCGCCCTGGGGGCTGCCCTAAAGTCCTTTCCCCACTGCTACCGGTCTGTGAGTCTGTGCCCCGTCCGTAGTGCGCAAGCTTATCGCTTACCGGCGGTGTAGGATCCCCACGGCCAGGCATCTTCCTGTTGCCATTTATCCTCCGATATCTGCCCGTGGAATCACGGCTCCCTGCTTTGTACCTCAAAACCAACTGCCTGCGATATTCTGTTCATAGAGATCCAGATCTTCTTACATCTCAGGCTGGTTTTATGGGTGTTCAGAGTGGTCTGGTAGATATCCAGCTCAATCCTGAGGACCAATTGACATAGGGTCCCCTACTCCTCTGCCATCTTTCCCCCCCAGTGTGTCATTTAAAGTCTTCATTTCCTTTTTGATCTTTTGCTTAGATGATCTGTCCATTTCAGTGAGTGGGGTGTTAAAGTCCCCCATTATTATTGTATTGTTGTCAATATGTTTCTTTGCTTTTGTTATTAATTGCCTTATATAATTGGCTGCTCCCATGTTAGGGGCATAGATATTTACAATTGTTAGATCTTCTTGTTGGATAGACCCTTTAAGTAGGATATAGTGTTCTTCCTCATCTCTTATTACAGCCTTTGGTTTAATATCTAATTTGTCTGATAGAAGGATTGCCATCCCAGCTTTCTTTTGGTGTCCATTAGCATGGTAAATGGTTTTCCATCCCCTCACTTTCAATCTGGGGGTGTCTTTGGGTCTAAAGTGAGTCTCTTGCAGACAGCATATCGATGGGTCTTGTTTTTTTATCCAGTGTGATAGCCTGTGTCTTTTGATTGGGGCATTTAGCCCATTTACAATAAGGGTAACTATTGAAAGATATGAATTTAGTGCCATTGTATTGTCTGTAAGGTGACTGTTACTATATATTGTCTGTGTTCCTTTCTGGTCTATGTTGCTTTTAGGCTCTCTCTTTGCTTAGAGGACCTCTTTCAAGATTTCTTGTAGGGCTGGTTTTGTGTTTGCAAATTAGTTTTGTGGTTAGTTTTTGTTTGTCCTGGAATCTTTTTATCCCTCCTTCAATTTTCAATGACAGCCTAGCTGGATATAGTATTCTTGGCTGCATATTTTTCTCATTTAGTGCTCTGAATATATCCTGCCAGTCCTTTCTGGCCTGCCAGGTCTCTGTAGATAGGTCTGTTGCTAATCTAATGTTTCTACCATTGTAGGTTACAGATCTGTTCTTCCAAGTTGCTTTCAGGATTTTCTCTTTGTCTCTGAGTTTCGTAAGTTTTACTATTAGATGTTGGGGTGTTGACCTATTTTTATTGATTTTGAGAGGGGTTCTCTGTGCCTCCTGGATTTTGATGCCTGTTCCCTTCCCCAAATTAAGGAAGTTCTCTGCTATAATTTGCTCCAACATACCTTCTGCCCCTCTCTCTCTTTCTTCTTCTTCTGGGATCCCAATTATTCTAATGTTGTTTTGCTTTATGGTATTGCTTATCTCTCGAATTCTGCCCTCGTGATCCAGTAGTTGTTTATCTCTCTTTTTCTCAGCTTCTTTATTTTCCATCATTTGGTCTTCTATGTCACTAATTCTCTCTTCTGCCTCATTTATCCTAGCAGTTAGTGCCCCCATTTTTTATTGCACCTCATTAATAGCCTTTTTTATTTCGACTTGGTTAGGTTTTAGTTCTTTTATTTCTCCAGAAAGGGTTTCTCTAATAACTTCCATGCTCTTTTCAAGCCAAGCTAGTATCTTTAAAATCATCATTCTGAACTCTTATTTCTGATATCGTACTAATGTGTGTGTTGAGTAGGTCCCCGGCAGTCGGTACTGCCTCTTGTTTTTTTTGTTGAGGTGATTTTTTCTGTCTTGTCATTTTGTCCAGAGGAGAATAGATGAATGAGAGAACAAAATGCTAACAGGGTAACAATGTTCCCTGAAAATATACTCTAAACAAATCAGAAAAGCCCTGAAAACGGGGCAAAGAAAGGGAAATCAAGAAAAGAGAAAAAGAAAAGAAAAAGAAAAACAGAACAAAACAGAAAAACAGAATATGATCAGATATGATCAGGCTGGTGCATAGAGCAGTGCCACATACTAGATTTTGGGTGTATTTTGGTCTGTTAGAAGAAAGTGCCTCCCAAAATTTTAAAGAAAGCAAAATTTATATATGTGCAAAAATAAGGTTTAATACGATGAAGGAATGGAATATGAGTGTAAAGATGAAAATTATAAAAAATTTTATAAAAGGAATTGAAAAGATAAGAAGTTTGAAAAAAGAAAGAAGAATATTTAAAAAAAAATAAAGGGAGAGAATGTGATTAGGCAGGAGACTAGAACAAAGCCATACACTAGAGATTTAGGGTATATTTTGATCTGTTAGAAGAAACTGTATCTTAAAATTTTAAATAGAGAACAATTTATATATATATGCCAAAAATAAGGGTAACTACTATGAAGGGATAGAATATGACTCTAAAAATGAAAAATAAAAATTGTTTTAAAAAAGGGATTGATAAGATGTTGGTTGAAAAAGGGAAAAAGAAAAATTCAAAAAAAAAAAGTTAAAAAAAATTAACTTTGAAAGACTTAAGAATCAAGGTAAAAAAGCCATGAATGCTATGTGCAGTATTCCCCTAGTGCTGGAGTTCTGCCGTTGTCATTGATCGGTAAACTTGGTCTTGGCCGGCTGTTCTTGCTGACCTTCTGGGGGAGGGGCCTATTGCTGTGGTTCCCAAATGTCTTTGCCCGAGGCAGAATTTCCCCACCCTTGCTGGTCCGGCTAAGTAATCTGCTCATGTTTGCTCTCAGGAGCTTTTTTCCCTGCAAGCTTTCCCTTCGTCTTTGGAGGATGACAGTGAAAATGGCAGCCTCCCAGTCTCCGCCCCAAAGGAGCCGAGAACTTGGGGCCCGACTCCTCAGTGTGCCGCCAGAGAAAAGCAGTCAATCACTCCCGTCTCCCCAGTCTCCGGTCGCACTCCATGCTCACCCGGCCTGTGACCGAGCGTTTCTATCTGTGGCACATGACCCCGTGAGGAGTCTCCAAACCCAGCAGGTCCCTGTGGTGCGCTCCCCCGCTGCTCCTCCCGGGGGAGGAAGGGGAGTCTCCCCGGATCTGCCACTTGTTGGGTCCCTGCTGGAAGAGCAGGGGCCCAACTGTGCCACAGATCACAGTTTATGGCAATCCCCAGCTGAGAGCCCACTCCTCGGCTCCGTCTTTGCAGCCAGCTTCCCTGCTCCGATACTTGGGAGCTCTGCTGCACTCAGGCACCCCTGGTCTTTTCTTTGACCCCCGAAGGTCCTGAGACCACACTGTCCCAGTGAGGGTTCCACCCCCCGCTAAGTCACCAGAGCGACGTCCCTCAGGGGAGCCTACTTCTAAAAGTTCCGATTTTTGCTCTGCTGGTATATCAATTGCCAGAAGTGGCTGACGGAGGCCCCCCTCCCCTGCCATCTATCCTCCTGAATATGGCCTCGGATTTACTTCTCTGCACGTCCTACTTTCTAGAAAGTAGTTGCTTTTCTGTTCAGAGAGTTGTTGGTATTCTTTTCTTAGATCTCCTGTTGAGTTCGTAGTTGTTCAGAATGGTTTGATCCCTATCCAGCTGAATTCCTGGGACCAGACCAAATCCAGGTCTCCTACTCCTCCGCCATCTTGCTCCGCCCCCTGACCGAGCGTTTCTATCCCAGGCACACGACTCTGGCTCAAATCTCGACCCCAGCGGACTCCTGTGGCACTGTCTCCCTGTTCTGCCACTTCGAGCAGGGGCCCAGCTGTGCCACAGATCATGGTTTATGGCAACCCTGAGCTGAGAGCCTAGTCCTGGTCTCACCCTTTGCAGCCGGCTTCCCCACTCCGATACCTGGGAGCTCTGTTGCACTCACACCGCTGTCTTCCTGTGACCCCTAGGATCCTGAGACCACACTTTCCCAGCGAGAGTTTCACCCCCCACTTAGCCTCGTGAGTGATGTCCCTCACCAGAGCAGACTTCTAAAAGTTCCGATTTTGTGCTCTGCTGCTCTATCACCTGTCAGTAGCTGGCTGATAGAGGCTTCCTCCCCCCCACAGTCTATCTTCCTGTATATTGCCTTGGATTCACTTCTCCACACCTCCTACCTTGCAGAAAGTGGTCGCTTTTCTGTTGGTAGAGTTGCAGCTATTCTTTTCTTCAATCTCTGGTTGAGTGTGCAGGTGTTAAGAATGGTTTGATAGCTATTTAGCTGAATTCCTGGGAACAGATGAAATTAAGGTCTTCTGCTCCTCTGCCATCTTGGATTCCCTCTGACTATCTGTAGTAATTTTAAAGGACATAGTTCAATGAATTGACAGTAGTTATTGCCTAATTTTTGATATTATTAACTTTATATAATACACATACATAAATGTGAAATGACTTAGATGAATGTATTACTTCAGTTACAACTGGCTAGACTGCAGGTGGAATAGTAACAGGTTGTTTCTGTTTTTCCACACTTTCTTCTGGCTTAAAAAGAATTTCACGAGTATAAATCAAAAAGGGAAAAAGAGTCAAAGATTCTCATTTACCATTCCATTATAATACTTAACTGAGAAATATCATTACAGAGGTATATAAAAGTTTAATGGGAACATTGATGAAGTATTTTAAGGAGAGGTGATCCTTGAAGCTTTTTAAAAAGAAAAAAGGTAGGAAGGAATGAAGGGAGGTGAGGAGGCAGGAAGGAACTAAGGGACTTAGAAAGGGAGGGAGGAAGGAAGGATGGAAGAAGGGGGCAGAGAGAGAGATAGGGGAGAGTTTGATTATGAGAAAGAATGGAAACTCCATGAGTACTACTTACACTGTCTAGAAATGCAGTTTGTCTGCAATGAATGAGAGCCTACATGGTTAAAACTAATGATTAAAACAATTCATGATATCCGTATATTTAGTTTATCCAGAACACATTGAAATATCTGACATTAATGGTCAGAGTGAACAAATGGATGATTGGATTGTCTACTTAGAGTTTTATATTGCTGTGTAAGAAATTACCAACACTTACTGGCTTAAAAAAACATATTTGTTATCTCACACCACCATGAGTCAGGCTTTTGAGCACATTTTAAATGCTCTTCTGCTCAGTGTTTCCTGAGATTGCAATCTAGGTGTTGATTGGGTTGCATTTTCATTTGGAAGCTTGACTGGGAAAGAATTGCTCCAAATTAATTCAGGTTGTTGGCAGAATTCATATCCTTGCGTTATATGATTGAATGCTCTGCTTTTTGCTGGGTGTTGGCTAGTTTCCCCATAGCTCCCATTATCTTTGCCATATAATGTTGTCTGATCATGGGAGTGATACACTGTCACCTTTGCTATATTCTTTTTTTTTTTTTTAAAGATTTTATTTATTTATTTGAGCCAGAGAGAATGAGAGAGAGAGAGAGAGAGAGCACATGAGAGGGGGGAGGGTCAGAGGGAGAAGCAGACTCCCTGCCGAGCAGGGAGCCCGATGCGGGACTCGATCCAGGGACTCCAGGATCATGACCTGAGCTGAAGGCAGTCGCTTAACCAACTGAGCCACCCAGGCGCCCACCTTTGCTATATTCTTTTTGTTAGAAGCAAGTCACAGGTTCTACCCACACTCAAAGGGAGGGGATTACACAAAAGTGTGAATACCAGGTGATGGGATCATTGGAGATCCCTGTAGGGTCTGTTTGCCACACTACTTCTGTAATTTTCTTTCCTACACAGAGTCATAGTAGGTTTAACTCTGTCAGAGTAGAGATGTGAAAATTAAAGCTCCTTTGACTTGTGATTTATCTCAGCTCATAAAACTGCGTAGTGATGGGTGGGCTACCTGACAACCAAGCATTGTCTTTCCACTTCCAGCCTTAGTTTTGACTTTCTTCGTTTTGTTATCACTTTTTTTAATTTTATTTTTTTCTGTTTTATTGAGATATAACTGTCATATAGCACTGTGTAATTTTAAGGCATATAGCACAATGACTTAACTTGGCCTTTGATTTTAATTTGTGTCCTAAGTTTGTCAAAAATATGACTGGGGCACCTGGGTGACTCAGTTAGTTAAGAGTCTGTCTTTGGCTCAGGTCATGGTCCCAGAGTCCTGGGATCGAGCCCCATGTTGGACTCCCTGCTCCCAGGGAAGCCTGCTTCTCCCTCTTCCTCTGCCTGCCGCTCCCCCTGCTTGTACTCTTCTCTCTGTGTCAATAAATAAAATTCAATTAAAAAAAGACTGGCAAATATTTTTTTTTTAAAGATTTTATTTTTATTTATTTGACAGAGAGAGAGATAGCGACAGCAGGAACACAAGCAAGGGGGAGTGGGAGAGGGAGAAGCAGGCTTCCCGCCGAGCAGGGAGCCCGATGTGGGACTCGATCCCAGGACCGTGGGATCATGACCTGAGCTGAAGGCAGACGCTTAATGACTGAGCCACCCAGGTGCCCCAAGACTGGCAAATATTAAAAAAAAAATTATGATGACTACATCTTGGCACGGACATTAAAATGTTTGGAAATATTTTTTTCTGTATGATCTGTAGGTGTATGATTTTTGATCATTTAATTGTCCTCTCACAATAAAGTTTTACTTATCATCTGTCTGTCTGCCTTTTTCTCCTCAATTTTTGTTCAGAGGAGGAGGAACAGAATTTTTGTTTCCCTTCATTTTGGTTTATGTTGGTACCTGAAGAGTGAGACTACAGAGACTAAAAGTGAGACCGAGAGTGAGATTTAACAGTATATGAACTCTTCTATGCGTTTTTCAGTGCAAGATTTCTGGCTGTGGGAGGGGGGAAGATAATCAAATAGGCAGGTAAAGAAGTTTGCTAATAAGAAGTCTACATAAGTATGCTTCCCTAATGAGCTTCCTAAGAAACACCTGTTTGTGACTCAGCCGAAATTAGGAAGAAAATGACAAATGGAAAGGTAGAAGATACTAGTTGTTTCTTTTAGAGACATTTTGAGAGTTTAAAAAAATGATAAAAAACTATTCTTTGATAGATTACATAGAATTAAATTACCTCTACCCAGCTGGGAAAATCTCCCTAATACTAGACTTTGGGCATCAGTTTCAAGGAGACCAGCCCTTGCTGCTCTTTATACTACTGCCTAAACAGCGTAGTAAACTAGAAGTACCTTAATATTTTTTTTCTTCTCTGAGAGAAATTAAATGAAAGTTAAGTTTAAAAAAGCCTGATTTTTTTAATGTAGGTAATGCATTTAAGAGGGAATCCTGGATGAGCTGATTGAGCTGGTGTTTTTTTCTCCTTGGTACCTCTTATGATCTCCTATGTGTTCCTCCTATGTGTTATCTAAACATCTTTTGTAGCTTGTACATTATATTGCCATTGTCTGTGTGTTATTTATATTTTTCAGTGGATTATAACCTTTTAAGGGCATACCTTGTGTTCCTGTTTAATATTATACCCACCATAGTATTTTAATAAACAGTAGCCCCACCAGAAATCTTCCTTAAGTACATGAATGAAGGAATGAATATGTGAGTGTTTTAGTGACTAAATGAAAGACTATGTAATGGATTGAATAAGAGTAACAGATTCAGTGTTCATATTACATTCAGATTCTAATATTCAGCCCTTTGTTGATGTTCAGTATAAAAAGGTACTCTCTAGTGACCTGATGGCTGTATTTAAATTTTGATCAACACTGGTTCTCTCTAAGCCTCAGCATCTTTGTCGGTGTGTATGAGATAATGAAACCTAACTCCAGGAGCAAAAGGAAATGATAACCTCACTAATCCCCATTATTTTGGTTTATAAGTACTTGATGCTTGGAATACTAAGAACAGATCTAGCCAAGAAACAATTCCATTTTTTCCCTGATGAAAGTAAGGAAGATCCCTGAAATTATTTTCAAATTGAATGTATTTCTAAACAGTTTACTTTAACAAAAACTTTCATAGCATAATTTTGGTAGAGGAAAAAAATATTTTGAGTAATTCACTCATAAATTAACTTGTTTCTTAAAAGACAGTAATTCAAAAAGTAAGCTAAGAAAGTGGTAGCTTTCTCCTTGTAAAGTTCTATCTTATCTCTTCTTTTTCTATAAATAACTAATAGCATGTTTAATGGAATTCCACTTTTTCTTTTTGCTTCCAGGATAACTCTGTAAAAGACAGTGGCTTGGGAAAGTATCGGGTATTGCTAAAAAGATATAGTCCAAAACTCAATGGTGCATCTTGGTGTAAAGTATATTATATTCCCAAAAGAGTAAAATTAGATAACTTTTCATATATATTATTTATAATTTTTTAATTTAGTTATTTTGTTGGTTTATTCAGATCAGTGACTTAGTTAAGATAATTGGATTTGAGAAAGCCACCGAGAATAAGCTATAGTTTGAGTGTAATGGCAAGAACTGAACACAGTGTTTTAATTTGACCTGGCTGTCACTGAGGACATTGAGACTTGGTAAAATTATGTTTGTTATACGTCCTCTAATTCTTTGTGAATTATACTTTCACTTTTTTGGTGGGGTTGGGTGGAGTAGGTAGGGAGCCTAATTAGATAAATCACTTCCCTTTCCTTGGGATCTTTTTTATTTTAAACAGCTTATTCTTTACTAAAGATGTAAATCCTATGCCGTACAATTCACCCATTTAAATGATAACTTCAGTGGTTTTTAGTATATTCTCAGAGTTGTGCAATAATCATCACTATCAAATTTTTAGAATATTTTCATCTCCTCAGAAACCACTCCCCTTCTTTTTCCTCAGAACCCTCCCTCCCTCCTAGACAACCATTAATCTATTCATTGTCTCTGTATAGTTGCCTATTTTGGATATTTTGCATGAATGAATAAATATGTCCTTTTGTGACTGGCTTCTTTCATTGAGCAAAGTATTTTTAAAATTCATCCATCTTAGAGCATATATCAGTACTTCATTATTTTTATTGCGAGGATATTCCTTTGGATATGCCGTATTTTATTTATCGATTTATCAGTTAATAGGCTTTGGGAGTTTTCCACTTTTTGTTGTTATGACTAATACTTTTATAAACATTCATGTAAAGTTTTCATAGGGAAATATGTTTTCTTTTCTCTTTGATATATAGCAAGGAATGGAATTGCTAGTTCGTATGGTAACTTCGTGTTTAACATTTTAAGGAAATACGAAAATGTTTTCTGAAGTGGTTGACTCCCTTTTATCCCCCAATTTTTTTAAAGTGGCAAAATCCTCATTAAAAATATTAAGTATATTCATGTTGTGCAGTTAATATCATCTATCTCCAGAATATTTTCATCTTTTCTAAATGAAACCTTACTCATTAAACACTAACTCCTATTCTATGCCTTCCTCCAATTCTCAGGAAATTGCTGTTGGCAACCAGTATTCTACTTTTTGTCTTTAAGAATTTGACTACTCCATCGGGCTCCCTGCTCGGCGGGGAGTCTGCTTCTCCCTCTCCTGCTCTCTGTCTCTCATTCTCTCTATCTCTCAAATAAATAAATAAAATCTTAAAAAAAAAAAAAAAAGTCAGATTCTTGACTGAGCCACCCAGGTGGGCGCCTGGGTGGCTCAGTTGGTCAAGCGACTGCCTTCGGCTCAGGTCATGATCCTGGAGTCCTGGATCGAGTCCCGCATCGGGCTCCCTGCTCGGCGGGGAGTCTGCTTCTCCCTCTCCTGCTCTCTGTCTCTCATTCTCTCTCTCTCTCAAACAAATAAATAAAATCTTAAAAAAAAAAAAAAAAGAATTTGACTACTCCAAAAAAAAAAAAAAAGAATTTGACTACTCCAGAAACCTCATATAAGTAGAATCATACAGTATTTGTTCTTTTGTGACTGGCCTATTTCACTTAGCATAATGTCTTCAGAGTTCGTTCATGTTGTAGCATATGCCAAAATTTTCTTTCTTGTAAGTCGCATAATATTCCATTGAATACATATAGGACATTTATGGATTCATCTGTCAGTGGACACTTGGGTTACTTCCACATTTTAACTATTATGAATACTGCTGCAATGAACTTTGGTATACAAATGTCTCTTCAAGATCCTGCTTTTAATACTTTTGGATATATAACCAGAAGTGAAAATGGATGATTCTTTGGTAATTCTATTTTTATCTTTTTGAGGAACTGCCATACTAATTTCCACAATGGCTGTATCATTTAAATTTTGCACAAATAGTGCATGAGGGTTCCAATTTCTCCATATTCTCTCCACACTTGTTATTTTCCTTTTTTAAAAATTGTAGCCATCCTAATGGATGTGAGGTGGTATCTCATTTATTTGATTTGCATTTCCCAAATGATTCGTGATGTTGAACATCTTTTCATATGCTTATTAGTCATTTGTATATCTTCTTTGGAGAAAGGCCTGTTCAAGTCCTTTGCCTGTTTTTAAATTGGGTTGTTTATTTGTTGTTGAGTTTTAAACGTTCTCTATATTCTGGATATTAATTAGATATATGATTTGCAAATATTTTCTTCCATTCTGTGGGTTGCCTTTAAACTCTGTTGACATCATCTTTTGATGCAGATTTTTTTTTTTAAATTTTAATGAAGTCCAGTTTGTCTTTTTTTTTCTTTTGTGGGGTCATATCCAAGAAATCATTGACAAATCCAATGTCATGAAGCTTTTGCCTTATGTTTCCTTCTAAGAATTTTATAGTTTTAGGTCTTACATTTAGGCCTTTGATCCATTTTTTATTAATATTTGTATAAGATGTAAGGTAAGGACCCAACTCATTCTTTTGCATATGGACATTCAGTTTACAATAGTATAACATTTTAACTCCTTTAACAATTTTCAGTATATTTTAAAAATATTTTCTTAGTGGTTACTGTAGAGCTACATCAAATATCTTATTAGATTCTAGTACATATTTATAATAACAGTTTCAGTGAGATATGAAAATATTCCTATGTAGTTCTATTTCCTCCCTTCTACAGTTGTTAGACATATTTCCTCTATATATGTTTTACCATCCCAACAGTATAGGTGACCTTTGAACAACATGAGCTTTAGTGGTCAAAAATCTGCTTTGACTCCCCAAAAACTTTACTGATAGCCTATTGTTGACCAGAAGCCTTACTGATAACATAAACAGTCAATTAAAACATATTTTGTATGTTATGTGTATTATATACCATATTCTTTTTTTTTTTAAGATTTTATTTATTTATTTGAGAGAGAGAATGAGAGAGAGAGAGCATGAGAGGGGGGAGGGTCAGAGGGAGAAGCAGACTCCCCGCTGAGCAGGGAGCCCGATGTGGGACTCGATCCCGGGACTCCAGGATCATGACCTGAGCCGAAAGCAGTTGCTTAACCAACTGAGCCACCCAGGCGCCCTATATACCATATTCTTACAATAAAGTAAGCTAGGGAAAAGGAAATAAATGTTAAGAAAATCATAAAGAAGTGAACGTACATTTACAGTACTGTAATATAAAAAACCTGCTTACAAGTGGACCTGCACTGTTCAAACACATAGTGTTTAAGGGTCAACTATTCAAACATTGTTATAATTATTAGGTTATATAATTTTATGCCTTTTCAAGAAACTAAGAAAGTGTGCAAGTGTATAATAGTGTTTAGTATATTAATATTCTTATTTACCATTTTGATTCTTTATATTCTTGAAGATTCTAGTTACCATCTAGTGTCATTTCCTAACTCAGTATAGCGTTCTCCTTCCCAAGCCTTTTGTGCTGTTTTGTCAATTATATTTTGCTTCTATGTGTTATAGGCCCAACAGTATAATTACATATATACTGCTTTATGCAGTTGCTTTTTAAATCGGTTTAAAAAAAGGAGAAATATACAATTATGTTGTATTTTATAGTTGCCTACTTAATAACCTTTGCTCTTCATGTTGTGCGTGCGTGCGTGTGTGTGTGTGTGTGTATTTTGATTACTAATTGGTGTCATTTGCTTTCAGTCCTGAAAACTTTTTAGTATTTCTTGTGGGGGGTGTTCAGCTGGAAATAAATTCTGCCAATTTTTCCTTATTTGTGAATGTTTTTATTTTGCCTTCATTTAAAAAAAAAAAAACATTACTTCACTGGACCAAGGTCTTGTTTGACAGGTTTCTTCTTTCTGTAGTCTGAGTATATCATCCATTGTTAACTCTGTTCTAGCCTTCATTGTTTCTGTTGAGAAAGCCAATGTTTATCTTACTGGAGTTCCACTGTATGTGATGACCCTGTTTTTTCTAATTGCTTTCAGTTAGAGATTTCACATTTTCAGTGTGATGTGTTCACGTGGATCTTTTTATGTTTATCTTAATTAGAGTTGGTTGAGGTTCTAAATGTGTAATGTTTTACATCAAATCTTGGAAGTTTCAACCATTTTTTCTTGTAATATTTTTTTGCTCCTTTCACCTTTTCTCTTTCTGATATTCCCATTATACACATGTTGGTGTTTTTTTGTCGTGTCCCGTATTTCCCTGAGCCCCTGTTCCATTTTTTTCTCTCTCTGTTCTTTGGTTTACATAATGTCCATTGCTCTATCTCCAGATTCATCAGTTCTTTCTCCTGGCAGTTCATATTTAATGTTGCATTCCTCTAGTGAATTTTCATGTCAGCTTTATGCCTTTCAGATCCAGAGTTTTAATTTGGTTCCAATATTATAGTTTCTGTATCTTTATTCTTTATTTGGTGAGAAAGTATCATCATACCTCCCTTAACTTTAACCTTTTCCCAGTTTTATTGATATATAATGAACATAAAACAATGTATTAGTTTAAGATGTACAGTATAATGATGTGATATATGTATTTATTTCCAAATTATTACCGCAGTAAGTTTAGTTAACATCCATCACCTCTTATAGTTACAATTTTTTTTCTTATGAGAACTAATGAACTATTTTTTCTTAGCAACATTCAAATATACAAAACAGTACTGTTAACTATAAGTGCCATGCTGTACATTATATCCTAAGCACTTATTTATCTTATCAGTGTAAGTTTCTTATTTTTTTTAAAAGATTTTATTTATTTGAGAGAGAACCAAGCATGAGTTGGGGGCAGAGGGAGAGGGAGAAGCAGGCTCCCCATTGAGCAGGGAGCCCAATGTGGGGCTCAGTCCCAGGACCCTGGGATCAGGACATGAGCCGAAGGCAGACGCTTAACTGACTAAGCCACCCAGGTGCCCCTTAGTGTAAGTTTCTACCTTTTAATCACCTTCACACATCTCCCACATCTCACCAGCCCCTATCTCTGGCAACTCACAGTTTCTTTGTTTTTGTGGGTTCATTTTTTTTAATTCCACACATAAGTGGGATCATAGAGTATTTGTCTTTTTCTGTCTGACTTATTTTACTTATCATAATCCCCTCAACATCTACCATATTGTTGCAAATGGCAAGATGCCACTCTTTTTTTCTGGCTATATAATATTCTATCATATATATACACACACACACACACACACACACACATATATAACTTATCATTATCCTTTTATCCATCGGTAAATATGTAGGTTGTTTCCATGTGTTGGCTATTGTAAATTGGGGGTGCAGATATCTCTTCAACATAGTGATTTTATTTCCTTTGCATAAACACCCAGAAGCAGAATTTTTGGACATTGTAATTCTTTTTTTAATACTTTGAGCAACCTCCATACTGTTCTCCATGGTGGCTGCACTAATTTACATTCCCACCAAAAGTGCACATGGGTTTCCTTTTCTCTAAATCATTACCAACACTTTTTATCTGTTTTCTTGTTGATGGCAGACATTCTAACAGGTATGAGATGATATCTCATTATGGTTGTGATTTGTATTTCCCTAATGTTTAATGATGTTGAGCACATTTTCATGTACTTGGCCATTTGCATGTCTTCTTTGGAATAGTGTCTCTTTAGTTTCCTCGCCTATGTATTAATTGGATTTTTTTTCACTATTGGGGTATATGAGTTCTTTACATATTTTGGATATTAGGCCTTACCAGGTATATGGTTTGCAAATATTATTCCCATTTCATAAGTTGCCTTTTCATTTTGTTCATGGTTACATTTGCTGTGCAGAAGCTTTTCAATTTGATATAGTCCCACTTGTTTATTTTTGCTTTTGTTGCCTGTGCTTTTGATATCGAATTAAAAAAATCATTATCATGATTGGTGTTAAGAAGCTTACTGCCTGCTTTCTTTTAGGAGTTGCATGGTTTCAGCTCTTATGTTCAAGTCTTCAATCCATTTTGAGTTAATTTTTGTGTATATGTAGAGATCCAGTTTCATTCTTACGAATGTGGCTGTCCAGTTTTCCTAACACCATTTATTAAAGAAACTGTCCTTTCCCCATTGTATATTCCTGTCCCCTTTGTGTAAATTAATTGACCATATATGCGTGCATTTATTTCTGGGCTTTCTGTTCTGTTCTATTGATTTATGTGTCTGTTTTTGTACTACGTTAATTACTATAGCTTTTTAGTATAGTTTGAAATGAGGGACCATAAAGCCTCCAGCTTTGTTCTTCTTTTTCAATATTGTTTTGGCTCTTCAAGGTCTTTTGTGGTCCCATACAAATTTTAGGGTTGTTTATTCTATTTCTGTGAAAAATGCCATTAGAATTTTGATTGAGATTGCATTGTATCTGTAAATGCTTTGCTCAGTATGGACATTATAACCATATATATTCTTTCAAACCGTGAGCATGGAATATCTTTCCATTTATTTTTGTCTTCAGTTTCTTTCATTAATATCATGGTTTTCAGTATAAAGGTCTTTTACCTGCTTGATTAAATTTTTTCCTAGGTATTTTGTTCTTTGTGATGCAGTTGTAAATAGGATTGCTTTCTTAATTCCTCTTTCTGATAGCTCGTAATTATTGTATAAAGATGCAACAGATTAACATAATAATAAAAAATTAAAAATTAAAATCAGGAAACTAACAAAAAAAAAGATGCAACAGATTTTGTATATTGATTTTTTATACTACAACTTCACTGAATTTGTTTTAATTTTAACAGTTTTTTGGTGTAGTCTTTGGGGTTTTCTATATTGAATATCATGTCATCTGCAAGTAGTAACAGTTTTACTGCTTCCTTTCCAATTTGGATGCTTTTTATTTTCCTTCTCTAATTGCTCTGGCTAGGATTTCCAATACTATGTTGTTTGAGTTTGGGCATGTTTGTCTTGTTTCTGATCCTAGAGGAAAAGCTGTTAGCTTTTCACTATTGAGTTCCACAGTGGGTGTAGATTTGTTATATATGGCCTTTATTATGTTGAGGTACATTCCCTCTATATCTACTTTTTTGAGCGTTTTTTTTTTTTAAGATTTTATTTATTTATTTGAGAGAGAGAATGAGAGACAGAGAGCACGAGAGGGAAGAGGGCAGAGGGAGAAGCAGACCCCCTGCTGAGCAGGGAGCCCGATGTGGGACTCAATCCCGGGACTCCAGGATCATGACCTGAGCTGAAGGCAGTCGCTTAACCAACTGAGCCACCCAGGCGCCCGAGCGTTTTTATCATAAATGGAGTTTGAATTTTGTCAAATGCTTTTTCTGCATCTATTGAGATGATCATATGACTTTTTTTCTTTCAGGATTTTATTAAATTCAAGTTAGTTAACATATAGTATGATATTAGTTCCAGGGGTAGAATTTAGTGATTCATCACTTGCATCATATACCCAGTGCTCATTACAACAAGTGCCCTCCTTAATGCCCATCACCCATTTACCCCATCCCTCTACCCACCTCCCCTCCAACAACCCTGTTTGTTCCTAATAGTTAAGAGTTTCTTAAGACTTTCCTCCCTGTTTTTATCTTATTTTATTTTTCTTTCCCTTCCTCTATGTTCATCTGTTTTGTTTCTTAAATTCCACAAATGAGTGAAATCATAGTATTTGTCTTTTCTCTGACTGACTTATTTTCCTTAGCATAATACATTCTAGTTCCATCCATTTCACTGCAAATAGGGAGAATTCATTCTTTTTGATGGCTGAGTAATATTCCTGTGTGTGTGTATGTGTTTATCTGATTTATCCATTCATGAGATGATCATATGATTTTTATCCTTCATTTTGTTAATGTGGTGTATCACATTGACTGATTTGTAGATGTTGAACTAACTTGCATCTCTGGAATCAATCCCCACTTCATCATGGTCTAGGATCTTTTTAATGTATTAACTTTATTTGATTTACTAATATTTTGTTGAAGGACTTTTGCATCTATGTTAATTAGAGATTTGGCCTGTTCTTTTCTTGTAACATTCTTGTCTAGTTTTGTTATCGGGGTAATGTTGGTCCCATAAAATGAGTTTAGAAGTGTTCCGTCCTCTTCTGTGTTTTGGAAGAATTTGGAAGGATTGGTGTCAGTTGTTCTTGGAATTTTTGGTAGAATTTGTTAATGAAGCCATCTTGTCCTGGACTTTTGTTCTTGGGATGATTTTGATTACTGATTGAATCTCCTTACTAATTGTTCTTTTCAGATTTCCATTTCTTTCCTTTTTTTTTTTTTTAAAGTTTTATTATTTATTTATTTGCCAGAGAGAGAGAGAGCACAAGCAGGGGTAGCAGCAGGCAGAGGGAGAAGCAGGCTCCCTGCTGAGCAAGGAGCCCGATGCGGGACTCGATCCTAGGACTCGGGGATCATGACCTGAGCTGAAGGTAGACGCTTAATGACTGAGCCACCCAGGTGTCCCCAGATTTCTATTTCATCAAGATTTAGTCTTGGTAGGTTGTGTTTCTAGGAATTAATCCATTTTTTCTAGTTTGTCCAATTTGTTATCATCTGATCATTCATAGTAGTCTCTTAGGATCCTCTTTCTGTGGTGTTGGTTTTAACATCTTTTCATTTTTAATTTTTTTATTTGAGCCCTCCGCCCCCTTTTTTGGTGAGTCTAGCTATAAAGCCTTGTCAATTTTGTTTATCTTTTCAAACACCCAGTTCTTAGTTTCATTAGTCTTTTTTATTGTTTTATTTTTCGTCTCTATTTGATTTATTTCTGCTCTAATTTTTGTTATTTCCTTCATTGTACCTAACTTTGGGCTTCATTGGTCTCATTTTCTTTAACTGTTAATAGTTAATTATAATGTGTCTCTGTTGGTCTTTCTGGAATCATCTTATATGGAATTCTTTAGGCTTCTTGGATCTAGATGTCCTTTTCTTTGCCCAGGTTGGGAAGATTTAAGCCATTATTTCTTGAATAAGCATTCAGTCCCTTTCTCTCTTTCTTCTCCTTCTGGGACATCTATCATGAGTGTATTTGTCCACTCTGGTGTCCCATAAGTCCCTTAAGTCATCTTCACTCTTTTTCATTCTCCATTGTTTTTCTACTTTGATTGAATGAATTGCATTGCCCTGACTTCAAATTTGATTCTTTTTCTTCCACTTAATCTAGCCTGTCTTTGAATCCTTCTATTGAATTTTTCAGTTCAGTTCTTAGTTTCATATTTTCTAATATTTTCTCTTTGTTGAAATTCTCACTTTCTTCATGTATTGTTCTTTTAAACTTGGAGAGCATTTTTATTACATTATTTTGAAATCTTTGTTAGGTACATTACTTACCTTCATTTTCTTATCTGTTTCTAGAGTTTTATATTGTTCTTTTGTTTGGAACATATTTTTTGTTTCTTCATTTTCCTTGACTCTCTGTATTCATTTTGATTCATTAGGGTAAGTAGTCACCTCTCCCAATTTGACAGATTGGCCCTCTGTACAAAATGTACCTTATTGATCAGCCCAACTCAAGTTGTTTTCTGTCAAACCTTTGTGATTGTCCAAGCTGCCATCTTTGTTTTTATTGGCTTACACAGTTGTGGGTATGCTGAGACCCATTTTTATATGGGTGATGTAGTTCTGATTTTCTTGTTTGCCTAATGTGTACTATTTGCTTAGCTAGTTTCTGGATTTCTTTCAGAGAGGGTTGTTCTATTTGTTCTTGTTGATTCAGTGTGTCCATTGGAAGTGGTGAGATCAGGAGGCTCCTATGTGTCCATCTTGGAGAAATGTATTGGGGTTTAGTACCATAAGGTCTGGGTCTTGATAAAATAAGTTGTCCCTTAAGTTTCTGAAGTTCAGTTCAAGTTGATGACATAGGAGCCTCCTTATCTCATCTCCCTTCATGGACATACTGAATCTATAGCTATATATAGAGCAATTCCCTCTGAAAGAAATTCTGATCATTCTTGCTATCACTGAAATGGAAAATTGCATAATACTCTGTCTTTTGGAGGGGAGGAGAGGAGGTAATGAGGTGGTTTTGTTGAATGCAACTGTAAACTTTCAAAGAGAGAGACACTTTGCTAATGTAAATTCAACTAATATTTTCATTTTTTGCCACAAAATACTAGTCTTTCCATAGTGAGGAGTAAAATAATTTTACAACTGCAGTTCAGTGAACGAAATATACTTGTAATTTAGATTTAGGGGAAAAAAATCTGACAGTAATATAGGCATGCTTGATCTTGTTTTGATTTGCATTTCTCCATTATAGTCTGATTTACATATATTTTTTATCTTTTAAAAAAATTTGCAACTCTCCTATTGCCCTTGAATTTAATTGTCCTGGAATAGAACAAATGTCCACTTAAAGATCTTTATTGTTTCTCAGATATTTTTAAGTTTTTTGATAGTATGTAATATGTACTTATGATGCTACTAAAGGGTACCCTCACATATAAAACCTCTGGCCAGCCCTGCCCAGCCAACACACAGGCATGCACACACACACAAATGTGAGTATATGGATATATACACACCTGTACACATATATTTGTACTTACATATGTATGTAAATGTGTATATATGCAATATATATTTCTGTAAAAATAAACGCATTCTACTTTTATAAATGTACAGTCTTTCGCATGTTGTTCTTTTTATTTAACATTATATGTCAAGGATCTTTCAATATTAGCATAAATTGACCTATCTCTTTTGAATAGCTGCTTTGCATTTTGTTCTATGGATGTGCCATAATTTAGTTAAGCAGTCCTCTGTTGGTGGCCATTTGGATATGTTCAATCTTTTGCTATTCAAATATTTATGTAATAAAAATGCTTGTGTTGATGTCATTTTTTTTTTTTTTTACAGATGCTAGTATGTGACTATAGGAGGTATTTTTTTTTTAAAGATTTTATTTATTTATTTATTTGAGAGAGAGGGAGGAGAGAGCAGATGTTTAACTGATTGAGCCACCCAGGCACCCCTATAGGAGGTATTCTTGAAAATAGTTTGTGACTTTAGAATATATGTACTCAAAATGTATTTTTAACTGTTAATAATAAGATCACAGTTGAATTCTTTGCCAGAATTCTAGTGTTTCCTGCAGTTTGTCTTAGAAGAGTCATAATGTTGATTTTTGAAATGCAACATTTCACTGAGTTTTAAGCCACTTTTGCTGTTTACCACAATCTCCTGCAGTGTAATTTTTGACTTTCTCTCTGTCTCCTGGTTAGTGAACTGCAGTCAAGTAAGTGTCAGGCAGTTTATAAGTAGGCTAAACAGATAATTTGTCATTTCTAGCAATGTTATGTTTGAGAGAGAAAAGGGACATTAAAAAAAGTTACATATGTTTTGAAATATTTATTGACCAACAAGTTGGATTTGTATTGGTATACTCATAAACCAGTTTACTTGAAAACTCTTTTCAAAAATAAAACCATCTCTTTTTTTTTTTTTAAGATTTTATTTATTTATTTGACAGACAGAGAGAGATAGCAAGAGCAGGAACACAAGCAGGGGGAGTGGGAGAGGGAGAAGCAGGCTTCCTGTGGAGCAGGGAGCCCGATGTGGGGCTTGATCCCAGGACCCTGGGATCATGACCTGAGCCGAAGGCAGACGCTCAACGACTGAGCCACCCAGGCGCCCCTCTCTCTTTTTTTTTTTTTTTTAAGATTTTATTTATTTATTTGACAGAGAGAGACACAGTGAGAGAGGGAACACAGCAGGGGGAGTGGGAGAGGGAGAAGCAGGCTTCCTGCAAAGCAGGGAGCCTGATGCGGGGCTCAATCCCAGGACCCTAGGATCATGACCTGAGCCAAAGGCAGATGCTTAATGACTGAGCCACACCCAGGCGCCCAATAAAACCATCTCTTAAAAAAACAATAATAATAAATATGCATGTACTTTAATGTCACAGTTAAAAATTTATTTATAACATAGTAAAAAGTGACAAAAGCAGAATAATAATTTTTTGTACATATTTACATGTTTCAAGGAGTTTTTTTAACCATATCAATCTATAATATTGTATCATTGATATTTATTAAGAAGTATAATTTTAAAATTGTCTTCTTTTAAAAATAAATTGCCTATTATCTTCTTCCACAGGTGATGTCTTTTTTTGTTCTATTCAGAATTTCTTGCTTTGACAAATATTTTTATGTTAAAATTTTTAAACATAACTTGTATCTGTGATTCTTGGGAATGTTTCATCATAGTAAGATGTTGCAAAACTGTAGGCCTTCTCAATTTTATTCAATTCTGTAGTAAATATAATTATATAATTTCATTTAAAATTGGGAGCTCTATCAAAAAGATTCTTCTCACAACTTAAGGTATTATGAAGCACCAGTATATAATTCAGAATTAAATTTTGTACCCTGTATGAGCTTTTATTCTTTAAGTTATCCAGTTCCTCCTTTGCTTTTGAAAGGATGAATTTCAACATCTTCCTTCTATAATCTTTGTTTTCATTGATTGCAATTCACTAAAATGTTTCAAAACTGAAGTTTGGTGTTCTGTTTATTGAGTACTTTTGATGTAGGAAAGACATTAGGGTTGGAAGCTGATGGCCAAGAAAAGAATTCTTGAGATGTCTTTGGTGCAAAAAGGTGATTTTATTAAAGCAAGGGAACAGGACCTGTGGGCAGAAAGAGCTGCAGTGGGGTCATGAGGAATGGCCCATTATATACTTTCAAGTTGGGAGGGGGTTAGGGATAGCATAAGTCTCTAATGAATTTTGGAAGCAAGGTTTCCAGGACCTTGAGGGGGCTAGCTATTGTTGGGGAAAGGTCATTTATTACCATCTAATAAAACCTTAGTCATGAGACTCTTCACATGTATATCGGTGGGTCATATGCTTGGGGGATGATTGCCAACATGTATCTTGGGGGGTTTAGAGATAAAAGAAGTTTCCAAAGGAATTTTTATATGTTAAAGTAGACTTAGAGGATTGGGGGGAGGGGAGGCTAGGATTGCCTTTTGCCCTTAGCAAAGTGTCAACATCAAGGCAGTTGAGTCCCTAGAAGAACGTCACTCTGCCTGTTTCAAGGACTTGTCAATGGGCTTTAGGTAGTAAGGAAATTTCATAATTTTTCTTCTGCCTTTGTTTCCCACATCACGTTGATGAGAGTTTCAACTGATTTTGAAAAACATGCACTCAAATTTAGATGATTTATTTATAAAAGTACTTAACATTGTAAGGCACTTAAGTTGGTTTGTAAAATAGTTCTTGAAAGGCTTCAAGTATTATGTTTCTTTTTAGTTTTTTAGAGACGTCTCAAAGCTTTATAGCTTTCTTTAGAAAACAAACACCCCAACAGACTGTTTGCCCTTCTTATCTGTCTTTTCACCTTCCTTCTTTGCCTTCCAATAATGGGGGATAATAGAATGAGAGAAAAAGGACAGAAAAGCCTGCAATGTGGTTCAATCTCTTGGTTGAAGTTTTGGAAGTATTTTGAGAGGGCATACAGTAAGTGAAATGTTACTTCATTATATATCTGAAAATTCTGTTACCAGTATAACACCTCCTGACTGGAGTTCATAAGAATTGAGACACATTCAGACAGAACTCTCAACCTTTTCTTGGGCATTTATTTACAAGATAAAGTAATTCACTTTAGAAGAAAATATTTTATATGTTTCATATCTTTAATATTCAACAAAACATGATAAGGAAATATAGAGATTTAAACCTATAGCTGTAATTTACTGTCTTGGGAAGGAAAAATTTTTTCCTTATCCTCTTAATTTTTGGTTGTCTGTGAATTAAACTGACAAAGACATTAGCAAGAGAAAAAAACAAAATTATGTATGTATATACTGGAGTTCACACTGGGTGGCTCAGTTGGTTAAGCGGCTGCCTTCGGCTCAGGTCATGATCCTGGGGTCCTGGAATCGAGCCCCACATCTGGCTCCCTGCTCAGCAGAGAGCCTGCCTCTCCCTCTCCCTCTGCCTGCCACTCTGCCTACTTGTGCTCTCTCTTTCTCTGTCAAATAAATAAAGAAATAAATAATCTTAGGGAAAAAAAAAGAAAAAGAAATGTGACTCAAACAGGTATTAGAATTTGGGCCTTATATACCAGGGAGGAGAAGAAGAGCATTTAGGGGAAACAAATCACTTTTTAAAAGGGGAGGAGAAAGATTACTTATGGGATGACAGATGACTTTGGAAAGATGAATGGGCCCTTTCGAGAACATATTGGAGATATGGTACTTTTATGACAATGTCTGTGTTGGTGTGTTGTTTGCTTTTCCTCTGAGAAGATTAGAGTTCTTTCCTGGTTGTGAATTTATGACAATTGAGTTCTTTTGGGAGGCTATGCTTTAAGGTCGGTAAGTAATTTTAGGAACTCAAATGCCTTTAGCTCAAAATAATTTTTGTGCCACAGTGTCATATTATGGATCCTTTCATCTGAGTCTGAGAAATTGCCAGATTTTCTTGGATTTGCCTGCTCTTCTTTATTAGAAGAAATCAGAGTGTTATCATTTCATATTTTTAAATGTTAAATAAGTAGGCCTACAGAGACAGTTTTCATATAACAGTATTGGTGCTGTTCTTACTATAAGCTACATACATAGCCAACCTGTTTTTCTTCTAGTAGAATATAGTAGAAAAGTCCCTATCGCCAGTACTTTATATTGAGAAAGCCTTTCTAATGATTTTAAATTAATGAAAGCTGAATATGTGAAGGACTTTTATTAATTCCTTAGACATAGAGATCCAAACATAAAGTAATTTCTAAAATGGATCCAAATGTATTAAAAGGAACAGAATACAGAATTACAATGTGTCATGAGATTATCACTTTAGTGATGTGATTTGATGTGGGGTCCAGGAGCAAACCGTCAAGAAAGAATTCTTGAGACATATTTGGTGCAAATAAGTAGTTAAATTAAAGCATGGAAATAGGACCCGTGGGTCTAAGAGCTGTACTGGGATTGTGAGGAGCAGTTGATTATATACTTTGAAGCTGGGAGGGGTAGAGACAAAGTTTCCAAAGGGATTTTTATATGTTAAAGAAGACTTACAGGATCCTGGAAGCCTAGCAATTGCCAAGCTAGGGTTGTTTTTCCTCTAGCAAGGCATTAACATTAAGGCAGTTGGGAATTCCTGGAGGAATGTTATACTCTGCCTGTCTCAAATATTTGTCAATAGGCTGCAAGTTATAGGGAAATGTAATTTTATCTACATTTCCTTTTGCCTTTGTTTTCCACATTATTTCCCCTGAACAATTTTGACCCTTTAATCTTTAAGGTTGTTTAGGGTGGGAGGTCTTCTGTAACTTCTTCCTGATGCAGAGATGAGTAGAGATGTTCCTACATATGGGTCAACATTGGTCAGTTGGGGGAACTTACATATATAGCAGTTACCAAAAGCAGAGGCAGCTGAATCCAAGGTAGACAACATAAATGAACTTCCTCGAATAGAAAGGATCATCTGTTGGCAGTGAAGGAGTCTTGGCACCAGCCAGGAAGACACCAGAAACAAAAAAATAAGGTTATTATTATGAGAAAAAGAAGCCCAATAAAAAAGGCCTTTGATAGCTGACCAAAATCTCTTCCCAGTCCAGGAATTTAACCAATCACTAAAGGAAAGAGAGAGATCATTTAAAGTGTCAATTTGAATATATTTTTTAGCAGTCCTGTTACATTTTTGTGATAGCTAGAATATATACACAACAGTCTGTTTTTATGATAGCACATGTTCCACCTTGTACAGCAGCTAAAATAATACCATTTTGACAGTCATTTAAGGCCTTAATTGTGTGGTAAGTGGTGTTAGCCATCATATACTCCGTTTTGTTTAGCAAGCAATCAGGTAATTAATAAGGGCATCTTTATGGAAGTGAAAAAAATATAAGTTAATGGAGCACATTTCAAACCCAATGTCTTGAGTCTTTGAGTGCTTAAAATCTAATATCTACAAAGATGGGTTATTGAAACATTTTCCCTCTATAGTCACCCTCATTTTTATCATAGATAGCCATATCAATACTAATTCATTTGAAAAACAAGTCCAATTTTAAAAAGCTTGGACTAATTATTTACATAAACTCACCAAGAATAGTGATTGATGGTATAGATCTTTTAAAATCTGCTTTGCTGGAATTTTTATAAGGAATCTTGATTGAACTTTTAGTAGGCTTTCAAGGCCAGAAGCCAAGCTAAATAGTTACCATCAGACATGCCTGCAATACCTGTAGATTTAGGTGAATTCCTCTTCTGGATGTCCCCCAAATATCCTGAGGTTCCTGCACCTGCCAGGAAGTCACATTCCTTACTTACCTGGTAAGGCTGCTGGGAACCTTACCTGGTAAGGCTGCTGGGAACTCTGTAAGCTATATATCAGGCCAACATTTCCAATGAGCTCTATTGGCTTCATGCTTCATAAAGTTAACCTTGGTTCCTTAATGCCGTATGGTCATATCTGAGTCTATGCATGTCTCTCAAATATGACATTCCATGTAAAGCCTTGGTAAAATAACCAGTACTTCCAGTGGTGTTCTATTACAAGAGTAGATTCTTTGTTTACATTTTCTTATCTAGATCAGACCAACAATCCAAGAAAACTTTGTGTTTTCAACAGAGAGAAAACCAGAATTTCAGTCTTATACCAGTGTACTTTTTAAGTGCATTCATTTCAACTTTAGTCCTGACCACATATAAAGTTCCTTTCCAAAGATTTCCCTTTATAAACCTTCTACAACACTTCTACATACAGAGTTGCTTACCTTATTTCCATTAGTCTTAATTAGAGTTAGCAGAAGAATTTTAACTCTTAGAAACCTTCTTCTCCAGTGAAAACTAAGTAGTAACCAATTGTGAACTGTCTGATACACCAGAATTCTTTAGATGGCAAATTTATGAATACATTTCATAATTTTAAGACATGTTTTTCTATAGTACAGTCTTTTAAGAAAGCACAAAACGGGGCGCCTGGGTGGCTCAGTCGGTTAAGCAACTGCCTTCGGCTCGGGTCATGATCCCACGGTCCTGGGATCGAGTCCCACATCGGGCTCCCTGCTCTGCGGGGGGCCTGCTTCTCCCTCTCCCACTCCCCCTGCTTGTGTTCCCTCTCTCGCTGTGTCTCTCTCTTTCAAATAAATAAATAAAATCTTAAAAAAAAAAAAAGAAAGAAAGCACAAAACGTGTTTACCAACAGACCCAAGTATCTTTAGGTTCTCTGCGATAAGGTAAAAGCACAAACCTACATTCAGTAATCAGTGCTTTAGTATTTTATCTCATTTGGAAAAGTCTCAGATGTCCAATGAACTCAATCCAATTTATCATTGAAGCAAAACTTTAAAGTTTCAGGTTACAGACTTTGAAAGCCATCTTAATAATTACCATTGAAAACTTTGAGACAGACAAAATTAACCAACATTTAAGTCATCTTTTGCTGACAAATTGCAACAGAGATCATGAGTTTATTTGATCTTTAGTAAACCTAGGTAGAATAAAAATTTCATATTTGATGCTGGTAACTTTAAAGACATACCCTTCTTAATTAATCCAACAAACTTAAATTAGTTTAAATACTGAATTATGTTCCTTCTGGGTTTACTTAAAAGTCAGTTTGTTTTCCATTATCAATTTTTTCCTGGGGCACTGGTGGGGAAATCTGAAGTGGGTGGTGTAAGTCCAAGGGGGTGATTTTCACTCCTTGACAGTGAGAGGAGGAGGAGGAGCCAGTGGTGCCGGAAGCACCTAATATGGTGTAGGTGCCAGGCTGCACCCAAGTGGTGAAGAAACAGAAGGGGGGTGGGGGAGGTAGAAAAGGTGAGGTGCCCATAGGAAGGCTGGAGGTGGATAAAAGTCCAGAGGGCAGACAAAGAGGACTCCCGGTCCTAAAGCTCATCAGCTTGGGCAGATAAAAAGAACAGATTTTCTTTCCACCAACAAGTAGAAAATAGGCAGTCCATGTCAGGCCAAAGAAGACAGAGAACTTCTCCCGAAACAAAAAGAGTTTCCAAGCAGCTGCTTGGGAATATTCCTTAAAGTCTCCTTCCCAGGTTAGACTAACCAGAGATAATTGGTTCCAATGATCATAGCCATTAACCCAGGAAATGAATGAGGGATAAACTCCCACATACAGCTAGAGTAACCTGGGTCTATTAGAGGAACAGAGAGAGAGAGAGAGTCTGTTCTCCTTTATCAGGAATGGCCTGTGTTTCCTAGCAACCTGGGTTTATTCGGAGGAGGCCAGTTTAGACAATCATCCAGTTTCTCAGCAGGGAGTTTTTTAGATTGGTTAGTGGCCACACACATTCTGCATGAGACCCTTAAGATACAGAGCCACAAAGGCCTGTAATAGGGTATATCTGTCCATTTGCCCTGTTTCCTGCTGAAGAGATCTAACTGATAGATTGTATTAAAGTTTAATGTCCCATTATTGGGCCATTTTTCCTCATCTCCTAAGGAGTACTGAGGCCATGCAGTGTTACAAAGGAAGATCAATTTTTTTCCCCCTCAAATCTTACAATCCAAATTGTTTCCAGTGGGTTAAAAGGCATCCCAAGGGAGGGTCCTTGGGAACATGAGAAGAAACTTAGAGAAGGTTCATTACCACGAAAATCCCCTCCTACTCCCAGGTTGTGTCTCGTGCAGGATATGTTAGAGGTTCCTGGTATCAAAGCAACTTGAGGCATCCCTTGAATGAAATTGCTGTGATCACCACCCTGCACTATGGGAGGGATGCTGGCGTACCCCTGATTCCCCATTGAATCCCAGGCTACAAATCAGTGCCATTGAATGTACCAAAATACTGTTCCATGCTTTGCCTTGCCATGCCATGCTGTGAAGAACCCACCATTTTTAACCCATGGAAAGCACTAGAATAGTTTTACAAGGGGAAACCACCCAGTTTTTAATTCAAGTTGTTAGTAGGGGACATTGATAGAAACAGTAAATATAGAAATCCATCATGGTCAAAGTGATATTCTGACACATGTAGTCCTTACAGCCGATTTTCCTAGGAAACCTCCCTGGCTGGATTTTAATTCAATTGGGTACTGGTTTCCTCTGGCTCCCATTGGAGTTCTTGTGGCCAGAAGTGGCTCTTCCAGATATGTGGAGGGGATCACATTAGACCAGTGAGGAGGAAACCTCACACAGGAATCTTGAAATTGGCAGCTGTCCTAGTAGTGACTTAGGTGGCTCTCCTGTGCCCAAGAATGACAACTTTGTATAAGAATAGGCATAGGGGCGCCTGGGTGGCTCAGTTGGTTAAGCGACTGCCTTCGGCTCAGGTCATGATCCTGGAGTCCCGGGATCGAGTCCCGCATCGGGCTCCCTGCTCAGCAGGGAGTCTGCTTCTCCCTCTGACCCTCCTCCCTCTCATGCTCTCTGTCTCTCATTCTCTCTGTCTCAAATAAATAAATAAAATCTTTAAAAAAAAAAAAAAGAATAGGCATAAAGAGGGGGTGGCTGGGTGACTCAGTTGGTTAAGCGTCTGCCTTTGGCTCAGGTCATGATCCCAGAGTCCTGCGATCAAGCCCTGTGTCGGGCTCCCTGCTCAGTGAGGAGTCTACTTCTCTCTCCCTTCTGCTACTCCACCCCACTTGTGCTTGCTCTTTCTCTCTCTCTCTCTCAAATAAATAAATAAAATCTTAAAAAAAAAAAAAAAGGAATAAAGAGAGGGCATCAGTTTCTGGGTCTTTTTGCCATTCTGGCCAGGGTAATAGCTTCCAACCAAAGGCAGGCTACTAATTCCTCCCTATAGAGAAGCCATGGACTAGAGAATTGCAGCCTTAGCAATTGACATGAAAGTGTTCCAGTGAGAACACTGTCCTTCTTGAGAAACCTCTGAAATGAAAGTAAAGGAAGAGAAGAGGACGAACTCACCAAGTTTGCAGGAGGTTCAGAGTAGAAAAGAGAAGACTCAGGCCCCATGTTGGGCACCAAAATGATGTCATTTGGTGGTTCCAGGAGTAAACGGTCAAGAAAGAACTCTTGAGACATGTTTGGTGCAAAAAGGTGGTGATACTAAAGCATGGGGACAGGACCCTTGGGTAGAAAAGCTGTACTGGGATTGTGAGGAGCAGTTGATTATATACTTTTAAGTTTGGAGGGGTAGATTCAAAAGAAGCTTCCAAAAGGATTTTCATATGTTAAAGGAGACTTATAGGACCCTGGAAGCCTAACTATTGTTAGGTTAAGGTTTTTTCCCTCTAGCGAGGCAGTAACATTAAAACAGTTGGGAGTTCCTGGAGAAATGTCATACTCTGCCTGTCTCAAGTCTTTGTCAGTGGACTGCAAGTTATAAGGAAATTTAATTTTATTTATATTTCCTTTGCCTTTCTTTTCCATATCATTTAATATGCTTTTTTTCAATTAATTTGTATAGGAAGATAATATGTAATGCCTCATTGTATCAGTAAAGTTCTTGTCATGCCCTTGTGGTCTGAAAAGTGTTAATGAAAAAGATGAACAGGCTTTTCTAAAAATGATTCTTTAAAATATAAAAGAAAAACAATATAAAACAGGATTGAACTTTTTATAGGATTGAAAGCACTCTGAGGGGAGGAACCTCATCAGTCATATTCAATATGTTTCTTCATTGCTTGACAGTCTCTCATACTTAGCAATTTTCCTAATGAAATAAGAATACCTAATTTTAAGTTTTGGCTCTCTACTTACATATCAAAAAAAAGTATGGAGGGATGCCTGGGTGGCTCAGCCGGGTAAGTGTGTCTGCCTTTGGCTCAGGTCATGATCCCAGGGTCCTGGGATTGAGTCTGGCATCAGGCCCTTTGCTCAGTGGGGAGCCTGCTTCTCCCTCTGCCCACTGCTCCCTCTGCTTGTGCTCTCTCTCTCTGACAAATAAATAAGTAAAATCTTTTTTAAAAAGTATAGAGTATTTTTTTTAAAAGATTTTATTTATTTGAGAGAGAAAGAGAGCATGAGCAGTGGGGAGGGGCAGAAGGAGAGGGAGAAGCACACTCCCTACTGACCAGAGAGCCCTACACCAGCCAATCCCAAGACCCTGAGATCATGACCTGAGCTGAGGGCAGATGCTTAACTCACTGAGCCACGCAGGCGCCCAAAGTATAGAGTATTTTAAAGAGGGCAAATCTCCTTTTTGCCAGAGATTTCACTTAGGAGAGAGTTATTTGAATCATCAATACCCAGAAATAAACTGGATTACAGGTGCACAGTTGTGGTTATTAAAAAAAAAAAAAAAGAGTAAGAATTGTTTGGGGAGTAATGAATGTTCAAAACATTATGAAAGGAATGGGAAACTTGAAGGAAGGGACTTGAATGGCAGAGGGAGGAAAAGTTTTGAGCAGGAAATGCATGTTTACAGTTGTCATTATAAGGATGATTAACTGACAGTGGTGTGCATGAAATGGACTGGGTCCAGAAAAGCACAGAGAGTATTAATGCTATTGTATATACTTCACATATTACTCACATAAGTCACCATTCATTCTAAGTTATTCATATTGCAAAAGTTCATTGATATCTTTATATTAAGTTGTTGAAATAGTAGGATTCCTTCTATAAATACAAATAAATGCCTTGTAGATTCTAGTCATCAGTCATATAGTAACTTGCTACTCTTTGTTTATAAATCCCAGAATGTGTTCATGATTTGGAATCTTAGAAGTCTATTTTCCAAAACATTTTTTCTGTTACATGAGTTATGTTATAGTGGATCCAATCTTAGTCTATGCATCATCACTTTTCAGAGGCTGCTAGTTTACTAGGTCATGATATATCTTTTTTTTTTTTAAGATTTTATTTATTTATTTGACAGAGAGAGACACAGCGAGAGAGGGAACACAGGCAGGGGGAGTGGGAGAGGGAGAAGCAGGCCTCCCGCCGAGCAGGGAGCCCGATGCGGGGCTCGATCCCAGAACCCTGGGATCACGACCCGAGCTGAAGGCAGACGCTCAACGACTGAGCCACCCAGGTGCCCCATGATATATCTTTTTTACACATATGTGAATATAAAAATAGTATATAATTTCTTGAGGTTCTTGACAAATACGATTTCTCCTTGTATTTTACACTCTATACTCCTTACATTTTATTTTCTCTCTTTATTTTATACTGCTTTATATTTTCTGTAGCCAGTAAAACATCTGTTAAGGGAATGAATGATTTATGATGGAGTAGTAAGTGGGAAAATAATTGACATAAGAGAGGCAGTATAGCGTAATAGTTAAGAGCTTGATAACCTGGATTGAAATAGTTTATTTATATATATAGTATATTTTTCACTTAGCAGTGCTTTTTAACCACTGAGATTTAGTTTCCATATCTGTAAAACTGGGATAATAATCTTACCTACTACATAGGTTTTTTATCAGGCCTAAATGAGATGATACAAGTAAAAGCTCTTAGAATAGATTCTGTAACTTGAATTATTTAGATATTCTGAGAAAGCAATAATCATACTTCACTAGAATAGTTCTCAAAATTTATTGGTCAAATTTTATTGTACAAATATTAAGAATTTATTAAATTGTATATTCCTAGGTCATAGCTGAGAGATTCTGATTTATTAGAATAGGGTAAAACCCCCAAATTTGCATTTTTAAAGAAACATTATGGTAATCCTATTATAGGGTATATTTTCAGAAATTTTCCTTGAGTTTCAGAAAATGTTCACAGTTGCATTATTGTGGTAAAAATTGATGTATTGTATATTACTAGTTGCCATGTAAATCATACCAACTTTATAAAGAAATTTGGCATTTCTTTCAAGAGTTATAATTTAATTTTCGGTGCCTTCAGTGGTGCAGTCGGTAAAGCGTCTGACTCCTGGCTTAGGTCGTGATCTCAGGGTTGTGAGATGGAGCCCCGCATCTAGCTCTGCACTCAGGGCAGAGTCTGCTTGAGATTTTTCTCTGCCTCTCCCTCTGCCCCTGCAGCTTGTGCTCTTTATCTCTCTCCCTCTCTTAAATAAATGAAGAAATCTTTAAAAAATTTGTTTTTGATTATTTTTCCTAACGAAATAATCCAAAAATTCCATTAATTTATCTTTTATTTCTGCAATTTTGATATTAAATATGACAATATGTAAATTACTATTTATCTGTTTAGTGGATCATTACATAACCATTAAAATTTATTATTATGAATACTACAGTATCATAGGTAGAAATACATAAAAAATTTAAAAAGCACAATTATATTTATACTCATACTACTTTTGCAATTATGTAAAAATATAAGTAGTCAAGTGAACAAAGAATGAAAAGAATATGTTCAAATTTAAAATAGTTGGCCTAGGATCAATTAAAATGGGGGAAAGTATACATATGAATCCATTGCAAAATATTTGTACAATATATGGATTAAATTCAATGAATTATACTTTTTGTCTCAGCTTTCTTTGTGTATAACAACTCCTAAGATAAAATGAAACAAAACAAAACTTCATAAATATTATAAAACACTTTCCCAAATTCAGAGGAGTTGGGCTCTCTCTGGTCTATTTGTTGAGTAGAGCCCTGGCATCAGGAACCCTTCTGTCAAAGATAGGAAAATGAATTAATTTTCAACACAATTCCAGAATGTTGCAGTAAGAGTTAATAATTGCTTTCTATTTGTCTGCTGGCATATAAAAAGAAAGCTGACAGGCATTAAGTAAGGATATGGCATTTTATATATATACACCATAAACCATAGCCAGTAAGTACAAATTTGGTATTCCCATCCCTTGCTGGTATTGTTTAGTAGGTAAATAATCAATTAATTAAATGACAGTTTTTGTGGCAAATGGTAAATCAGAAAATAGAGTATGACATGATAAAAGAATGGTTTTGTTTTCTATCAGCCAGGTTGCTTTTGTGTACTCTTCTGTTTGACAGTTTGAATCTTTAGATTTTTCTAAAATTATTATTCTAAGAGAAAGTTAATCTACTATGGTTTTACCATCTAGAAAACAACAAAATATAACTCAAATTGTCTTAAAAAATAAAATGAATATATTGGTTTACAAAATTTAACACATCTATCCATAGGTAGTTAGGCTTTAAGTATGGTTTAATCAGAGTTTGAGCTGTGTTTTTTGTTTTGATTGATTAGTTGATTGTTTACTTTTCATACTTTTCTCAGCTCTGCCCTCTTTCAGGCTGACAGAGTGGACAGCAATTTTAAGTTATTGAGATCAAGAAAAAAGCTTTTATATTTCTGAATTCCCCATGAAAGATCATAGATTCACTCTGTATTGGCTGGCTTAGGTAACATACCTGAGATGATCACTCACTTTGGCAAGGGGTTGGAATATGATGATTGGTTTAACCTAGTGCATACTTCAGCCTTAAAGCTGGAAGTCTGAGATCAGAGTGCCACCAAGTGAAGACACAGCAAGAAGGTGGCCAGGCAAGATAAGGACAGAGCTCTCACCAGAACCCAACTATGCTGGCACCCTGAGTTCAGACTTTCAGTTTCTCCAGAACTGTGAGAAAATCAGTTTCTGTTGTTTCAGCCACCTAATCTATGGTGTTTTGTTATGGCAACATAAGATGACTAAGACACTTGGTAAGCTTAAATGTTGTACAACTGTCAAGTTTAAGGTGTATAGGTGTTCTTAGGTGTTGATTTAGTTGGGTGTTTATTTAGTGCTAATCTTTTTTCCCTCTCATTCTTTGCATTCATTAGAAAACAGTGTGCCTCTTATTGTGGTAGTTGATCCTTGTAAATAATGATTTTAAGTGTGAAAAGGACAGATTGTTTTAATTATCCCATTTCTACATTCTTTTGTAAATACAGAATATTAAATCCAGGGTTTTTTTTATGTTAGACTAAAATTTTGCTGTAGGTTTTTTAGGAGGAAATATTTCAATTTTAATGTTCAGCATAGAATCATAGGATGGTCATGTAACTCATATGTGGCACTTAATAGGTCATTAAAGTCCTTCTGACAACTTACTATTAAAATTTTAACTTTATCTTAACATTTACAGTGTACCATGTTGATAAATCTGGTCCTTAGCATCATAATTACTAATACCATCATCAGCTCTAAATCAGCTATTTCAACTGAAAGACATACAAGTAACAGCTATGGCTAAACCTTTTTAAAATTAGAAAGTGTAAATTATCAAATAGCGCTACGAAGTAAACACTTCTTTGGAAGACGAATATGCTTTATTACTCTCTGTTAAATTAATAAAAATACACGATTCTTAAACGTGTACTACAGTGCTTTCTTTTTAGCTTTATACCAGAAAGATTTGGAATAATTAACACTCCAAGCTCTCAGGAGGCTATCTGTCAGTAGCAGCGTAACAGTAGAAGTAGAAGAATTTCGAAATTCATAAAAGGCAGAACTTAATTAAATTCACAACAAATTCTAATTAGAAGATGGTGGTGTTATAAAGTTGAGTTCTGATAAAGATCTAGTATATTTTTTACTAATAGTGATGAGCAAATCAATCCAGTAATGAATCCCTTTTTATATTTTTCTATACCTAATGACACTTGCTGGGCAATCTTTTTCCAGAACTTTATGGAATCTCTTAATTATTATTGGTTGGAGAATGAATAAGTCAAAGTGCTGGTTGATGAGATGATGATTTTATGTTCTAGTTTGTATTTATATAGCATATTTCCTCTTACGAGGTCAGATATTCCATAAAAGTTAGTAGTTATTATCAGAAAATCCTTGTGAGCACTGGGTGTTATATGCAACTAATGAATCGTTGAACACTACATCAAAAACTAATGATGTACTATATGTTGGCTAACTGAACATAATAATAAAAAATTTTTTAAAATGAACACAACAGAAATATATATAGCTAAGAGAAAAATCCCGACTTGCTCACAAACCATCATAAACAATTTACTGATCCATCTGTGAAAAAATATGTACAAATACCTGGTTTATGTGTAGAAAGTTGCAGTCTCATCTTAAAAACCAAAAAACAAGTAAATTATATAATGCAAAGGTTGCACTGTGCAAAAAAAGATTATGTAATCTAATTTATAGTGATAGAAATCTGAAAATAATTGTCTAGGGGAGAGGAGGTTTACTGAAAAAGGTCATGTTGAAACTTTCTGGGGTGATGGAAATATCATATATTTTGTTTGGGTGCAATTTCCCAAGTATGTATAATTGTTGATACTTACCAAACAACACCTATAATCTTTGTATTTTATTGTATGTTAACCTCATATGGGAATTTGAGTAGGGGTATAATACGATTAAATTTGCATTTAAGATCAATTTAGCAATAGTAAAGAAGATGGAATATATGGAAAATAAAGCTTATGTCTTTTGTGGGCACTAATAGTTAATGGTTTCTCAGAAACAAAAGTGACAGTTACCTTTTTCTTGGTATGGAACAAGAGATTCTAATGAAAAATTTTTTTATATACATTGTAATTCTGGTCTTATCTCTCACCAAGATTGTAAAAGCAGTGAAAACCTTTTAAATTTTTTGCTAGGACATTAATTTATGAAAGCCCACTAGATAGCAATCACCAAGAATATCATGTACTGTATCACTCCTGGTTAATTACAAAAACCCCAACTTTATGTAATATTAATAAGCATATTAATTGCTGAAGCAAGGAAGGATGTATACCAGAGGAACTGGGGTGCTGTGGTAAGAGGGACTTAATAGGGATTTATCATAGGATTTGGGTTTGTGCCTAAATCTGGTTCCCTTGTAATCAGTCTCAATGCAGAGTCGGCTGGGCTCCACCTTGGATTCTTCTCCTATTCGAGGAACCTGGAAATTCTCTCAAGGATTTAAAATGGGGATAATCAGAAGGCTCATCTGTTTCCCATCTCTCTGGGATCACCGTCCATCACTGCCTGAGTTTCATTGTTTGAATACCATAGTTTTATATATTTTGCCTGACTTTTTTAGTTGTTTTAGGCAGTAGGGAAAATCCAGTCTTTGTTATTTTATCTTAGTCAGAAGTAGAATTCTGGTATTGTTTTTAAAAGAAAATATTGGGGGAGGATGATGTGTGGGCAGACAAAAAAAGTTAATATGCCAAGGCTTATTTGGAAGATATGAAAGGCCACAAAGCTTAAATGACAGAAGAAAAGTAATATTAAAATAGTCATAAGTAGTTTTTTTTTTAAACTAGTTTCAGGAATAGTTTTTGATCCATGGAAATAGATGCATTTTAGCTAAGTTGTACTCAATAGTATTGATTAACATGCACTAAATAATAATTCCAAGGTTGGGGCACCTGGGTGGCTCAAGTGTCTGACTTCGGCTCAGGTCATGATCTCAGTATCCTGGGTACGAGCATGCCTCAAGCTTCCTGCTCAGCGGGAGTCTGCTTGTCCCTCTTCTTTTGCCTTTCCCCCAGCATGTGTGCGCGTGGGCTCTCTTTCTCTCTCTCAAATAAAAAAATAAAATCTAAAAAAATATAATGATTTCAAGGTTTTAGAATATGTGAAGGGCTCAACGGGTATACGCATCCATCATAAGTAATGTGGTTACTTAATAATGAAAATAAAATATTATTTTTCTTTTAATTTTTATGGTTTTAAAAAATAGCTACTAAGTTGTTAGGACATAAAGATATATATATGTTGTTTAGAACTGACTATTTAATAAACAGAACTGTAGTTCTTTTGACTTGAAAATGCCATGAAAAATTATTGAGACACTAAGGGCATCCTGAAATGAGAAAGTCTGGGACTCTCTCATGTAGCCAATATTGTATTTTTTATTGCTTCACGTGTGATTTTAGTCATTTTTGATGACATTAGCCTGGAGATCTTGTCCTTGGCAGTCACTCTAGATAACGTTTCTGTTTGTAACTGGTGTATAGAGTACTATGGAAGCACAGAGAATGAGAAGTAATATTTCTGGATGCTTACTATGTTATAGGCATTATTTTTTAATATCATTTAATACTTAACAGCAATCCTGAGTTGAGTGATATTCCCATTTAATAGGCAAGGAACCAAAGGTCAAAGAAACTAAGTATTTTGCTCAAGGCTACAAATCTCAATGGGTGAAACTAGCATTTAAATCCAGTTCTAGAGCTTGCACCGTTTTCATTATAGAGGACAAGTGGTTTTCCTATATATGGGAACCCTGTAATGAAGGCTTCTTAAAGTGATAGTATTTTCAACTTATGGAAGGTAAATGGGTGGAGGATCAAAGGAACAAAGATTTCTGTGTTGTAGATTTGGGGATTGGAAGTAAACACTAAAAGTTAGATTTTTATGTTAACTATAGTCCCTATTGTACACACCTCCTTTTTTTTTTTTTAAGATTTTATTAATTTATTTGACAGAAACAGATACAGCAAGAGAGGGAACACAAGCATGGGGGGTGGGAGAGGGAGAAGCAGGCTTCCTGCGGAGCAGGGAGCCAATGCTGGGCTCGATCCCAGGGCCCTGGGATCATGACCTGAGCCGAAGGCAGACGCTTAATGACTGAGCCACCCAGGAGCCCCCATGCTGGCTTTTTTGCATCATGTGATGAATTATTAGATTTGTTAGTATATTTGGTAACCTTATTTCCATAGTAGACAGTCGGTAAAGATTGCATTAGTGTACGCATAGTTAAGTTTGGTCATCTACAATTTAATAGTCCATAGAAGTCAAGTACTCCAGAGTTAGTTTTTCATTATGGATTTTGCATTTTGAATATGTTCCTGCCTTTGTGCTTCCAGAGCATTAAGACATTTCAGGATCCCATAAAAGGCCTTTTACTATTTGTTATTATCTCTTCTGGAACTTTTATAGTATTTGGAATTATCTCAACCGTTCTCCATATCTCTTTACAATTGTTTTGAAATTTCTGTATTTTTGACTCTTTTTGCTGCATTCTGTGTCATTTCTTAAGACCGGTCTTCCATTTTTTAGAAAAATTTGAGACAACTAGGTAATAACTCTTCTTTAAATGTCTGGTAAGAATTCCCCTGTGAAGCCATGTGATCCTGGACTTCTGTTTGTTGGGAGATTTTTGATTACTGATTCAGTTTCTTTGTTAGCCATAGGTCTGTTCAAATTCTCTATTTCTTCCTGTTACAGCTTTGGTAGTTTACATGTTTCTAGGAATTTGCTCATTTCTTCCCGATTGCCCAGTTTATTGGCATATAATTTTTCATAATATTCTCTTGTAATTGTTTGTATTTCTGTGGTGTTTGTGATCTCTCCTCTTTCATTCTTGATTTTATTTATTTGGGTCCTTTCTGTTTTCATTTTGATTAATCTGGCTGTGGGTTTATCAATTTTATTAATTCTTTCAAAGAACCAGCTCTCAGTTTTGTTGGATCTTTTCTACAGTTTTTTTTTAATTTCAATATTGTTTATTTATGCTCTAATTTTTATTATTTCCCTTCTGCTGGCCTTAGGCTTTATTTGCTGTTCTTCTTCTTGCTCCTTTAGGTGCCTAGACAGCTTCTTATATTTAGTATTTTCTGTAGGCCTATTAAGTATTTTAATGTTCTTTACCTAATAATTTTAATACTTACAGTATTTTCAGGTCAGATTCTGTAGTTTGATTTTTCTACATATACTTCTTGTAGTTTTTTTGTTTGTTTTGGTGACTTTTGAGTATGTGGAACTCATTCTTTTGCAAGAAAGGTGATTCGCCAATGCATGTGGAGGTAGTATCAATCTGAAACCACCAAATTTTTGAGTGATATGAATTTAGGCTATAAACCTGCTTAAGTGTTGGTTTGTGGCTGTTAATTTTCAGGGGAGTCTTTTTTCCTCTTTTTATATCTTTCTATTTTACCCTGATCTCCGGCATGCATCTCTGTCACCTCCCTGTTTGGGTTTTTGTTTATTTTTTATAGTTTATGATTTGGGGATTCTTGTATGTAGATTTTAAATAATATGACTTTACATCCAGATTGAACTCTAAATTCTGGGCCCTTAAAAATGGGACTCTTTGGGTGCCTGGGTGGCTCAGTCAGTTAAGTATCTGCCTTCTGCTCAGGTCATGATCCCAGGGTTCTGGATCCAGCCCAACGTCGGTCTCCCTGCTCTGTGGGGACCCTGCTTCGCCCTCTCTCTCTGCTGCTCCCCCTGCTTGTGCTCTCTCGCTCTCTGTTTCTCTCTCTCAAGTAGATAAATAAAATCTTAAAAAAATAAATGGAACTCTTAATGACTAAACTGTAGGCCATCAGGGTTCAGCAGATACTAGCCCCAGAACTCTTAACTGTCTGGATTTCTGCCTCCTTTTTTCTTGTATTCTTTTATTAATTCTTTAGTTTCCAACTATCCCAGCCATATGTTTAAATAAGTTTTTAAAAGCATGTATTTTATTCAATATAATTAGACATTCTATACTTGGAGGGGCATTAACTAAATATCTTGATCTGTCATTGTACAAAAAGACAACTCATTAGATTTTCTGGAATCTGTACTCATAGGAGTCAGAAACAGGTTACAAACTTCAGAACTCTTTTATATGGATTTGCTGTTACTTTATGCAGAGATGGAATTAGAACTCTTTGCCCTGGCCATAGCCAGGTAACTCCTGATTTTCCAAGGAACATTTAAAACGGTGAAATTTGTCTGAAAAGGTATACTGACATGGTAGTAGTGATAGGAAACCAGTTGTTAGCTATTTTATATTCATTCTTGAATTTTATACCAAAATAGTAAGATAAAATTCAAGTTAGAAATTAAAGCACTGTTAATTTGAAATTTTCTGTTTTATTTTCTTCCTACCCCAAAATAGTTACATAAGAACAGTCTGTTGTCACAGAAGTCATTCTTTTATAGTTAGTCTATTATAAAGGGTATGGTTTCTATTTAAAGTGCTAAGCTACAAATATTTAGCCTTTTGAGCCATCTGCTCTGCTAAATACCCATAAGTATTTTATACTAAAATCTGAAAAATGGAAATACTTGAAAACCTTTGCATTGTTGACTCTTGATTTTTGTACAGCATGTCTGTCTTTGAGTAGAAATAGGTTAATATAGGAAGCTTACTTGCAAAACATGCCATTATCTTCATTAATAAAAAAGAAAAAAACAGAACAAAGTTTTAAACTCTCTTATAGAAAGGACCCTCTATATCTGGATGAAACTATTTTATTAAAAATAATTATTAGTCTAACAAAAGAAACAAATAAAAACTGTACTTGATATATTTATTCCCACAATAAATATATTTGACTCCTTAAATTTAGAGTTCTGTTTAGGTAGGTTTATGTTTAAAATCATTACCTTGATTAAATAAGAATCTTCTATTAGAAATGTTGAGGAAAGTTTGCTACCTACCCTCTCCTAATGAAATCATTTTTTTTAATTTTTAATTTTTTAAGATTTTAAAAAAGATTTTATTTATTTGACACAGAGAGAGAGAGAGAGCACAAGCAGGGGGAATGGCAGACAGAGGGAGTGGGAGAAGCAGCCTCCTTGCTCAGCAGGGGATCGATGCGGGGCTCCATCCCAGGACTCTGAGATCATGACCTGAGCCGAAGGCAGATGCTTAACCAACTGAGTCACCCAGGCACCCCTCCTAATGAAATCATTTTAGTATCATCTTTATAACTCCAGGAAATTAATGTCTTCAATTAGCCATTTTTATGAGTACATGTTTTATTCAATACTTATTTTATATTTTCTTTTTGGATGGCATTCCATTTAACTGTTAAACATTTAGAGAGAGCTTAGTCACCCTTGTACTCCCTCCACCCATTGCTCACAAAAACACACTCACTCATTCCCATTCGCAGAGGACTAGAAACTGGGAAGAAAGAAACGTTAGGCTGGACAAAGCAGGGGTTGAAGAAAATTCCCTGAGAAGTAGCTATACGCTGATTTTAGAGTAAATTTATAATCTGAATTCGAATATCACTTGTACAAAAAACCTTAAATGTGTATTTTTAAAAAGTGGACCATGACTAAAAGTGCTTCTGAGCACCTGACAGAAATAATATAAATTCTTTGATGAATATACTAGGTACCACAAATTATTTTCCAATGAATAAGAAAAGGCACAAGGAAATGAAGTACCGTGAATGAGAATTAGCAGAAACACTAGACAAATTTGTGCAGTTTTTTTTTATTCTTATGTTAATCCCCATACATTACATCATTAGTTTTAGATGAAGTGTTCCATGATTCATTGTTTGTGCATAACACCCAGTGCTCCATGCAGAATGTGCCCTCCTCAATACCCACCACCAGGCTAACCCATCCTCCCACCCCCTCCCCTCTAGAACCCTCAGTTTGTTTTTCAGAGTCCATCGTCTCTCATGGTTCGTCTACCCCTCCGATTTCCCCCGCTTCATTCTTCCCCTCCTGCTACCTTCTTCTTCTTCTTTTTTTTTTCTTAACATATATTGCATTATTTGTTTCAGAGGTACAGTGTGCAGTTTGTTTTGAAGGCCATTGCATTGTGGAGTCTATCTCTTTTGGACAGGATTGAATATGCCCTTGAGTCTGTATAACACTTATTGTAGAAATTTATTGTGTGTGTATGTGTTTTTTTAGTGTTCTGATTCATTTTTGGAAGCAATGGTAACAAGATCCAACAGCCATGGCCCAAGGATGGAGATATATATGATAGCAGCCAAGCCATGCTGTTCCCCTAAAACATGGTTATTTTTCCTGCTCCATTTGGAGTTGATTTTGTTTGCATGTATTTTCTAAGCTTGATTTTCTGGCCTTTTATTTGTTTTTCTAACCTACTATTTCTTTAGTTTATTCCCTTTTTTGCTTAATAAGGCTGGAGTTAGTTTTTGTTTACAAATAAGTATTCTGACTGATATAGAGACCATGCATTGCTTCAGTTGTTTGCTTCTTATGAACACACACCTGGAGAACTTGCCTCTCTCTCTTGATCTGTGTGGTCATGGACAAGTTCCTCTTATGTAGAGAAGGTTTTTTTTCTTAATTTTTTTTTTTTATTGTTCCAGTTTATACTTCTGGTTGATTTTTAATCTCTATTTCCCTTCAAAGTCCTAGCAATCCCACTATCAGTTTAAACACTGGCAGTGTTCTATTCCCTAATCAAGTACTTAGAAAGAAAAAATTCATTGCTTTTCAAGGTAACATACTGCATTTCTTTTTCTCTTTTGAAAAGAAATGACTCTAATGTGTTCAGTAACGTCTCTTATATTGAGCCCAAATTTGTCTTGTTGCTGGTTCTAATTCCCTTTATTAGGGCATCCAGGAGAGCTTACTCACCCTTCTATATAAAAGCTCTTTAATTAAAAATAGCTAACAAAGTCTTGACTCCTTTTTCTTTTTGTATTTTTTTTGTATTGCCTTGTCTTGTCACAAGTGAAAAATTTTAGAATTTAATGTTTGCCAAGCCAATAAATTGTTATTAGTAGAGAATAAACTTTAGCCATATTGTTACTATATATGAAACAGTTATATTTTATTCTTACTCTTGGAATTCTGCCTGTTATTTACACTACTATTTTTCATCCTTTCTTCTAAAAGGTTGTAAGCTTTCTCCTTGTTCATCTTTCAGCCATCTCAATAAAAACATAACCTAAAATTTTAATTATAATAGGTTGATGATATTGGATCCAGCTATATCTGTTCTGTAGCCTTCTATGTGTAACTTGATTATAAAATTCCTTCCAGTAAAGTAAGAATCTAATGAAGTCCTACGCTGAGTTATTGTATTACACAATGTTTAATTTTATTATTTCTACTTTCTTTTCCATATCTATTCCCTCCTATCCTCACTGCCTTCATGATCTCTCCCTGTGACTCTTATTAAACCTTTTCTCAGGAAAAGAGAATCTAATCAGCCAATTTACTAAAGATTTAAGTGACTGGTGGTATGAAACATATTCTTCTGGTACTATATGCAGATCAAACAAGAAATGAAGTCATATAGTTTTTGGTGGGGAGGTGTGTTGTGTGCGCGTGCTCACGTGCATGTGCACACTTATGAGATCTTCATAGTAGCCATTAATCACACTATGTATGCAACTCTCTACTTGTAAATCCAGTGCTTAGAGTAAGCAATTATCTAATACACTTTATAATTTTTTTTACATGTTGAAAGAATGTTCATAAATTTTCTTATACAGGAAATATGGATTAATGCTAGACATATAGTCAGTTCTTATATATTGATTAATTGACTAAAATTTCAGAATGCTAAAAGATTAGGAATTGTAGTTGACAAAACATTTTAAGATGCTATTATAGACAAATCCACAAAAACTCTGGCCCTCTAGATTAGACTGTGTAGATTCGTCCCATCTAGAAAAGCAGTCACGTATTTGAGCCGTGTTTTAGTTGAAGTTTCTGGTTGGAGATTTAATATAGCAATGAACAGTTTTTTAAAAAGACTTCCTTAGGAGGATTTTGATACCAAGACATATTTGACATTTGTATAAAATCTTGTTAGGTAAAGGAGCTTCATCCCTATGGTACAAGTCCAAAAGCCTTAGATCAAATGTCTGTTCAGGTCTTCTGCTCATTTCTTGCCTGGATTTTTTTGGTTTTTGGGTGTTGAGTTTGATAAGTTATTTATAGATTTTGGATATTAGCCCTTTATCTGATATCATTTGCAGCTATCTTCTGCCATTCCATAGGTTGCCTTTAGTTGTGTTGATTGTTTCTTTGCTGTGCAAAAGCTTTTTATCCTGGTGAAGTTCCAATAGTTCATTTTTGCTTTTGTTTCCCTTGCCTGTGGAGACATGTCTAGCAAGAAGTTGCTGCAGCTGAGGTTCAGGTAGTTGCTGCCTGGCTTTCTTTTTCAACATTCCTTTGTCTATTCAGGGGTCTTTTCTGGTTACACACAGATTTTGGAATTGTTTGCTCCAGCTCTGAAAAATGCTAGTGTTATTTTGATAGGGATTGCATTGAATGTATAGATTGCTTTGGGTAGTATAGACATTTTAACAATATTTGTTCTTCCAATCCATGAGCGTGGAATATTTTTCCATTTCTTTGTGTCTTCCTCAGTTTCTTTCATCAGTATTTTATATATTTCAGAGTATAGGTCTTTCACCTCTTTGGTTAGGTTTATTCCTAGGTATATTATTGGTTTTGGTGCAGTTGTAAATGGAATTGATTCCTTCATTTCTTTTTCTGCTGCTGCATTATTGGTGTATAGAAATGCAACCAATTTCTGTATGTTGATTTTGTATCTTGTGGCTCTAGTGAATTCATTTATTAGTTCTAACAGTTTTTTTGGTTGATTCTTTTGGGTTTTCTGTATATACTATTATGTCATCTGCAAATAATGAAGGTTTGACTTCTTCCTTGCCAATTTGGATGCCTTTTATTTCTTTTTGTTATCTGCTGTGGCTAGGACTTCCACTATTATGTTAAATAGCGGTGGTGAGAGTGAACTTTATCTTTAGTTTTTGACATTTTAATTATGTGTCTTGGTGTGGATCTCTTTCAGTTCATTTTATTTGGAACTCTCTGTTCTTCCTGGATCTAGTTGTCTCATTCCTTTGTCAGGTTAGGGAACTTTTCAACAATTACTTTTTCAGGTAAGTTTTTTGTGCCTTTCTTCAATCTATTTTTGAACCTCTGTAGTTATTTTTCAGTTCAGTTATTTTATTTTTTTCTGTTACTTCTGTTTGGTATTTTCCTATGTTTCCTATCCCTTTGTTGATGTTTTCACTGTGTTCATTCATTCTTCTCCCAAGCTCACTGAAGATCTTTATGACTGTTATTTTGAATACTTTATCATGTAAATTACTTATCTCTGATTCATTAAGATTTTTTTGCAGGGGGTGGTTATCTTGTTCTTTCAGTTGGAACATATTCCTCTGTTTCCTCGTTTTGATTTTCTTTTTGTATTTATTTCTATGTATTAGGCAAAATAGCTGCTTCTCTCAGTTTTGAAGGAGTCTTCTTGTATAGGTGATGAACTTTATAGTTCAACCTTGCCCTAGTTCTTGGTTGTGTCTCGAACCTTTGTGATTGTGTAAGCTGCCTGATTTATTCTTGATAGGTCCCATTTGTTGAGATTGTGCCAAATTCTGTCAGTGTTCGAAAGGGAAGGATCTCAGTCAGCACCAGCTTCAGGCTGATTTGAAGGCAGCAGCTTTTAAAGAAGGAAATATATGCGGTCATGTGAGACTCCAGTCATAACCCCTACTGGTCTCTAGACAAGGTGATTTGGAGTTGTCCTCTTGGTGACAGTCACAAAAAATAGGGCTCAGGATAAGTGTGTAGCTTCTTTTTAGGATATGTGGTAAGCATAATGATGCTATGTGAGAGTGCAAATTTTGACATCCCCCAGCCTATGTCCCTTGAGAGCTCCTCCATAGCCTCCAGATGTGTGGTAACCTGAAGCCTACCCCTCAGGCTGAAGTTCTAGAATAATTAGGCCTTTTTCACAGGAAGACTGAGGATGAGTTTCTGTCTGCTAGCTATGCCATGCCTTGGGATTGGTAGCCTACTAAGAACTGTCTCTCCAGTTACTTCATTTCTATGAGGCCCGGCAGTACAGGCTCCCTTGGCCATCATAGCCAAGTGTGTTCAAGAGGCATCCCCTATGTGGACTGGCATGCTCCTACCCGCTTCATTGGGGCTGCAGGAGAACATGGATGTGCGGCAAGCCTGTCTGTACTAGCAAGGTAGGATAAGCACAAAAATGGCACCCACCAGCCTCAGGGCTCGCAAGGTGGAGTAAGCATCCAAAAATGGCACTTGTCAATGCCTTCTTCCCCAGGGAAAGTCCTACTAGACTCCTGCATCTTTGGCAGATGTTTGAAGATTTATTCATGAATCTCCTTCGCATATGATCTAGGTGCTTTTCACACTGCTGCTTTTATATTGGGTCCAAGGGTGAGTCTGTGCATAAGCCCTTCAAGAGTGGGCTTTCCATTCTCCATAGTCTTCCAGGTCTTCTGGTGTAAGTCCTGTTGGTTTTCAGAGGCAGATGTTTTGGGGCTCATCTCTCTGGAGTAGATCTTGAGGATTGGAGTTCCTAATGTGGGGTACAAATTTTTCTTTTATGAGGGCAGAATTCTATACTGTTGAGATCTCTCCCAATTGTGGGTCATTGCTTGTAAGTGGGGGAGTGTGAGGGGGGCAAGACCACATCTCTGCCTCTCCTAGTGGTCTCAATGTGTCCCTTTATCCTAGATTGTAGAGGAGCCCTTCAGCTAGTTTTCAGGACATTTTGAGAGGGAATTGATTCATATGTAACTATGTATTTGATGTGTCTAGTGGAAGGAAGTAAATTCAGGATTTTCCTACACTGACATCGTGAAACCACTCTCTGAAGCTGGTCTTTATTCCATCCCACTGGAACTAGAATCACTAATTGAATTTTTAAACCATATTGAGGATATGATTGCTCAACCATCAGTAAATAACTTCTAAAGTGTAGAAAATGCACATTTAAACATCAAGTTTTTTGTTTTTTTTTTTTTGTCGTCGTTATTTGTACCTTTGGTGTGAGATAAAGTTTGTGGGAGGTATAATTAGAATATCATAAGAAGAAATTGATCCCAAATGAAATATTAATTCATTAATTTATTCATTCTACGAAAATTTAATGGATACTCACTCTTGACCTGGGACCGGAGATATGATAATAAATAAGATAAGGAAGAGCTTCTTCTCTAGAAAGGGGTAACATATTTGAGACAGGCATTTATAGTACATTATAAAAAATACTATGTTCAGATGTGCAGAGGGAACCCATATTTGTTTTCTTTTAATATTTTTTCATTTATTCTTTAAGATAGAACTTTTGGGAACTTGGGATTGTATTAATAGTAAGTGTACATTAATGCATTTATATATGAAATTTCTAAAAGGTTTGTTAAAATGCGTTTAAAGTAATTATAGAAATTACATAAGTAATCAGACCAGCAGGTTAAAGGGGAGATATTTCATATTTTTGTAAATGAAGTCATCAATTTTCTTTTTCTTTCAAGACTTTAAATGCCACATTATTTACTTAGGTAGTGAATTATAATTTTAACATTAAATAAACAACTTCCAAGCACCTTAACTGCCAGCCTGGAAAACAGAAGTCCATAATCCTTTAAAATCATCTTTTATCAGGCTATAAGTACCTTATACATTACACTTTTTTTCCCTATGTAGTTTTATATCCAGTCCCTAAGAGGCCACATTAGTTATCATCTTTTTTCCTAAATCAGTATTTTAGATATAGAATTGATAAACCAGATATCAAACTCAAAGTAAACTGTCATTAGCTGTAGATTTTTTGAAGATTATTTTAGACCTGTCAAATGTATTGTATTACTGATGACTTTTTATTTTTTTTTATTAAAAGATTTTATTTATTTATTCATGAGAGACAGAGAGAGAGAGAGACAGAGAGAGAGAGAGGCAGAGGGAGAAGGAGGCTCCCAAGGAGCAGGGAGCCTGATGTGGGACTCGATCCCAGGACCCTGGGATCATGACCTGAGCCGAAGGCAGACGCTTAACCATCTGAGCCACCCAGGCGCCCACTGATGACTTTTTAAATTCTAATATGGTAAAACTTAAGTGAAATTATGAGTTTGGAATTTGGTGACTTTGGCTTAGAACACTTGTCGTGCCCTGCCATAGTTACCACCTCTTCTAAGGGCCATTTTCCTCAGTATCATTTCTTCACTATACTTTATTGTATCTACTCAGAATGTAGTTCCCAATATTTCTGACTTAAGGAATTTCTCTATATCAGGACACTTCTATTTCATATAACAAGATATGGATATTCTTACTGCCTTTTTGTAAAGGAAAATTTATGAGACATTTAGACAATTTGATGAGTTATTGAGAGATCTCACTTCTTTCATTGTTGCAATAATAATACATAAAGCTCCTCCTGTAGCCAGGTGTATTTCTAGGCTTTGGAGTAAGGAAAAAAATCATTCCTGATCTTAAAAACTTTATGTGGAAAGGTAGAAAGACATGGTAATAAAATGGATGAAATAAGATAAATGCCAAAATTTAAAGAATACAAGATATTCATTCACATTTAAATGACTTACCCTTAACCAATTCACTAGCATAACCTATCTTCTCAAATGCTTCTGTAAAACACACTGACATATGTCCATAATGTAGTAGACCCTTGAACAACATAGGAGTTAGGAGCATCAACCTAGTCAACCTGCATATAACCTGCATATAACTTTTGACTCCCCCCAAATTTACTAATAGCCTACTGTTGACCAGAAGACTTAATGATAACATAAATAGTTGATCAATACTTATTTTGTATATTATATGTATTATATACTGTATTCTTACACAAAGTAAGCTACAAGAAATGTTATTAAGAGAATCGTAATAAAGGAAGCCTGTGCTGCTATGTGGGGCCCTACCCATCACCAACCTGGCTGGTATTGTGTGCACATCCTGGGAAGTCTGGCACTGTGCTCATTCCATGCATGAGTTGTCAGCCAGGGACATCAAGGGCAGCATAATTAACCTGGACAAGCACTGGGGCTTTGTGTGCATCATCACCAATGTGGCCTCACAATGAGATAAACAGATGTAAACTATACTTGGTTGACCTGCATGCCCTATATCCTAACTGATATTTACAGATCCTGGCTTTCCCTTGCAAGTAGTTCAGGGGGCAAAACCCAGAGATTACTGCAGAGACTATGAATTTGCTGCTGGGTATAACATCAAACTTTGTATGTGCAATGTCTGTGAGAATGGAGACAACGACCACCTGCTGTGGAAGTGGATTAAAGTCCAGCCCAAGGGGAGAAGAATCTTAGAAAATACTACCAAGTGGAACTTCACCAAGTTCTTCATTGATAGGAACAGCTCTATGGGGGCGCCTGGGTGGCTCAGATGGTTAAGCGTCTGCCTTCGGCTCAGGTCATGATCTCAGGGTCCTGGGATTGAGTCCCGCATCGGGCTCCCTGCTCCTTGGGAGCCTGCTCCTCCCTCTGCCTCTCTCTCTCTCTCATGAATAAATAAATAAAATCTTTAAAAAAAAAAAAAAAAAGAACGGCTCTATGGTTAAGCAGTGTGGTCTCATGGAAGAGCCCTGGTAGTAGGGGAGGACCTTCCCTGCTACCTCTAGCTCCACAAGTGTGCATCCCCCACCCAAGCCCACCAACACCATCCCCTGGAGTCTTCCACCTGGCAACCGTGAGGATTTGCCTGGAAACTAGCTTGTACTTCCTGCCAGAGTCTGGCTGGTGGCTTCCTGCCCCCCTCATCCCTAGCTGTCTTGCAGGAATAAAACATACAAATAGGAAGAAAAAGAAATAAGAGAAAATACATTTACAGTATTGTACTTTTAAAAAAATCTTCATTTAAGTGGACCCACATAGTTTAAACCTATGTTGTTCAAGGATCAACTGTATACTAAACCTTCCACTAGAGTGCTAGGCTACTCTCTAGCATACTTCTGTTCCCAGCAGTTGACATTTATGCTTCCAAGAATCAGTTGTATATATTCGAAGCCAGTTTATGCCAATAGAGCTTTTTATTATAATTTTTGAATTAAATGTTAAAAATTCTTGAAATAAGAGTGAAAAATTCATTTATATTGAGACTAAAAGAGATTATAAAGTTGAGTCACTAAAAATTGTTTTTAAATTAGGTATGACTAGATTATATATATGGGGTAAAATCTTTTCTAATGATTGTTTCATAAGAACTTATAGGTAACTATGTAGTGGTGTGTTAATGAAAGAAACCTGATGCTAGCTCCAGTCAGAAGACCCATACTCAGAGAAAAGCCTTAGTTCCATATCAAAGATTGGTGAAAAGATATTCATTTATATGTTTTAAGGTAAAATAAATTGTGTAATTTACTTTTTTTATGATTCCTCACCTTAACTAATTTTATTGATTAATCAGTCAACACACCCATGTTGAAACAGACAGCATTCATAGTCAATGAAACAAATAATCAATTCTGTATTTTCTCATGACTTCTGCTTCATTGCTGTATGAAGCATCATCAGAAAAGATTTTGAATATTAAACAAGTGTGAGACTTTTTGTTTTCAGTCCTATTATTTTCCTCTTTTTTTTTTCCCCTTTGTTTATGTCTTCTGAGGCTATGTGCCTTTCTATTCACTGAATACCAGTATCTCTTTGGAGCCAAAGTTAGGCAATTACTTTCTATAATATTAATAATCATTAACATATTATCCAATTACTTTGTTCATTCTCTTATAGACTGTTTATAGCAGGTTAAAAAATATGCCCAGTATTATTTCTTAAATTTGATGTCTATTTTACATTTTATCTAACAAGATGACAAAAGCATCATGTTGAAGTAGAATACTGGAATAAAAGCCAAGAGATAAGACTTCTATGCCTGGGTGCAGTGTTATCTGGGATGACCTTGGACAGGGCACTTATTTGTGTTTTTTATTGTAAAATGGAGAATTAAATTACTTCAGAATTCTTTTTTCTTCATAAAATCTAAATAAAATAACCCAAACATATCCAATATACTTCTTATAGATTTTGAGTTTTTTCAGAAGGGATTCCTTGGCTGGGGTTGGTTTTGACACTATTCTGATACTAAAATCAGACATAGTAGCTCTGTTTTCTGCATCTGCAAATATAGAAGGGACTAGCACAGAAGTGATGGCCATAGTCTTATTGGTCCAAAAATAAGGAAAATGTATTAATTTGGGAGGAGTGGAGAAGATGGGTTCAGTGCTTTTTTTTTTTTTTTAACAGAGGTAACACACTCTGTCATGTATACTTTTTTTTATAATAATGTCAGTATATACTATTTTTTTGATAGCAGGAACAAAATAAAGCTTAACATGTCTCAGTATAATTATAAATTTTATCTATATTTTATCTATGTAGAAAATCTGATGATTAAGTCCACAATTAAATGAATATGAGATGGACTAAACATGTTCTAAGACTTTATCATTTTGATCCTCTGACTTACCTTCCCTATATTACTGTTACTCCTAATTGTGCAAGGTGGCTTTGGCTTAGATCCCAGCAAGCCAGGCAAGCAGGAACAGTTATCCTAAAAATAAAGTTTTTACACTTCTGGGATATCATTTGGCTGATTTTCTAACTTATTTGGATTTGGATCAGAATTAATTGTTACTTTGGTATCAATGTCAGATTTGTACTAATAGTATTATTTTTTTTCTAGAAGTTGTGAATTTAAAAAACAGCAGGACAGTAAATGATGTTGAAAACTTTGTGGCACTCGCATTTTGGTCATGCACTTCTGAAAAGAAGCATTATTCTATAGTTGATATATTTTATAACACCTATCCTTGTTTTCTTTTTATCTTGTTTTTTTTTCCCCGCATGCTAGAAATGAACTCTGGTTAGAGGAAAGATTAGGGCACCTTCATTCTTTCACAAGTTTGTGGGTGTTTATGAATCACAATTTGAGAAATAAGGTCTATAGCAGTGTTTTTGCAAGTATGATCTTGTACCACCTACATCAGGATCACCTAGAAGTTTGTTTAAAATGCTTATTTCTGGCCTTTATCTAAATCCTATTGAATCAGAATCTCCAGGAATGGAATTCAGGAATCTAGATTTTAAGAAGCTTTCATGTGGTTCATATGCCCACTTAATGTAGAATGCCTTACCTTAAGTACATTTCATATCTTGAAATATTGTCTAATGATAATAGTATATGCATATACAGTTGACCCTTGAACAATAGGAGTTAGAACTGTGTGTTTTCATTGATATACAGCTTTTTTTCAATGAATATTTTGGACATTTTTTTGGAGATTTGTGACAGTTTGGAAAAAGTTACAAACTGTGCAGCCTAGAAATATTGCAAAACTTTAAGAAAAAGGTGTTTCATGAATGCATAAAATATGTATATAGACACTAGTTTATTTTCTCATATACTACCATAAAATATATACAAATCTATTATAAAAGGTTAAAACTTACCAAATGTATACACAGAAACACTTAATAGACTGTACATGACATTTGCAATTGAGAGAAATATAGACAGATGTAAAGTTGCAGTATTAAATCATAACTACAAATAACTGTAGTACATACTGTATTACTATAATAATTTCATCCACCTTATTGCTATGGTGGTGATCTCAAGTATTGTGAGTATCTGTAGAACACCGTGTGTTGGCACTTGTCAATGCCTTCTTCCCCAGAGAAAGTCCTACTAGGACTTTCCAGATGCTAATCATCCGGAGAGCAGTTCATCTCCAATAAATTGCTTATCACACTAAAAAGTGGTCTCTTGGTTCTCACATATTTTTAATTGTGTTTAGTGCAATATCATCAACCTTGAATAACACCTAGGACCCATACAAAATGCCACTAGTGATTCTGCAAGTGTTCCAAGATACAGAAAAGTCATGATGTTGCAAGACAAATTGCTTGATATGTACTATAGATTGAGGTATGTAGCTGTGGTTGCCTGCTATTTCAAGATAATCCAGCATAAGAACCATTATAAAAAAAGAAAAAAATTAGTGAAGCCGTCAGTGCACCTATGCCAGCGGGCATGAAAGTCTTGTGCTTTTTGTGACATACCTTTTTATTTCATATTGAATGTGCAGGATTGCTATAATAAAGACATATTTATAGGCTAATATGATTCGAGAAAAAGCAAAGTCATTATATGACAACTTAAAGCAAAAGGAAGATGAAGGATCTAAAGCCAGAGAATTTAATGTCAGCAAAGGATGGTTTGATAATTTTAGAAAGAGGTTTGGCTTTAAAAATGTCAAGATAACAGGAGAAGTGGCTTCTTCCAACTAAGAGGCATCAGACTAGTTCCCAGACACCATTAAGAAAATCATTTGAGGAGAAAGGATATCTGCCTGAACAGGCTTTTAATGAAGACAAAAGTGCACTATTCTGGAAAAAGATGTTACAAAGGACATTTATTAGTAAGGAAGAGAAGTGAGCACCAGGATTTAAGGCAGGAAGAGATGGGCTAATTCTACTGTTCTGTGCAAATGCAATTCAGTTTATGATCAGGACTGCCCTTATCTATAAAGCTGCCAACTCCTAAGCCTTGAGGGAAAAGATAAACACCAGCTGCCAGTCTTTTGGTTGTACACCAAGAAGGCCTGGATAACAAGAACTCTTACTCTGGATTCTTTCCATCAGTGCTTTGTCCCTGAAGTCAGGAAGTACCTTGCCAGTAAGGGTGTGTCTTTTAAAGTACTTTCGGTATTAGACAATGCCCCAGCCACCCAAAACCTCATGAACTCATCTACTGAAGGTGTTGAAGTGGTCTATTTGCCCCCAAATATGACATCTCTAATTTAGCCTCAAGATCAGGAGGTCATATTGACCTTTAAAGCTCATTATACACAGTACTTTATGTAAAGGATTGTCAGCACCGTGGAAGAACCCTGATAGAACATCTTCAAAGTCTGAAAGAAGTATCTCATTGAAGATGCCATCACTGGTATAGAAAAATCCATGAAAGCCATCAAGCTTCTGAAACCATAAATTCCTCCTGAAAAAAATTGTCCAGATGTTGTGCATAACTTCACAGGATTTATGATAGAACCAGTCAAGGAAATCATGAGATTGTGGATATGGGGGAAAAAAGGCCAGAGGTGAAGGATTTCAAGATGTAGATCTTGGAGAAACCCAAGAGGTAATAGACACCACACCGGAGGAATTAACAGAAGATGACTTGATGGAGATGAGTGTTTCCAAACCAGTGCCAGATGATGAGGAACAAGACATAGAGAAAGAAGTGCCAGAAAACAAATTGACATTAGACAATCTGGCAGAAGGATTTTGGTTATTTAAGACTACTTTTAACTCCTTTAAAGACACGGACCTTGGTATGAGCACTGACTCTGAAGCAAATGGTGGAGGAAGGATCAGAAGGATTGGCACTGTATAGTAACATTTTTAGAGATGTAAAAGCAAAAAAGACAAATTACAATGTTAGAGTTACACTGAGTGTGTCTGCCTCTTCCACCTCCTCTATTTCTTCCACCTCTGCCATTCCTGAGACAACGTGGCCAACCTCTCATCTTCCTCCCTCTCCTCATCCTGTTCAACATGAAGACAAGGGTGAAGACCTTTATGATGAACCATTTCCACTTAATGGATAGTAAATAATCATCATGTTGTACAGTTAAAAAACTTATCTGTTGTGTATGCAAGTGTCTTCATTGAAAATCTGATGCCTGTACAGCAAGAATTGTATGAGATGTTTTTGTATTATCATCATCATCACCTAAGTATTCATCATGTCGAACATTCTGTGTATGTCTTGTATGGAAGTGGATAGCCTATCCTTATATAAGCATGAAGTTAGTGATTTTTAATACAGTATAAAATTACAATGTGTTAGTTCTCTTACTTTTTTATAACTTTACTTTCAAAGAACTACATTATCATACTGTATGCCCTCTCACATTAATTGGAGAAACTGTGTCAGCCTATCATCATAGGTGGTTTTTTTTAAGTAACAATGTTTCCAGTATTGTATTAGTGGTATTACTAATACTGTATGCCATAAAAATTTTATAACCATTCATATTGATTACACTAGGCTACCACAAGGCAATCATATTGCTGCTTCTTTGTTTTCTATGCATGAATCGTTGTACCTGTAAGTAAATAGGAGTTTCTTTTTCACATTGTCTTTTCATTTTTGATGTCTGGTATAATACAGATAACATCTACAGTGTTTTGTATCATATAATATTGCTGTAGGTATTGACAGATAATTCATCTTACAAACAGATGTAAACTTACAGTATTGATAAATACAGTACAGTATTGTAAATGTATTTTCGCTTATGATTTTCTTAACATTTTCTTTTCTCTAGGTTACTTTATTGTAAGAATGCAGTATGTAATACATATAACATAGAAAGTATGTGTTAATTGACTGTTTATGTTATCAGTAAAGTTTCTGGTCAACAGTAGGCTATCAATAGTTAAGTTTTTGGGGAGTCAAAGTTATGGTTTTTTAACTATGTGGGGGAGGGCAGGTCAGCACCCCAACCCCTGAGTTATTCAAGGGTCAGGTGTAATTTATACATAAATACACATAGGAAAACTGGAAGTGCAGGCTAAAAATTTTTACAGGTGGGATGCTCAATCAAAAAAATTTGGAGAACATTGATCTAGATCTACACTGTTCAGTATGGTAATTATTGCTGTTGAGCAGTTGGAAGGTGGCTAGTCTAGACTGGGATGTCCAAGGGTAAAATACACATCAGATTTTGAAGACTTAGATGGATGTAAACTATCTCAATAATTATTTAATTGATTACTTGTTGAATGATAACATTTTGTTATATGGAATCAAGTAAAATATATTAAAATATATTTGACCCATTTCTTTTTACTTTTTTCTTTCAATGTGGCTGCTAGAAACTTTAAAACTACAGTGTGGCTAGCATAGATTTCTATTGGACTGCACTGGTCTACAGCTTACAAACACTGACTTGGGTATTAGAGGCTCTCAATTTCTTTCACGGTTCTTATTCTTTATTTCTTTATTCGTCTGAATAATGAAGACAACACATATTTTATTTAATATTAGTATATAGCTGAAGTCTAAACCGACAATTTTTATGCCATAGGGAGAGGTTAACATATATTAATGAGATTAATGGGAAGATCAGTGTCAATTTTAGGAGTCTGCTAAAAAATTCTTAAGAGCTACTGAACTTAAATATGCCTTTTATCATGTTTCTGTGAGTATAACTGCAAAATCATTGCAAACCAATTGGGCCTTAGAGTTTTAGCAAACATTTGTGATATTGTCAAATTAAACTCATAGAGGATTACTTAACACTTGAATAATTCTTCTGATTGTAATAACATGCATAAATAATAATTACTTTTAAAAAAATTTATGGTTCAACAGTTCTGTGGGGTTTTAAAAAATAGTATTTGTCTAAAATTTTTTTAAAGATGTTATTTACTTATTTGACAGAGAGAGGGGGGGAGTACAAGCAGGGGGAGTGGCAGGCAGAGGGAGAGGGAGAAGCAGGCTCTCACTGAGTAGGGACCTGAGCCAAAGGCAGACACTTAACGACTGAGCCACCCAGGCACCCTAGTATTTGTCTAAATTTAATATCATGTGCCATTATTGTGTCTGTTCATTGGGGTTTACTGATTTCTCACAAATTTAGGTGAATTCATATATAAGAGTTGCTTTTTACTTGGATACAGACGAAACTTGTTTTTAAAAAGTGCTTTTACTGTTTTTACCAACTATATGCTTTATATCTTCATGTATTTTCAGTAGAGATGTACTTTCATGTTGAATCTCAAATTGTAAAATTTCTGAGAGTAATCATGAATGAGTTTATAAAAAGTAAAGTTGATTTCTGTTGTCTATTCAAGGTGTAGTCCTTGGTCCAGTGGCTTTGGCATCACCAAGGACCTTTTAAGTAATGCAGTATTTCAGCTCCCACACCAGATCTACCCCATCAGAATTCAAATGTTCAAGTGTGAGATGTGATGGGGTTGTCACCTGCATGTCTAGATTTCTGCTGAGACTGCCACCTACTGACAGATTTATAAAATTTATGTGACTAAGAAATCTATTTTTCTTTTTTTTCTTCACAAAGTAGTAAAATAATTTATGTAGAAAAAAAACATAAAAGGAAGATACTACTCTTTCCACATCTAGTCCTATACCAGTTCCCTAGAGACACTTTTAACTGTTTCTGATTTTATTTATTCTCATATTTACTATCATTATTAAAAATGATAGTCCTATTCCTTGTTTCTAAGTCTTCAAATGTAAAGAATATTTATGGACTTCCTGCTATAAAAGGTGAGGAATTGACTCACACCATCACATCTTTCCCAGCCCCACCTTTCGGTAATTATATTGATTTAGTTCTTTGACGGGATTAGTCTTTTTACTTCACATAATATGCATCCATTTCTTTTAACATAAAGTTTAGACATCCTCTCTTTGCTTTCTATATGTTGAGGAAATCAGTAGCCCGATTTTTTTCTTTATTTTTCCTCCTTTGCTTCCCCAATTCTGCCAACTACACCATTACTTTCATATTGTGAACGTTTCTAAACTTTACATTACTTTTTATAATCATATTAAGTCGTTCATTCCATACATTTTAGCTGATTGCCTTTGAAGTGCCAGATACCTTGTTAGGTGCTATGGACACAATGGTGAACATGTACTATATAGTATATAGTATCTGTGTTCATGGGGCTTATAGTCTAGTCTTCATGCTTTGTGTAAGCATTAATTCTAAAAATTAAATCTAATAAATTGTATATAAGTGTTTATAATTTGTACATATTCCTCACTGCAAAACCAGGTAATATGACAAAGCTAATAAGGAAGGAATTGTAATACTATGTCCCCTAACCCTCTGCTTCTCAAAGAAGAATGTCAAGATCAAATGCATTCTCTCTTCCTGTATTCCATGAGTTCAAAATAATGACTCATTTGTATTTGCTTTATATTTGGATTATGCTTTTTTTTAATAGCTTTCTGTTTTTTCAGAGGTTTCTAATTGCCTTTTTCTTCCCTCATAGCATATGTTGTTACCCTGTCATTAAATTTCTCCATTTTCTCATTTATTATTCTGTTGCATATTTTCATCTTTGAATTTATCCTCCCCCAGAGTACCCTGATTTTGTCCAGACCATTTGCTCTCTAGGCCTACTACACAGCTATTGCTGTGTGCTTTATTTTCACTGCACTCCTCAGACAGTTAGTGATTCTTAAATTCATTTTTAGTGGATTATATCCTCAAGGTAGTACTTAATTAATGAATTAATGCAGGTAGGAGGTAAAGTATCTGAGTTCCTGTATCACCGAAAAAGATTTTAGGGACACCTGGGTGGCTCAGTTGGTTAAGTGTCTGCCTTCGGCTCAGGTTATGATCCCAGGGTCCTGGTATCGGGTCCCGCACTGGGCTCCCTGCTGAGCAGGGAGTCTGCTTCTCCCTCTCCCTCCCCCTCTTCCACTCTGCTTGTGCTCTCTCTGACAAATAAATAAATAAAATCTTAAAAAAAAAAAAAGAAAAAGATTTTATTTTCCTTATTCTTATTGATATTATGGTTGGTTATAGAATTCCAGATTCAAAATCAGTTGCCCTCAAAACTTTAAAGCGATTCTCCATTGTGATGTGGTGTTGGTGGATTTCTTATTTCCTTTCTTTTAAACATTTATTTTTCTAACTCTGAGAGACCTTTTTTTTTTTTCTTCAAAGTGGCTCCACACCCAATGTGGGGCTTAAACTTAAGACCCTGAGATCAAGACCTGAACTGAGATCAAAAGTCAGATGCTTAACCAATTGAGCCACCCAGGCGCCCTTGAGAGATCTTTTCTTATCTGAAATTTTATAGGATTGCATGTAATAATATGTCTAGGTATGGCTCTTTTTTCGTTCATCCTGCTTGGCACTTGATAAGCCATTTCAATCAAAAGATTTGTCTTTCAGCTTTTGGAAATTTTCTTTTGTTGGGTTGTTTTCACTTACTATGTATTTCTCTTCTCTTTCTAGAATGAGAATTTTTTTTACTCTGTTTTTACTCTGTTTTGAATGTTTCCATCTCTTTAAGAGTGATATTGGCCTGTAATTCATCTTTGTGTACTTCTTTTGCCTGGTTTTTGTTTTTATATCAAGTTTTACAATTGAATGAATTTGGGACTGTTTTATTTCCTTCCTTGTTATTCTTGTTATTGTAGATTTGTATAATATTACAAATACATATTCTGTGAAAGTTGGACCTAATGCTTTGGGAAGATTTTTAATTACTGATTCAGTTTTTAATGCTGTTAATACTATTCAGACTCTCTCTTTCATCTTGAGTCTGTTTTAAAAGGTTATATTGTTATTAGAATGTGCTCACTAGGTCAGTGTTCAAGTTTATTATACTAAAATTATTCATACTAATCCCTTATCTTTTGAAGCCTGGCTGGATTGGTAATCCCGTTTCTTCTTTTTTTAAAATTTTATTTTATTTTATTATATTATGTTAGTCACCATATAATACATCATTAGTTTTTGATGTAGTGATCCATGACTCATTGTTTTCGTATAACACCCAGTGCTCCATGCAGTATGTGTCCTCCTTAATACCCATCACCAGGATAACCCATCTCCCCACCCCCTCCCCTCTAAAACCCTCAGTTTGTTTCTCAGAGTCCATAGTCTCTCATGGTTCTGTTTCTTCTTTATTACTAATATTATTTATTTGTGTGTTTTCAAAGCTTTGTGTGTGTGTGTGCATACGTATCTTATCAGAGTTTGTCTGTTAGTCTTTGGAAGATCAAACTTTTTGACTTTACTGTCCTTTCTCTATTATTTTTTAATTTATTAAATTTTGCTTTTATATTTTATCTCTTCTACTTTCAACTTATTCTATTGTTCTTTTTTATATCTTAAATTGCACATTAAGCTCCTTAATATTCATCCATTTTCTTTTCTAATACATAGCTTTATAATTATAAATTTCAGCTTACAAAATTTGATATTCAGTCTTTTCACTATTGTTTACTTTTTGTTTTTGTTGACTCATGAGATTTTTTAGAAGAATGTTTCTTAATTTCCAAATATATGTGACTTTTGTGTTTATCATATTATTGTTGACTTTTGTTTAGTAATATTGTGTTCTGAAAACTTGGTTTGTATCATTCTGATTCTATAAAATTTGTGGAGCCTTGTTTTATATCCCCACCACCTAATGTTAATGGTTGGTACCTAAGAGGCATTTAACATCTGTTTAATGAATTAATTGAATCCTTTAAGAATGAATCACATAATATGTCATCTTTTCTATTTGAAATCTTATTGTTGAAGGAGATTGGTTGCCAATCTCAGTTGTAGGAGTAATACTTTTTTTCCTTCTGCCATCATCCACTTCATATGTAATAACAGATAAGGGGATATATGGTTTAAATAATAGCCAACAAGTTGGGCTCAATATGCCAGATAGTTAGGATACCTTGAGATTTTACTGGCCAGCTTTGACCCAGAGGAGCAAGTCCAAATTTAGTGAAAATGGTATTTCTATATATCTGTCAGATATGCCCATTATGTATATCACTTATTAAAGCTGCAGTTCTTTAATATAATGCAATATGCTTTATATTTCACCCAAATAAGTTGTTTGAAGTTGCAAATTAGTAGGCACCACAGTCACATACTTTTGCTAAAGAGCCATAGCTGAAAGAGCTAGTTTCTCCTTCTTCAAGGGCCATTATATTCCAAGCATTTTATAGGAAGTATATTGAACACACAAATCAGTTGAATCAGCCTCATGAGTGGCCAGGCTGCTCCTCATCTTTAAGAATTTTATTATTTCTGCTTTTTATATTATTATCTCCTTCTACTTTTTAAAAATTTATTCTATTGTTCTTTTTTATGTCTTTAATTGCACTTGAACTCCTTAGCGTTTTCATTAATTCCAATAGGAAATTAGGTGGTCAGATCCAAAGGTATAAGGTAAGGAAGTCTGCCTCGCTCACAATTCCTTGTCTTACAACTTTGGATTCGACCAGCTAACTTGCTGTTACCAGTTCAGTGAGACCCCGTGTATCTGCTTTCTCTCTTACACATCCATCATGCATTGAGAACATACTGTGACAGTTTATTGGTCTCTAGAGAAGAACAAGAGACACCTTAAGGACAGCTATCCCTTGGCCAAGTCCCATCTAGATTAGATAACATGCCAGTTAGCCACATATTCATGAGTGAATCCAGTTGAGCCCAGGCTAGAAAAGGTATTATTCAGCCAGACCACAGATTTAGGAGAAACAATAATTTATGCTTGTTTTAAGCCTCTGAGTTTTAGAGTGATGGTAATAGTTGATACAAATATGTCTGTTCTGCTGAAAAAATATTTAAAGGCAAGTTCTATTCTGATATCTTTTCTTGTGTCATTAACTGATATGGAAACAAAAGATCTATATCTGTCTATTGGTCCAACAGGGAAACAGACTATTGCATTATTGGTTTTATTTATTAGACTATTAGCAGAAGCAATCACACAGCTGGAAAGGGAAAAAAAAAACTAGTATTAGTTTTTTAAAAATGTTATCAAAATATACTTTACATAAAATTGACCCATTTTAACTATATAATTCACTGGTTTTCAGTATTTTTACAGAGTTTTGCAAGTCACCACAACCTAATTTTGAGCATTCTCATCATCCCAAAAGAAATCTTTGTGCCCATTACCAGATACTCCTCTCTTCACCTTCCCAGTCCCACTCTAGGCAACCACAAATCTACTTCTTCTATCTAGAGATTTGCCTATTTCAGACTTTTTATATCAATGAAACTATACAACATGTGATTTTGTGTGTGTGTGTGTAATTTTTTTTCACTTAGCATGTTTTGACGGTAATCTATGTTGCAGCATGGATCAGTACTTAGGTTCTTTTTATTTCTGAATAGTATTCTATTATATGAATATACAGTGTTTATCCATTTTGTCAGTAAATGGAAGTTTGGGTTATTTCCACTTTTGGCTGTTACTAATACTGCTAATTGTCTGGACATAGGTTTTCATTTTTCTTAGGTAAATATCTAGGAGGAGAGTTGGTGGGTCATGGTACCTTTATGTTTAACCGTTTTGAGAAACTGTATAACTGTTTTCCAAAGTAACTGTACCATTTTGCATTCTCACCAGAAATTTATGAGGGAAAACTAATAGCAATTTAATTATAGTAAATATTTGTCTTGTGCTCTTAGAAACTTTAATGTCATAATCCAGAGTGATAATAACTATATATAAAAGATAGTAATCAGAAATAAACTCTTTGTGGTTTTAAAATGTATGGCCAGAATAATAGCATCCTTTATAACCAGAGTTGTTTTTCCTTCTACTTGTAACTCATATATTCATGACAGTGTGACTTCTTCTTTTCTTTTTCTCTTGATATAGGATCATTTTCTTAGTCTAATCTATCTCTATTTTGTGATTGGCATGACATGAATACGAATAAATGAATTGAAGAAAATTTATGGAGGGGCACCTGGGTGGCTCGGTGGGTTAAGCATCTGCCTTCGGTTCAGGTCATGATCGTGGGGTCCTGGGATGAGGTCCCACATCTGGCTCCCTGGGGCATCTGCTTTTACCTCTCTACCCCTCCCCCACACTTGTGCGCGTGCTCTCTCTCTCTCAAATAAAATAAAATCTTTTAAAAAAGAAAATTCATGGAATATATTTATAAAATATATTTATGGAATGGATAAATTACAACTGTAGATTCCATTATTAAGGTGAAACTTTTGTCTTTCTGTTGGAAAATTGGAGAGCATTTGGTTGGTAGTTGGTAACTGAGAACTGGGAATGGGGTCTTCAGTCTAAAATTAAAAATCTCTTTCTCTCAGCTCACACCATGCCAGGTTGCAGGGTTTCTTTCTGGCAAACCTTCTCCATATTTGTACCACTACATTCTAGTTACTGCTTCTTCCCCTTACCTCTTTAGTCCTAGGTGTAATGGCTCACCATCATTGCTAGCTGTATGGTAGTATCCTATCCCTTGTTCATTTCCCTAAGCCTAGTTTACACCTTTGTTAAACTCTTCTTTCCTTACTGAGTTTGAATATGCCATCTATTTCATATCTTTAATTAAAACAAACACAGTTGAAACCTTTTAAGATTATCTGAAGCTAGGATAATATTCCTTCTATAGTTTTTAGGAAATTGACTGATCTGCCTTTTCTAACTTATTATTTAACATAGAATGAGATGGTGATGGGAACTCTAAATACATTTAGTACGGTATTTGGTTGATAGTTTTCCACTGGAATTTCTCAAACTGTTCTGTAAGATATAGAATGTGATATCAATAAGGCATTAATTTAAAATTGATAACAAAATTTTGCTAAATGCACTTCTTTCTGCATTGACTAGTATGTATAACTTAGCTAGAGTGTATCATGCTAAGAGAAATAAGTCAGTCAGAGAAAGACAAATACTATATGATTTCACTCATATGGGGAATTTAAGAAACAAAACAGATGAACATAGGGTTTTAAAAAAACGAGAGAGGCAAACCAGGATATAGACTCTTAACTGTAGAGAACAAACTGCAGGTTATTGGAGGGAAGGTGGGCAGGGGGATTGGTTAAATGTGTGATGGGTATTAAGGAGGGCACTTGTGGTGAGCATTGGTGTTGTATGTAAGTGGTGAATCACTGGATTCTACACTTGAAACTATTGTAACACTGTATGTTAACATTATAACTGGGAATTTAAATAAAACCTTAAAAGTCTCAAAAAAAAAGACATATTGTGACTGAATGAATAAAAAAAATAAGACCCATGTATATGCTGCCTAAAAGTACTCACTTCAGACTTGAAGACACGTATCAACTGAAGTCAAGGGATGGAAAAAGATATTCAATGAAAATGGAATTGAAAACAAAACTAGGATAAGATACTTATATCAGACAAAATAGACTTTAAAACAAAGACTGTAATAAAAGACAAAAAAAGGCAATACATAATATTATAGAGATCAGTCCAACAAAAGGGTATAAAAATTGTAAATATATATGTATCCAGCATAGCTGCACCTGAATCTATAAAGCAAATACTAACACACATAAAGGAAGAAATTGACAGTAATACAGTAGTAGTAGGACACTTTAACCATCCCGCTTAACATCAATAGATAGATTATCCAAACAGATAATAAGTAAACAGTGGCTTTGAAGGACTCATCAGACCACGTGGACATAACAGACATATACAGAATCCATCCCACAACAGCAGAATACACATGCTTTTCAAATGCATATAAACATTCTCCTGGATAGATCAAATGTCACATCTTAAAAATGTCTCACAAAGTTGAGAAGATTGAAATCATATGAAGCATCTTTTCCAACCATAGTAACACTTTGAAACGAGAAATTAAGTACAAGGGACAAAACTGGAAAAACACATACTCATGGAAGCTAAACAGCATGCTGCTAAACAGCCAGTGAGCCAACAAAGAAATCAAAGAGGAAAGTTGAAAATACCTGGAGGCAAATGACAATGGAAAAAGAACAGATCAAAATCTTTGGGTTGCAGCAAATGCAGTTCTAAAAGGGAAGTTTGTGGCACTACAGGCTTATCTCAAGAAATAAGGAAAAATTTCCAATTAACAATCTAACCCTACACCTAAAGGAACTAGAAATAGAAGAACAAAACCAAAATTTAGTAGAAGGAAGGAAATAATAAATATTAGAGCAGAAATAAGTGAAATAGAGACTAGTACAACAACAGTAAAGATCAATGAAACCAAGAGCAGATTATTTGAAAAGATAAATAAAATTGATAAGCCTGTAGCCAGACTAATTAAGAAAAATAGAGAACTCAGATATATCAGAAATGAAAGAGAGGAATAGTTATATCTAAGACCAGAGAAATACAAAGTATTATAAGAGACTGCTCTAAAAATTATATGTAAATAAATCAGACAAGCTAGAGGAAATGGATAAATTCTTAGAAGTATACAATCTTCCAAGTCTGAATCAGGAAGAAATAGAAAATCTTAACAGACAAGTTACTACTAAGAAAATTGTTTCAGGGCGCCTGGGTGGCTCAGTCGTTAAGCGTCTGCCTTCGGCTCGGGTCATGATCCCAGAGTCCTGGGATCGAGCCCCGCATCGGGCTCCCTGCTCAGCGGGAAGCCTGCTTCTCCCTCTCCCACTCTCCCTGCTTGTGTTTCCTCTCTCACTGTGTCTCTCTCTGTCAAATAAATAAAATCTTAAAAAAAAATAAATTAATTAAAAAAAAAAGAAAGAAAATTGTTTCAGTAATCAAAAAACTAACAATCAAAACCCCAGGACCAGATGGCTTCACAGGTGAATTCTAGCAAACATTTAAAGAAGAGTTAATACTTATTCTTCTCAAACTATTCTAAACTAGTTGAAGAAAGAGTGCTTTGAAATTAATTCTACAAGGCCAGCATTCCCTAATAATAATACCAGCCAAAGACACCAGAAAACAAAGAAAACTACAGACCAATAATCCTGATGAATAGAGATGCAAAATCTTCAACAAAATATTAGCAAGCTGAATTCCACAATATGTTAAAAGGATCATTTACTGTGATTAAGTAGGATTTATTTCAGGGATGCAAGGCTGGTTCCAACATTTGTAAATCTACATGATACATCTCATTAACAAAATGAAGGATAAAAAGCGTATTATCATCTCAATATAGACAGAAAAAACATTTGACAAGATTTAACATTTGTTTATAATCAAACTCACAACAAAGTGGGTTTACAGGGAACATTCCTAAACGTAATGAGGGCAATTCATGGGAAACCCACAGCTAACATCATATTCAATGTTGAAAAGCTGAAGCTTTTTCTTTATGATCAGGAAGAAGACAAGGATGTCCACTCTCTCCACTTTTATTCAACATAGTACTGGAAGTCCTAGCCATAGCAATCAGACAAGAAAGGAAATAAAATTAATTCAAATTGGTAAGGAAGAAGTAAAACCATCACTATTTGCATGTATCATGACATTATACATAGAAAAACCTAAGTCTCCATCAAAAACAACTTTAGAACTAATAAAAGGGTTTAGTAATGTTACAGCATAGGAAATCAATATATAGAAATTTGTTGTTGCATACACTAATAATAAACTAGCAGAAAGATAAATGAAGAAAACAAACTCATTTACAGTTAGAGCAAAAACCAAAAATATCTAAAAGTCAATTTACCCAAGTAAAATTAATGAATTAAATACTTAGAGGTGAATTTAACCAAGTTACTGAGAACTGAAGGAAATTAAAGATGACACACACACAAAATGGATATACCATGTTTATGGAATGGAAGAATTAATATCATTAAAATGTCCACATTACTCAAAGCAATCTACAGATTCTGTGCAATCCCTATCAAAATACTAATAGCATTTTTCACAGAAGTAGAACAAATAATCCTACATTTTTAATGGAACCACAAAAGACCCTGTATAGCCAAAGCAATCTTGAGAAAGACTAATAAAGCTGGAGGTATCAAAATCTCAGATTTCAAACTATACTGCAAAATCTATAATAATTAAAACAGTTTGATACTAGCACAAAAATAGACACATAGATCAATGAAACAGGATAGAGATCCCAGAAATAAACCCACACCTAAATGTTCAATCAACCGATGACAAAGGAGGGAAGTATGTACAATGGGGAAAAGAAAGCCTTTTCAATAAATGGTGCTGGGAAAATGGGACAGCTACATACAAAAAATGAAACCAGACCACATTTTTACATTATACACAAAAATAAACTCAAAATGGCCCAAAGGCCTGAAGGTGAGACTTGAAACCATAAAACTTGAAGAAAACATAATAATCTCTTGCTCATCCACTTTAGCAATGTTTTTTGTTTTGTTTTGTTTTTGTTTTTTGCCTGGATGTGTGTCTATAGTCCAGGAAAACAAAAGCAAAAATTAACCATTGGAACCACATCAAACCAAAAAGTGTTTGTACAGTAAAAGAAACCATCAATAAAACAAAAAGGTAACCTAGTGAATGGGAGAAGATATTTGCAAGTGATATTTGCAATTACAGGTTAATATTTAAAATACATAAAGAAGTCATACAACTTAACACCAAAAAACCAAACAATTCAATTCAAAAATGGGCAGAAGACTGAATAGCCATATTTTGCAAAGAAGACATACAGTTGGTCAATAAACACATAAGAAAAATTGCTCAACATCACTAATCAAGAGGGAAGTGTAAATCAAAACCACAATGAGATACCACCCCACACCCGTCAGAATGGATAGTATCAAAAAGACAAGAAATAATAATTGTTGGTGAGGGTATAGAGAAAAGGGGACTGTTGGTGCACTGTTGGTGGGAATGTAACTAGGTGCAGCCACTATGGAAAACTGTATGTGCAAGTTCCTTAAAAAACTAAAAACGGAAATATCATACCATTCAGTATTTCCATTGCTGGTTATTTATCCTAAGAAAATGAAACATTAATTCAGAAAACTATATGCACCCCTATTTTTATTGCAGCATTATTTACAATAGCCAAGATATGGAAACAACCTTAGTGTCCAAATCAGCAGATAAAAAATTTGTGTCTCATATTCACAATGGAATATTTTATTATTCAGCCATAAAAAAATGAACATCTGCCATTTGTGACATTGATCGATCTAGAGGATATAATGCTAAGTGAAGTAAATAAGAGAAAGATACCATGATCTTACTTATATCCGGAATGTAAAAAGTGAAAACATTCAAACAAGAAAACAGAAGCAGAATCATAATACAGAGAACAAACTGGTGGTTGACAGAGGTGAGAGGGCTGGGAGGACCAGCAGAGTAGGTCAAGGGGTTTAACAGGTACAAATTTCAAACTATAAAATAAATAAGTCATGGGGTGAAATTTACAGCATAGCAAATATAATCAATTATATTGTAATAACTTTGTATGGCTTCAGATGATTTATACACTTCTGGTGAGCATTTTGTAATGTATGTAATTATCAAATTACTATGTTGTACACCTGAAACTAATATATGTATGTAAACTTTACTTCAATTAAAAATAAAATTTAGAAAAATAATTACTGACTGGTAAGGACTTATTGCCATTTTTAAAATTGTTTTCTGGTTGTTTTGTAGATGACCTTGTTCCTTGTTTCTTTTCCTGCTTCTCTTTTTGTGTTTTCATGTCTTTTGATATCAGTATTTTTGACTTCTTTATTATTATCTTTTGTGTAATTACTACAGTGTTGTATCTTGGGACCATGAAGCCTAAATAAAATAATTTATAACACTTTATTTTAAACTTGTAACTACTTAACTTGAATAGAATTTGTATACTACACTTTTACTTCTCCCTCTCACATTTTAAATTACTGTTATTACAATTTACTTGTGTATGTGTTTTAACTAATAACAGATTATTGTATTAATGGTCATTTTTGCTGTTTTATTTACTTTTAAACTAGAGTTATAGATGAGTTATTCAACACTACTATTATTTTGTAGAATCCATGACTATATATTTACTATTACTCATGACATTTATACTGTCTTTTTGTTTTTATAATGTTAATTATAGTTCTTTCACTTTCACTCAAAGAGCTCCCTTTAGTATTTCTTTTGAGTCAAGTATGTGGAGGGAAGTCTAATGAACTCCCTCAGCTCCTGTTTGTTTGGAAGAGTTTATCCCTTTTTTAATTTCTGAAGGACACCTTTGCTGGGTATATAATTCCTGGTTGACAGTTATTTTCTTTCAATATTTTGAGTATGTCATTTCATTCTGTCCTGGCCTGAAAAGTTTCTGTTGAGAAATTCACTGATAGTTTTCTACAGTTCCACTGTATGTAACTTCTCTTATTTTCTTGCTTTCTTATAAAAATCTGTTTTTGGTCTTTGACTTTATGCAATTTAATTAAAACATGTCTCAGTGTTGCCGTATTTGGATTCAACCCATTTGGGATCCTCTGATCTCATGACTCTGGATATGTATTTCTCTCCTAGCTTTTGGAAGTTTTCCATCATTATTTCTTTAAATATGCTTCCTGTCCCTTTGTCTTTATCTTTTTCTGGAATTCCCATAATGCAAATATTTTTTCTTTTCATTATATCCCATAATTCTCTCTTTATCATTCTTTTTTTTTTTTTAACCTTTCTAACTTGGTAATTTCTCATGTGCTGTTCTCCACATTCCTTATTCTTTCTTCTGCATGGTCTAATCTACTTTTGATATTTTTCTATTGAATTCTTCAGTTCAGTTAGTTTTTCTTCAACTTTAGTATTTTTAATTGTTAATTTCATACTTCTCATTTTGTTCATGTATTGTGTTCCTAAATTAATTCTCTCTTTTATTTAACTAAACTTTTGTGAGAGGATTATTCTGAATTCTTTGTCTCACAGTTCATAGACCTCTATTTCTCAGGGTCAGTTATTGGAGCTTTATTAGTTTCCTTTGGTGATGTCTTGGTTTTTCCTGATCCTAATTCCATACATTGGTGTCTGCACATTTGACTAATGGGGCTCCTCTTCTAGACTTTACAGATTTTACTTTGGTAGAAATGGTTCATCGGTCAGCTCAGTTTGGGTTTCTGGGTATGTTTACTGCTGATATCTTTGGGCAGTTAGGTCTGCTATTATGGCTTATTTTTGGGCAAAGTGACTATTTGAGCTTGAAGATGTGGATGGATCTGAGGCTCTGCTGTTGTCTAAGAATAGTGGTTAGGACTGCTGGCTTGGCTTCTTACCCATATAAGGATGTAGGATGTACTCCATCATTGCCTGAATTCTCTGGTCAGTCTTTCTAGGTTATGGCGGCCGAATACTATATTCATTAGTATATCAGATTATGAGTTAGATGCCATGCTCTGGCAGACCAGCAGGCTAGGGCCCAAGCCCTGTGCAGCTCATTGTTTGGGGGTCCAAATCAGGCCTGAGTGTGCACCGAATTTCCTGTTAAGAGGGGCTACCAGTTTTGCTCTCCAGACATGGGAAGCTATGGCTTTTGCTCTCAGTTAAAGTGTCACAGGGCTTTTGAATGGGTTACACAGCTTCCCATGTGCTCTGCTTAGGTTCCTTTTTCCGACAGGCTGAAGGTTGTATTCAGCAATGAGCTAGGCTGGGAATTAGATTTTTTGCCTGGGCCCAGTGGGAGAAGTAAGCTCTAATACAGGTGAATTTCTGTTGTCTTAACTCAAGCCAATCTGCACCCAGAATTCCCTGGTCAAAGAAGACCATTGGCTTTTCTCTACAAACTGTCAACTCTGTCTGCCCTTCTCTTGGCTTGAGCACTGCTGGGCCACACAGCTTTCAGGCTTTTTCACCAGCCCTTCTGGTCAGATGGGGCTGGAAGACACTTTCCACAGGGGAGCTATGTCTAAGCCCCCTTGCCTGAGCAGGAGTGGGAGGAGTTGCTCCAGGCTAGTTGCAATTTCTAAAACAGGCTCTCTGGTTGGGAGTGGCTGGGATCTATACTCTCAGCCTTGCCTATGAATGAATCTGCCTGTGAGTAGCATGTGAAGCACCCCTGCCCAATATTGGTTTTCCTCTGGGAGTAATCTGCTTTGCCCACTCAACTCTCAGCTCAAGCAGTACTAGTCTGCATAGCTTCCAGTAGTAGTCATGAGTCTTCTGGTCAGATGGGGCTGGAAGGCATTCTGCATAGCAGGTGGGGCTGATGCAGCACCTTTTGTAGGCATGAGCAAACTGGGCTCTAAGACTAGCCAAACTCATTTGAGGGTCTGAGTCAGGCAACTCTGTACCCGCCCCACCCCCCCAAGTTCCCTGATTATACTGTACCTCCAGCTTGGTTTTGCGAATGAGCAAAACTGCTGGTTGGGATTACTACTTGGGCACAGGAGGTATGAATTCAGTCTGCCGAGATCCATATGTTGGTTGTTGCACACCCCTCCCCACTTCCTTGTCACAGTCAGATTCCCAGTGGCTTGGTGCCACAGATTCCCTTGAAATCTCCCTCATGGGAATAGGGGCTCCCAGAAAGCAACACAATACTGGAGAAGCTGGTTGTTCACCCCACCTCAGGTTTCTCTTTTCTCACGGAAGGAACTGGAGACTCAGGGAGACCTCCACGTGTTGGTTTGCTGACCTGCAGGAGGGCAGTGTGGGCAAGTATAGCTGCTTTTCTTACCCTTCTAATGCAGTCTGTCTTGGTCTCTCAGGTGTAGGGTGTCTCATTCTCACCCACATGTTCTGGACTCTCTGTTTGGTGTCTTGTCCTTCAGCAGATGTTACTTGTTCGTGTGAGAAGGAGCAAAACCAGGAATGACGTATGTCATTCTGCTGGTGATGTCACTGCTTTTTTTTTTTTTTAGATTTCTATTATTTTAGTTTGTTCTACTTGTGAACTAAATTCTTTAAGTATGTGATTCCTTTAAATGCTTGAAGACTGTCAGTAATTATTTGTTGTATTTTATATCAGAAATGAACTAAGTTGTAGAATATCTTTTTATTTTAGCTTTTTTGAGGTATAATTGATACACAAAAAATGCACACATTTAATGTGTACATCTTAATGAATCTGGGCTTTTGCATACACCCATGATACTATCACTGTACTCAATGTACTGAATATATCCATCACATTAAAAAATTTCCTTGTGTTGTTGTTGTTGCTCAGTAGGAACACTTAACATGAAATCTATTTTCCACATTGTTAACTATTGTTATACTGTTGTACAGTTGCTTTCTAGAACTTATTCATGATGCAGGGCAGAAACTTTATACCAGTGAGAAACGATTTCTCATTTCCCCTTTGCCTCAGACCCTGGCAACCATCATTCTATTCTCTGCTTCTATGACACTGACTGTTTTATATATGTCATGTAAGTGGAATCATGCAGTATTTGTCCTTTTGTACCGGCTTATTTCACTTGGTATAATGTCCTCTAGGTTCATTCCTGTTGTTGCAGATGGCAGTAATTCCTTTTTTTTTTTTAATTTTTAAATTATAGTTGACACACAATATTACATTAGTTTCAGGTGTACAACATAGTGATTCAACAAGTCTATACATTAGAATGCTCATGATGTATAGCTATCATGTCACCACACAACATTGCTATATTATTGACTATATTCCTTATGTATTTTTTTTATTCCACTGACCTATTCATTGGAAGTCTGGATCTCCCATTCCGCCTTACCCATCCAGCAACCACCAGCTTGTTCTCTATATTTATGGATCTGTTTTCTGTTCTGTGTTTACTTGTTTTTAAGGATTCCTTCATTTTTAAGTCTAAGTAATATTCCATTGTTTGTTGTATCACATTATCTTTATTCATTCATGTGTCAGTGGACATTTGGGTTATTCCATATTGTGAATAATTAATTCCTCAATGAAAATGTTGCAGATATCTCTTCGAGATCTTGATTTCACTTCTTTAGGATACATACCCAGAAATGGGATTGCTGAATCATTATAGTTTGTTTTTTTTTTTTTAACATTTTAACGTTCTCCATACTGTTTTCGAAAGCGGCTGCATTGTTCTATATTCCCACCAACACTGTATAAGGGCTCTTTTTTCTCCACATCATAGGCAACTTTGCTATCTCTTGTTTTTTGTTTTTATCTGTTTTTGACAGCAGTACTCTTAACTGGTGTGAGATGATATCTAATTTTCTGTTGATTAGTGATGTTGAGCATCATTAGTGATGGTGAGTAATGTTTCATATACCCAGCGAACAATTGTAATGTCTTTTTGGAGAATATGTAGTTATTTGGCTATTTAAAAATCAGATTATCATCATCGTTTTTTTGCTATTGAGTTGGAGATTCTTAAATATTTTTAATATTAGCCTCTTATCAGATAGATGTTTGCAAATATTTTCTTCCATTCTATAGGATGCCTTTTCACTCTGTTGTTTCTTTTGCTCTTTTCCAGTTTGATGTAGTCCCATGTGTCTATTTTTTGTTTTGTTGCCTATCCTTTTGTGTGAAATCTAAGATATCAATGCCAAGACCAATGTCAAGAAGCCATTTCCCCCTGTTTTCTTCTAGGAGTTTTACAGTTTCAGGGCTTACATTTAAGTCTTTAATCCATTTTGAGTTGTCTTATATATGGCATAAGACAGGGGTCCAATTTCATTTTTTTTTTTGCATGTGAATATCCAGCTTTCTGAGCATCATTTGTTGGAGAGTCTGTCTTTTACCCATTTTGTGTTCGTGGCACCTTTGTCCAAGATTATTGACCATACTTACATTTATTTATTTCTGGAGTTTCTATTCTCTTCCATTGGTCTATATGTATATTTTATGCCAGTACTATACTGTTTTAATTACTGTAGCTTTGTAGTATATTTTGAAATTAGGAAGTGTGATACTTTCATCTTTGTTTTTTCCTGAGGCTGTTTTGGTTATTCAAGGTCATTCATGGTTACACGTGAATTTTAGGTTTGTTTTTTCTATTTCTGTAAAATATGCCTTTGGTATTTTATTTTATTTTATTTTTTAATTTTATTATGTTATGTTAGTCACCATACAATACTATTGCGGATATTGCTGCTATGAACATTGGGGTGCATATGGCCCTTCTTTTCACTACATCTATGTCTTTGGGGTAAATACCCAGGAGTGCAATTGCTGGGTCATAGGGTAGCTCAATTTTTAAATTTTTGAGGAACCTCTACACTGTTTTCCAAAGTGGCTGTACCAACTTGCATTCCCACCAACTGCGTAAGAGGGTTCCCCTTTGTCCACAACCTCTCCAACATTTGTTGTTTCTTGCCTTGACAATTTTTGCCATTCTAACTGGTGTAAGGTGGTATCTCCATCAAAATCCTAGAGGAGAACATAGGCAGTAACCTCTTTGACATCGGCCACAGCAACTTCTTTCAAGATACATCTCCAAAGGCTAGTGAAACAAAAGCAAAAATGAACTTTTGGGACTTCATCAAGATAAAAAGCTTCTGCACAGCAAAGGAAACAGTCAACAAAACAAAGAGGCAACCCACAGAATGGGAGAAGATATTTGCAAATGACACTATAGATAAAGGGCTGGTATCCAAGATCTATAAAGAACTTCTCAAACTCAACACCCAAAAAACAAATAATCAAGTCAAAAAATGGGCAGAAGACATGAACAGACACTTCATCCTGTTGCCTGTAAAGTCCTTGTTTCTACAGATTGTCTCTGTAAATTTCTGTTGTATATCACTCTTGGGGACTTTCTCCTTTTATAGAACCCCCCTTAATATTTCTTGCAGGGCCAGCTTAGTGGTCACATATTCTTTCAGTTTCTGCCGGTCATGGAAACTCTGCATCTCTCCATCCATTCTAAATGAAAGCCTTGCCAGATAAAGTATTCTTGGCTGCATGTTCTTCTCATTTAGTACCCTGAATATGTCTTGCCAGCCCTTTCTGGCTTGCCAGGTCTCTATGGATAGGTCTGACGTTATTCTGATATTCGTCCCTCTATATGTAAGGAATCTCTTTCCCATAACTGCCTTTAAGATGGTTTCCTTGTTTCTAAGATTTGCAAGTTTTACTATTACATGCCGGGGTGTTGGCCTGTTTTCCTTGATCTTGGGAGGGGTCCTCTCTGCCTCTAGGACTCGATTGTTTGTTTCATTCCCCAGATTAGGGAAGTTCTCAGCTATGATTTGCTCAAATACATCTTCTAGTCCTCTCTCTCTCTCCACTCCCTACAGGATTCCAATTATTCTGACATTGGAATGCTTCATGGTGTCACTTATTTCTCTGATTCTATTTTCATGGATTCTGAGTTGTTCTTCCCTGGCCTCCTCTTTTCCCTTTTTATCTATTATATTGTCTTCCAGGTCGCTTATTCGCTCTTCTGCCTCAGTTACCCTAGCTTTTAGATTATCTAGATTGGATTGGATCTCATTGATAGCATTTTTAAGTTGTGCCAATTCACCTTTTATTTCTGCCCTTAGAGACTCTATGTTGCCATTAATTGATTTCTCCATTCTAGCCATTGTCTTCACAGTTGCTAGCCTGAATTCCATCTTCGACATCTTGGTTATATCTGCATCCATTTGTAAATCTGCAGCATAAGTCATAATCTCTGAGTCTTTTCTATTTTGGGGGCTCCTCCCCCTAGTCATTCTGTTGATGGGTGTTTGAGGGAATGTATAGAGTCCAAATTATTGACCAGAACCCAAGCAAGATGTACCTGTTTTCTTGGGACCTTAGGGTTGCTGGCCTCTTGTTTTCCCAGCCCTGTCTTCTGCAGGAGGGGCCTGCCACGCTGTTACTCGGGCAACCCTGTTTGGGCGGAGTTGCCCTGCCCCCCTGTGGCGGGGGATGGGCTCAGCAGGAATCAGTCTTTGGGGCTTTTGTTCTCTTGCGGCTTTCCCTGGTGGCTTTCTGCGTCTCTTCCGTGAGTCAGAGCAGAAGAGACTGTTTCCAACCCTCTGCCTCAGAGCAGAGAGATCGCAGTCTGTTCTTCAGTGAGCTCTCCAGGCCACATCGTCTCCATTTCTGTCCATGCTGCTATAAACTGTAGCGGTGTGGGCTGTGTGCCCCTCCACTGCGCCTCAGTCCTGCCTCCAGGTCGGGGCAAGTCTCTGCCCTTTGTGCTTCTAAAACTGACAGCCGCTCCCATTTCGCCCACGCGAGACCCAGCCGCTCTGGGTTTGCCTTCTGGGGCTGCCCTAAAGTCATTTCGCCACCGCTACTGGTCTGTGAGTCTGTGCCCTGTCCACAGCACATGAGGATGTCTCTCATGGGCAGTGTAGGATCCCCATGGCCAGGCACCCCCCCGCTGCCATTTATCCTCCGATATCTGCCCGCAGAATCACGGCTCCCCGCTTCGTACCTCAAAACCAACCGCCTGCGATATTCTGTTCGTAGAGATCCAGATCTTCTTACATCTCAGGCTGGTTTCGTGGGTGCTCAGAGTGGTCTGGTAGATATCCAGCTCAATTCTGGGGACCAGTTGAAATAGGGTCCCCCTACTCCTCTGCCATCTTTCCCCCCAAATCGCCTTTGGTATTTTAATAGGGATTTCATTGAATCTGTAGATCACTTGGGGTAGTATAGACATTTAAAAAAATATTGATTTTTTCCAATCCTTGAACACATGACAGTTTTCCACTTATTTGTATCTTTTAAATGTATTTTAATGTTTTATTTATTTATTTGTGTGAGAGAGAGGGCACAAGCAGGGGGAGCAGCAGGCAGAGGGAGAAGCAGGTTCCCCTCTGAGCAAGGAGCCCCATACGGGACTTGATCCCAGGACCCTGGGATGATGACCTGAGCCAAAGGCAGACGCTTAACCAACTGAACCACCTAGGCGTCCCTCTTTTACATTTTCTTTCAGTAATGTTTTGTAGGTTCAGTGCAAAGGTCAGTTGCCTTCTCAGTTTGATAGTTTTGTGAATGGGATTGTTTTTTAAATTTTTTAAAGATAGTTGTTGTTAGTATATATAAATGTAATTTTTGTTTGTTGATTTTATATTCTGCATCTTTGCTGAATTCCTTAATTTGTTTTAAGAGTTGTGTGTGTGTGTGGGGGGGTATTCTTTAGGATTTTCTATGTATAAGATCATGTCATCTATAAACAGACAGTGTTACTTCTTCCTTTCCAATTTGGATGCCTTTTATTTCTTTTTCTTGCCTAATTGCTTTAGCTAAGACTTTCAGCACTATGTTGAATTAGAAATTCAAGAGTGGGGGTGCCTGGGTGGCTCAGATGGTTAAGCATCTGCCTTCAACTCAGGTCATGATCCCAGGCTCCTGGCTCAGTGGGGAGCCTGCTTCTCCCTCTCCCTCTGCCTCTCCCCCTTCCCATGCTCTCTCTCTCTGTATCTTTGTGTCTCAAATGAATAAATAAAATCTTTTTAAAAAAAGACATTCCAGAGTGGACATCTTTGTTTTGTTCCTGATCTTGAAGGAAAAAAGCTTTCAGGTTTTCACTCTTGAGTATGATGTTATTTGTGGACTTTTCATATATGGCCTTTACTATATTGTGTTACATTTTTTATACATAGTTTATTGAGTGTTTTTATCTTGAGAAGGTGTTGAATTTTGTCAAATAATTTTTTCTGCATCTGTTGACATGATCATGTAATTTTTATCCTTCATTCTGTTAATGTGGCATATTACATTAATTGATTTTAGTATGTTGACCATTCTTGCATTCCAAGGAAATAACCCACATAATCATGATGTAAGATCTTTTTAATATGCCAATGAATTCAGTTTGCCAGAATTTTGTTGAAGATTTTTTTGTATCTATATTTTTAGAAAGTTTTTTTTTTCTTTCTGTTGGCTTCTATCTTTGTACAGTCCTTTATCACCTATTTAATATCTCACTATCCTTCTGACTTTTCTTTCTCACTCATTAAATCATTTTGTATTCCATTCTTAGAAAAACTGTTTTCATCTTAGTCAAAAATCCATAATGTGTTCTAGTGTGTCCATAATTTAACACCTCCTATTTACATATATTTATTTTCTACTACATTTCAGCACAGTTTTCCTTATTTTGCTGCCTTTTGTCTTCTATATGTATAATTCTAATTTCTACCATTTTTCCTTTCATTCATATTTCCCTTCCCTTCAGAATTATCTTCTACTTTTTCATCTACTCATCTGTGATAGGTACATAAACATATTATATTTTGACATGTTACACCCTTCATTTCAACTCTCTTTTTGGATAAGTGTTAGAGAGGCAAGTTGGAGAAACAAAGTATATGTACTAGATTGCTTCACATCATAAAGAAGTGGCCAGAGAAAGAGGAATTGAAAGGGGAAAAAAAGGATAAGGAAAGAGGGGAGTTTTGAGTGAATTTTAGAGAGAAAGTAAGAGAGATTGCAGTTAAATGAGATACAAGACCCTTGATGAGAATGGAGAAAAGCTTTTAAGAAATATGACTATGCCTGTAAGTTTTATGTTCACATATTTTATAGTTAAATGGTTTTTCCTCATATTTTCCCACCTATATGTAAGTTATATATTTTTTACATGTATCATATAAGATATATATGATAAAATATGAGGAATGATATATAAAATGTATAATATATTGTGAACATATTTTATATATTATTTTTAAACATGTTTATATTATGTGATATACATATCATATGATATGCTATCATATATACTATTCATATGCATTTTTTATACATATATTTATTTACATTTATGTATATTGGGCTTTTTCATCAAGATTATAAGCTTCTTGGAGCTAAAACCCATCGATATTTATCTCACAGATAACCCTGAATATTGCTAAAGTGAGTTTCCATTTCTTACTCCTTTAATCTTTGTATTCTGCACATTGTTTATTTCTAAATAAAAAGACCTATTGCTTATTTCTTCCATCTAACAAATGACCATTCTGTAGTTTCACTTGCTAGGCAATTAAATGAATACAACACCATGTGCACAGAAAATTACTTTAAATCCAAGCCTTCAGAAATGAATTATATATGAGCACCTTGAAGTAGAAGTTTATCACAGTTCTTTGATTATTAGTTTTAACAGCAGGAAAATGCATAGTTACATAAATCACACCTAAAAGCTGATAACTTTTGAATTTTTTCCCCAGTAACATATTAAATTATTAGTAGAATAAAAATAAAGGAGAATACCATCACATTTTTATGCTACATTCAAAACTACCATCTTGTCAGTCAGCATTGTTTCCTGCTGGACTATGGGAAGAAAAATGTAGTTTCATAGATAGTTTAGAAGAGTACAAGTATTAAAAAAAACAAAAAAGAAAAGTATAAGTATTCACAATTTCAAAAAATGACTAATTGGGAAGGCAAAGTCACCAGCCTATGTCAGTTGTAGTATGAGTCAATGACACATAAAGATTCCCCTTGTAAGGTATTTAGTATCTTTGTCTTTTTTTTTTTTTATTACGTTATGATAGTCATCATACAATACATCATTAGTTTTTGATGTGGTGATCCACAATCCATTGTTTTTGTATAACACCCAGTACTCCATGCAGTATGTGGCCTCCTTAATACCCATCACCAGGCTAACCAATCCCCCCTCCCCTCTCCCCTCTAAAACCCTGTTTGTTTCTCAGAGTCCATAGTCTCTCATGGTTCATCTCTCCCTCCGATTCCCCCCCCTTCATTTTCCCCTTCCTTCTCCTAATGTCCTCCATGCTATTCCTTATGTTCCATAAATAAGTGAAACCATATGATAATTGACTTTCTCCGCTTGACTTATTTCACTTAGCATAATCTCCTCCAGTCCCATCCATGTTGATGTAAAAGTTGGGTATTCATCCTTTCTGATGGCTGAGTAATATTCCATTGTCTATATGGACCACATCTTTATCCATGCATCTGTTGAAGGGCATCTCGGCTCTTTCCACAGTTTGGCTATTGCAGACATTGCCGCTATGAACATAGGGGTGCATATGGCCCTTCTTTTCACTACATCTATGTCTTCGGGGTAAATACCCGGAGTGCAATTGCTGGATCATAGGGTAGCTCTATTTTTAAATTTTTGAGGAAACTCTCCACACTGTTTTCTAAAGTGGCTGTACCAACTTGCATTCCCACCAACAGTGTAAGAGGGTTCCCCTTTCTCCACAACCTTTCCAACGTTTGTTGTTTCTTTCCCTGTCCATTTTTGCCATTCTAACTGGTGTAAGGTGGTCTCTCAATGTGGTTTTGATTTGGATTTCCCTGATGGCTAATGATGATGAACATTTTTTCATGTGTCTGATAGCCATTTGTATGTCTTCTTCAGAGAAGTGTCTTTTCATATCTTCTGCCCATTTTTTGACTTACTTGTTTTTTGGTTGTTGATTTTGAGAAGTCCTTTATAGATTTGGATACCAGCCCTTTATCTGTAGTGTCATTTGCAAATATCTTCTCCCACTCTGTGGGTGGCCTCCTTGCTTTGTTGACTGTTTCCTTTGCTGTGCAGAAGCTTTTTATCTTGATGAAGTCCCAAAAGTTCATTTTTGCTTTTGTTTCACTAGCTTTTGGAGATTATCTCGAAAGAAGTTGCTGTAGTCGATGTCAAAGAGGTTACTGCCTGTGTTCTTCTCTAGGATTTTGATGGATTCCTGTCTCACATTGAGGTCTTTCATCCATTCTAAGTTTATCTTTGTGTATGGTGTTAGAGAATGGTCGACTTTCATTCTTCTGCATGTGGCTGTCCAACTTGCCCAGCACCATTTATTGAAGAGACTGTCTTTTTTCCACTGCATTTTTTTCCTGCTTTGTCAAAGATTATTTGACCATAGAATTGAGGGTCCATATCTGGGCTCTCTGTTCTGTTCCATTGGTCTATATGTCTGTTTTTGTGCCAGTCCCATGCTGTCTTGGTGATCACAGCTTTGTAATATAGCTTGAAATCGGGCAACGTGATGCCCCCAGCTTTGTTTTTCTTTTTCAACATTTCCTTGGCGATTCGGGGTCTTTTCTGATTCCATACACATTTTAGGATGGTTTGTTCCAGCACTTTGAAAAATGTCATTGGAATTTTGATTGGGATGGCATTGAAGGTATAGATTGCTCTGGGCAGCATAGACATTTGAACAATGTTTATTCTTCTGATCCAGGAGCATGGAATGTTTTTCCATCTTTTTGTGTCTTCTTCAATTTCTTTCATGAGTGTTTTGTAGTTCCTAGAATATAGATCCTTTACCTCTTTGGTTAGGTTTATTCCGAGGTATCTTATGGTTTTTGGTGCTATTGTAAATGGAATCATTTCTCTAATTTCTCTTTCTACCATTGCATTGTTAGTGTATAAGAAAGCAACTGATGTCTGTGTATTGATTTTGTATCCTGCCACATTACTGAATTGCTGTATGACTTCTAGTAATTTGGGGCTTGAGTCTTTCGGGTTTTCCACATAAAGTATCATGTCGTCTGTGAAAAGAGAGAGTTTGACTTCTTTGCCAATTTGAATACCTTTTATTTCTTTTTGTTGTCTGATTGCTGTTGCTAGGACTTCTAGTATTATGTTGAATAGTGACGAGAGTGGGCATCCTTGACGTTTTCCTGATTTTAAGGGAAAGGCTCTCAGCTTCTCCCCATTGAGGATGATATTCGCTATGGGTTTTTCATAGATGGATTTTATGAACTTGAGGAATGTTCCCTCTATCCCTATACTCTGAAGAGTTTTAATCAGGAAAGGATGTTGTATTTTGTCAAGTGCTTTTTCTGCATCAATTGAGAGGACCATATGGTTCTTCTCTCTCCTCTTATTAATGTGTTCTATCACATTGATTAATTTGTGAATGTTGAACCACCCTTGCATCCCGGGGATAAATCCCACTTGGTCATGGTGGATGATCCTTTTAATGTATTGTTGGATCTTATTAGCTAGGATTTTGTTGAGGATTTTGGAATCCATATTCATCAGGGATATTGATCTGAAATTCTCTTTTTTTTGAGGGGGTCTTTGCCTGGTTTGGGGATTAAGGTAATGCTGGCCTCATAGAATGAGTTTGGAAGTTTTCCTTCTGTTTCTATTTTTTGACACAGCTTCAGTAGAATAGGTATTATTTCTTCTTTGAATGTTTGGTAGAATTCCCCAGGGAATCCATCAGGCCCTGCTGGACTCTTGTTTTTTGGGAGGTTTTTGATCACTGCTTCAATCTTGTTACTGGTTATTGGCCTATTCAGGTTGTCAATTTCTTCCTGTTTCAGTCTTGGCAGTTTATAGGTTTCCAGGAAGGCATCCATTTCATCCAGATTCCTCAGTTTATTGGCATATAGTTGTTGATAATAATTTCTAATAATTGTTTCTATTTTCTTGGTGTTAGTCATGATCTCTCCCCTTTTATTCATAACTTTATTAATTTGGATCCTCTCTCTTTTCTTTTAGTTAAGTCTGGCCAGTGGTCAATCGATCTTATTAATTCTTTCAAAGAACCAACTTCTAGTTTTGTTGATCTGATCTGCTGTGTTTCTGGTTTCTAATTTATTGATCTCTGTTCTAATTTTTAATTATTTCTCTTCTAATGCGTGGCTTAGGCATCGTTTGTTGCTTTTTCTCTAGTTCTTTAAGGTGTAGAGTTAGTTGGTGAATTCGGGATTTTTCTATTTTTTTGAGTGAGGCTTGGATGGCTATGTATTTCCCCCTTAGGACCGCCTTTGCAGTATCCCATAGGTTTTGGACCGATGTGTTTTCGTTCTCATTGATTTCCATGAATTGTATAAGTTCTTCTTTGATTTCCTGGTTGACCCAAACTTTCTTGAGCAGAGTGGTCTTTAGCTTCCAAGTGTTTGAATTTCTGCCAAATTTTTTCTTGTGGTTGAGTTCCAGTTTTAAAGCATTGTGGTCTGAGAACATGCAGGAAATAATCTCAATCTTTTGGAATCAGTTGAAACCTGATTTGTGACCCAGTATATGGTCTAGTCTGGAGAAAGTTCCATGTGTGCTCGAGAAGAGTGAGTATTCTGTTGTTTTAGGGTGGAATGTTCTATATATATCTATGAGGTCCATCTGGTCCAGTGTATCATTCAAAGCTCTTGTTTTCTTGTTGATTTTCTGCTTCAATGATCTGTCCGTTGTTGAGAGTGGAGTATTGAGGTCTCCTACAATAAACGTATTATTATCAATATGACTTTATTTTGGTTAACAGTTGGCTTATGTAGATTGCTGGTCCCATGTTGGGGGCATAGACATTTACAGTTGTTAGATCTTCTTGTTGGATAGACCCTTTAAGAGTGATATGGTGTCCTTCTGTGTCTCTAACTACAGTCTTTAGCTTAAAATCTAATTTGTCTGATATAAGAATTGCTACCCCGGCTTTCTTTTGAGGTCCATTGGCATGGATGATGCCACTTTCACTTTCAGTCTGGATGTATCTTTAGGTTCAAAATGAGTCTCTTGTAGACAGCATATGGATGGGTCCTGTCTTTTTATCCAATCTGCAACCCTGGGCCATTTTATGGGAGCATTTAGTCCGTTCACGTTGAGAGTGATTTTTCAAAGATGTGAGTTTATTGTCATCCTGTTGCCTGTAAAGTCCTTGTTTCTACAGATTGTCTCTGTAAATTTCTGTTGTATATCACTCTTGGGGTCTTTCTCCTTTTATAGAACCCCCCTTAATATTTCTTGCAGGGCCGGCTTAATGGTCACATATTCTTTCATTTTCTGCCAGTCTTGGAAGCTCTGCATCTCTCCATCCATTCTAAATGACAACCTTGCCAGATAAAGTATTCTTGGCTGCATGTTCTTCTCATTTAGTACCCTGAATATGTCTTGCCAGCCCTTTCTGGCTTGCCAGGTCTCTGTGGATAGGTCTGACGTTATTCTGATGTTCCTCCCTCTGTACATAAGGAATCTCTTCCCCCTAACTGCCCTTAAGATGGCTTCCTTGGTTCTAAGATTTCCAAGTTTTACTATTACATGCTGGGGTGTTGGCCTGTTTTTCTTGATCTTCGGAGGGGTCCTCTCTGCCTCTGCGACGCAAATGTTTGTTCCCTTCCCCAGAGTAGGGAAGTTCTCAGCTACAATTTGCTCAAATACATCTTCCAGTCCTCTCTCTCTCCACTGCCTCTCGGATTCCAATTATTCTGACATTGGAATGCTTCATGGTGTCACTTATTTCTCCGATTTTATTTTCATGGATTCTGAGTTGTTTTTCCCTGGCCTCCTCTTTTCCCTTTTTTTTTTATATTGTTTTCCGGGTCGCTTATTCGTTCTTCTGCCTCACTTATAGTAGCTGTTAGATTATCTAGATTGGATTGGATCTCACTGATAGCATTTTTAAGTTCTGCCAGTTTAAAGGCTACTTAGGTAGGCTGGAGGGGCCAATGCAGCTTCACACAGAAGCAAACATTCAGAAAAGCATTAGAACTCCAAGGTGCTTTTGACCATGAAAGGCCTAACAGTGACATTATTTGAGAATTTTAAAACCTAATAAAATTCCCTTTTTAATTATCTGGACATCAAATAGTTTATCTTTTACTAGAAAGTCAATACCTATTTATTTACCCCTTGAAAAAAGATTGCAGATAAAAATCATTTTTTTCTTCAAAACCACAATATGTCTTGATTCTGAGATCCCAAAATTGATCTAAAAAGGAATTTAAAATTTTTATTTCTACTCAAATTTTTTATAATAAGAAATTATGAAAATCATTAATATTTATTAAAATCAGAAAAAGTAAGAATAATTATAAAGATGCTGTCTTTCCTACCCTTATTTATTTGTTCTGGATATTCTAGCCTTGCCTCAGTAATATTTTCTTTGACACTTCTATGTTCAATATATATTATGTTAAATTTTACCTGTACAGTGAGATCTGTAGATTGATGGAAAATGCTCCAATGAATGAAAGAGGTGAAATTTATTGCTTCCCAACCTAAAAAAGTTGGTTTAGGAGATCCAAGTTAGATGATGTATGTCAAAGTATTTCTTAACCTTTAACTACCCTATAAATGATAATAGCACTTTCATTAAGGCTTCCTGAATAATTTCACTTTAAATTGACAAGTAAATGTTTCTTTTTGCTTCAGGTACTAAATCAGTAGTCACAAACTCAGGTGCCCATAGAAGTATATTATTGTGGCTCTGTGCAATATAACGTTCTGTTAAGATGGGAGTATTCTATCTTTATTGTCCAGTACTGTAACCACTTACTTTATGTGGCTGTTGAGCACTTAAAATGGACTAATACAACTGAGAAGCAAAAAAATATTTTAATAAATTTGAATAACCACATGTAGCTAGTAACACTAGATATTATACAAACAAACCCATAATATCAGTGATTTAACCCAAGAGAAGTTTTATTTACTTTTTATGTAATAGTCCAATGTGAATATTTCTATATGCCTGGGGCAGATCTTTCTTCTTCATCTTGTGGCTTCATCATCCCTTCAGACCTTTGAGACCTTTGTTTCCAAATGACAAAAGGAGAGAAAAGTCCACTTCTTAAAAACCCTAGCTTGAAAATCAGAAGGATAACTCTGCTAACATTCAGTTAGTCAGAACTAGTCATGTGGCCACATCTGGATCCAGGTAACTGGAAAATGTAGTCCCTGATGAGGCAGCCACTGTCCAGCAATAAATTTGACACTCTTGTAGAAAACACAAATTTTTGATAGTTTTGTCATAAAAGACCAGGCAAGTAATATACAAAAGTGAAATGGGCCAGATGTCAATGAATAATGCACTGACTGTAAGAGGCAGGGGCAGAACTATGGCATGTCCTAAACATAGAAAAGTTATTATTCATTAATATGCCAGTGTTGCCCTGTTTTAAGATGGGACCTATGTTGCCAGATCTTTTAGGGCTTGGGGGCTTAGGGTTTTTTTTTTTTTTAATCTTATTTATTTATTTGACAAAGAGAGACACAGCGAGAGAGGGAACACAAGCAGGGGGAGCGGGAGAGTGAGAAGCAGCCTTCCCGTCGAGCAGGGAGCCCGATGCGGGGCTTGATCCCAGGACCCTGAGATCATGACCTGAGCCGAAGGCAGACGCTTAATGACTGAGCCACCCAGGCGCCCCGCTTAGGGTTTTTTAAAGTGAAAATCTGAAACCCATGTTTTTATATGAAATATTTCTCTTTTAAAAAGATTATGAATAAAACTGCTACCAACATTCATGTACAAGTTTTTCTGTGAACAAGTATTATGTTTAATTTTTAAGAAATTGCCAAATTGTTTTTCTGAATTGCTGGAACATCTTATATTCCCACCAATAATATATGAGAGTTCCAGTTGCTCTATATTCAACACTTGATATTGTCAGTATTTTTTATTTTAGCCATTGTGATAGGTATATAGTGCTATCTCATGATTGTTTTCTCTTTTTTATTTTTATTTTTTATTTATTTATTTATTTGTTTATTTTTTAAAGATTTTGTTAATTTATTTGACAGAGAGAAACACAGCGAGAGAGGGAACACAAGCAGGGGGAGTGGGAGAGGGAGAAGCAGGCTCCCCGCTGAGCAGAGAGCCCGATGTGGGGCTCGATCCCAGGACCCTGGGATCATGACCCGAGCCGAAGGCAGACGCTTAACAACTGAGCCACCCAGGCGCCCGTTTTCTCTTTTTTAAAGTTTATATTTAAATTCCAGTTAGTTAACATACAGTGTAATATTAGTTTCAGGTATATAATTTAGTAATTCAACACTTCCATATAATACTCTGTAATCATCACAGGTGAATTGTTTTAATTTCAGTTTATTATTGGCTAATGATGTTGCATATTACTTCATGTGCGTATTTCCATCTGTGTACCATTGTTGGTCAATAAGTGTTTATTCAAATCTTTTGCTCATTTTTCAGTATGTTGTTTGCTTTCTTAGTGTTGAGTTTTGAGAGTTCTTTATATATTCTTTGTGGAGCTATATACAACCCTTTGTGGATATGTGATTTGCTAATATTTTTTTCCAGTCAGTAATTTGTCTTTTCATTTTCTTCACAGTGCCTTTCACAGAGCAAAAGTTCTCAGTTTTGATGAGCACTTTGATAAGTCTAGGTCATAAAGATTTTTTTCCTGTATTTTCTTAAAAAAATTTGATTTTTACTTATAGATCTAAGATCAATATGAGTTCCTTTTTGTGTAAGGTGTGAGGTTTAGATCAAGGTTCATTTGATGACATATGGATGTTTGATTGTTCCAAAACCATTTGTGAAGAAGTAAAAGGGGAGTTTTGTAGGCCACCGGGATGAAATAAGTGAAGGAAAAGATATTTCTTAACTTCTATATTCTTATTATGAGACTTTCTATAAGGCTTTATCTTCCCCATTGTGTACCAAGTTCATTTGCTTTAGTGTTGGCATTCTTTGAAAATTACCTAATTTTAATCAAGAACATATTCATTTACTAATGCTTAGTATAGTGAATTCTAACTATACTATTCCTTTACCATATCATTAGATTAAGAGTGTAAGCCTGTAACAAAATGCCTAGAGTTTATCTTCTAGCCAACATGGGAATAAGCTCAGTCAAAATAGAATTTAGAAGCAAAGGGGTTTAATACTTTAAATGTATAAACTATATGATTATTTTGGTCATTATACACATGATTGTTCTAACACAAATTAGCTTTAAATCTCCCTAAAATCATTCAAAAATCAACAAACCAACAAATATTTATTGAACACTTATTTTGTAGGATTTGTATTAGGTTTTGTGGAAGATAAAAAGACATAATGTATAGTGTTTTGTTCTCAGAAATTGTACACTCAAGTTGACATATAGTAAAATTTAGAGTCACAAAATCAAATGTCTTCAGTTGCAACACAGGTATTATAAATATGCCAGATGTTGGTATAAGACAACAGAGAGAGTTAGGACCTGTGTTAGCCTAGAGAATTCATTTGCTGATTAGAGGTATGCCCATAAACAAACAAACATACAGATGTCCAAAGAATCACCTTAAAAGATTGAATTTAGCATGGCCCATAGGTTTACAACCCAACCTCTGATACTGTGGATCAATCTTTATATGTCTGAAAGGACCGTGAACTTAAAAGGAGTTTGCAAGTGCACACACATATAGCTTTCTTTGCTGAAAAAGCAGATTTTTCAAATTACTCATTAGACTTATTTCTAGTTAGTGTGTATAAGTGTATGTGTATGTATGTGCATGTGTATTTCCTATGGTGAACATGGTCCTTTTATTCTCTTTTACATTTTCTTATCGGTTATTATTAGTATTTTGATTTTTCTTGTTAATCTCATGTCCACCCAATATATTGAACTCTTACTTGTTCTGCTAGGCCTGTAATATGAATTTAATTAAATAAATATGAATTTAACTAAAACTGAAGATACTGTGGCACCTGGGTAGCTCAGTCGTTAAGCGTCTGCCTTTGGTTCAGGTCATGATCCCAGTGTCCTGGGATCAAGCCCCACATCAGCTCCCTGCTCAGCAGGAAGTCTGCTTCTCCTTCTCCTCTCCCACTTCCCCTGCTTATGTACCCTCTCTCGCTGTGTCTCTCTCTGTCAAATAAATAACTGAAGATACTGTGATTTCTGGACTTGTTCCTGTTTTAGTGAGAATGCTTCTGATTTTTCACCATTTAGTATCATGTTACTTTTGATTTCTTATATATTTCCTTAATCAGGTTGAGTAAATTTCCTTCTATTCCTAGTTTATTTGAAGCCTTAGTTTTTATTTGAATCGGGAGTTAATTAGAATATTATCAAGTACTTTTTAATATCTATTGCAATGTTCTTAACTTCATTTATATTGAACCCTACTCCAGAGATAAACCTTACTTGGACATATGTTTTTTATTTTAATACACTGCTACAGTCTATTAGGATTTTTGCATCTACATTTTAAAAGATATTAACCTGGTTTTGATACCAAATTGATGCAAGCCTTATAGAATATATTGGGCAGCTTTCCATTTTATGTTCTGAAATTGTTTAAGTCAGGTAGGAATTTCTATTAATTTACTGTTTTGTGGGACTCACCTATAAAAACCATATTGCTTCTGCTCCTGATGCCTTTTTGGAAGTGGATTTTGTCTGCCTTTAAAAATCTCTTCTTAGTGGGCACCTGGGTGGCTCGGTGGGTTAAGCAACTGCCTTCGGCTCAGGTCATGATCCCAGGGTCCTGGGATCGAGTCCTGCATCAGGCTCCCCCTGCTCTGCGGGGAGTCTGCATCTCCCTCTGCCTCTGCCTGCCACTCCCCCTGCTTGTGCTCTCTCTCTCTGTCAAAAAAATAAATAAAATCTTTAAAAAAAAAATCTCTTCTTTGTGACTGGCTTTTTTTTTTTTAACTTTTAAACTTCATCCTATATCAATTTTTATTTCATATTCTCATAGGAAATCTTTCACTTCCTTTAGCTGTTTCCAATTTGTGAGCACAATATTGCATACAGAATTATTGAATAAATTCATGTTTTCTTTTTCTTTGAATATGATCTTTCTCGTTACTAAATGAGCTTCAAAATTTGTTTGATATTTGAATGTATTACCTAGACATACCATAATTTATATAATTAACTGCATATTTTTTAGACATTCAGGTTGTTTACAAGTTCATTAGTAAATAACCCAAATTCATATAATAATTAGAAATAAAACCCGGCAGACTGATTTCTGAGTAAGTACTTTTATCCCTATACTATAGTATTTTCATATCATCTGTTTTATATAGATCTATAAAATATACATGTAATTGAAAGTCATTTTTGTATTCAGAAAGTCATGTAACAGTTTGACTATCAAAATGGACAAAATACAGTTAAGCAAAATAAAATTTTATATAAAAACGTGGAGTTAGAGTTTCAGTTTCTAATCACTTAAAATTAAAAATTAGATAATTTTTACTCACTTTAAGATTATATTTTAGTAAGCCCATATTTGTTATAATCATAAAACTGATCAGATACTGTTTCAGCTTTTCTTACTTTAAATAATAATAATTTCCTGTAGCATTTAGACTTTGTGAGGTATATTCATATATATGTATATATTCTTTCTCAAATTTTTATTTAAATTGTAGTTAACATATAGTGTAATATTAGTTTCAAGAGTAGAATTTAGTGATTCATCACTTACATATAACACCCAGTGCTCCTCATAACAAGTGCCCTTCTTAACCCACCCCCAACCCACCTCCCTCTGTCAACCTTCAGTTTGTTCTATATCTTTCAGAGTCTCTTATGGTTTGCTTCCCTTTCTCTCTCCTTTTTTTTTCCTTCCCATATGTTCATCTGTTTTGTTTCTTAAATTTCATGTATGAATGAAATCATATGGTATTTATCTTTCTCTCACTCATTTCACTTATCATAATACACTCTAGCTCCATCGATGCCATTGCAAATGGCAAGATTTCATTCTTTTTGATATTCTATTGTGTATATATATACATATACACCACCTCTTCTTTATCCATTCATCAGTCGATGGACATTTGGGCTCTTTCCATAATTTGGCTATTATGGACATTACTGCTATAAACATTGGGGTGCATGTTCAAATCTGTATTTTTGTGTCCTTTGGGTAAATACCTAGTACTGCAGTTGTTGGGTCATAGGGTAGTTCTTTTTTTTTTTTTTTTTTTTTTTTGATGAACCTGCATTTTGTTCCAGAGTGGCTGCACCAGTTTGCATTCCCACCAGCAGTTTGAGAAGGTTCCCTTTTCTCTGCATCCTTGCAATGTCTGTTGTTTCCCATGTTGTTAATTTTAGCCAATCTGACAGGTGTGAAATGTTTTCTCATCATGGTTTTTTTTTTTTATTCTTACGTTAATCCCCATACATTACATCATTAGTTTTAGATGTAGTGTTCCATGATTCATTGTTTGTGATTAACACCCAGTGCTCCATGCAGAATGTGCCCTCCTCAATACCCACCACCAGGCTAACCCATCCTCCCACCTCCCTCCCCTCTAGAACCCTCAGTTTGTTTTTCAGAGTCCATCGTCTCTCATGGTTCGTCTACCCCTCCGATTTCCCCCGCTTCATTCTTCCCCTCCCGCTACCTTCTTTTTTTTCTTCTTTTTTTTTTCTTAACATAGATTGCATTATTTATTTCAGAGGTATAGATCTGAGATTCAACAGTCTTGCACAATTCACAGCGCTTACCAGAGCACATACCCTCCCCAGTGTCTATCACCCAGTCACCCCATCCTTTCCACCCCACCCCCCACTCCAGCAATCCTCTGTTTGTTTTCTGCAATTAAGAATTCCTCATATCAGTGAGATCATATGATACATGTCTTTCTCTGTTTGACTTATTTTGCTCAACATAATACCTTCCTGTTCCATCCACGTCGTTGCAAATGGCAAGATCTCATTCCTTTTGATGGCTGCATAATATTCCATATTATATAAAGATATATACCACATCTTCTTTATCCATTCATCTGTTGATGGACATCTTGGCTCTTTCCACAGTTTGCCTATTGTGGACATTGCTGCTATAAACATCGGGGTGCACGTACCCCTTCGGATCCCAATTTTTGTATATTTGGGGTAAATACCCAGTAGTGCAATTGCTGGATCATATGGTAGCTCTATTTTCAACTTTTTGAGGAACCTCCATACTGTTTTCCAGAGTGGCTGCACCAGCTTGCATTCCCACCAACAGTGTAGGAGGGTTCCCCTTTCTCCGCATCCCCGCCAACATCTGTCATTTCCTGACTTGTTAATTTTAGCCATTCTGACTGGTGTGAGGTGGTATCTCATTGAGGTTTTGATTTGGATTTCCCTGATGCCAAGCGATATTGAGCACTTTTTCCAGTGTCTGTTGGCCATTTGGATGTCTTCTTTGGAAAAATGTCTGTTCATGTCTTCTGCCCATTTCTTGATTGGATTGTTTGGTTTTTGGGTGTTGATTTGATGAGTTCTTTATAGATTTTGGATACTAGCCCTTTATCTGATATGTCATTTGCAAATATCTTCCCCCATTCTGTCGGTTGTCTTTTGGTTTTGTTGACTGTTTCCTTTGCTTTGCAAAAGCTTTTTATCTTGATGAAGTCCCAATAGTTCATTTTTGCCCTTGCTTCCCTTGCCTTTGGCGATGTTTCTAGGAAGAAGTTCCTTCGGCTGAGGTCAAAGAGATTGCTGCCTGTGTTCTCTTTTAGGATTTTGATGGACTCCTGTCTCACATTGAGGTCTTTCAACCATTTGGAGTCTATTTTTGTGTGTGGTGTAAGGAAGGGGTCCAGTTTCATTCTTCTGCATGTGGCTGTCCAATTTTACCAACACCATTTGTGGAAGGGACTGTCTTTTTTCCATTGGACATTCTTTCCTGCTTTGTCAAAGATTGGTTGACCATAGAGTTGAGGGTCCATTTCTCGGCTCTCTATTCTGTTCCATTGATCTATGTGCCTGTTTTTATGCCAGTACCATGCTGTCTTGATGATGACAGCTTTGTAATAGAGCTGGAAGTCTGGAATTGTGATGCCGCTGGCTTTGCTTTTCTTTTTCAACATTCCTCTGGCTATGCGGGGTCTTTTCTGGTTCCATACAAATTTTAGGATTATTTGTTCCATTTCTTTGAAAAAAGTGGATGGTATTTTGATGGGGATTGCATTGAATGTGTAGATTGCTCTAGGTAGCATTGACATCTTCACAATATTTGTTCTTCCAATCCATGAGCATGGAACGTTTTTCCATTTCTTTGTGTCTTCCTCAATTTCTTTCATGAGTATTTTATAGTTTTCTGAGTACAGATCCTTTGCTTCTTTGGTTAGATTTATTTCTAGGTATCTTATGGTTTTGGGTGCAATTGTAAATGGGATCGACTCCTTAATTTCTCTTTCTTCTGTCTTGTTGTTGGTGTATAGGAATGCCACTGATTTCTGTGCATTGATTTTATATCCTGCCACTTTACTGAATTCCTGTATGAGTTCTAGCGTTTTGGGTGGAGTCTTTGGGGTTTTCTACATAAAGTATCATATCATCTGCAAAGAGTGTGAGTTTGACTTCTTCTTTGCCGATTTGGATGCCTTTATTTCTTTTTGTTTTCTGATTGCTGTGGCTAGGACTTCCAATACTATGTTGAATAGCAGTGGTGATAGTGGACATCCCTGCCATGTTCCTGACCTTAGGGGGAAAGCTCTCAGTTTTTCCCCATTGAGAATGATATTCGCTGTGGGTTTTTCATAGATGGCTTTTATGATATTGAGGTATGTACCCTCTATGCCTATACTCTGAAGAGTTTTGATCAAGAAAGGATGCTGTAGTTTGTCAAAAGCTTTTTCTGCATCTATTGAGAGGATCATATGATTCTTGTTCTTTCTTTTGTTAATGTATTGTATCACATTGATTGATTTGCGGATGTTGAACCAACCTTGAAGCCCAGGGATAAATCCCACTTGGTTGTGGTGAATAATCCTTTTAATGTACTGTTGGATCCTATTGGCTAGTATTTTGGTGAGAATTTTTGCATCCATATTCATCAGGGATATTGGTCTCTAATTCTCCTTTTTGATGGGATCTTTGTCTGGTTTTCGATCAAGGTAATGCTGGCCTCATAAAATGAGTTTGGAAGTTTTCCTTCCATTTCTATTTTTTGGAACAGTTTCAGAAGAATAGGTATTAATTCTTCTTTAAATGTTTGGCAGAATTCCCCTGGGAAGCCATCTGGCCCTGGGCTTTTGTTTGTTGGGAGATTTTTGATGACTGCTTCAATTTCCTTAGTGGTTATAGGTCTGTTCAGGTTTTCTATTTCTTCCTGGTTCAGTTTTGGTAGTCGATACATCTCTAGGAATGCATCCATTTCTTCCAGGTTATCTAATTTGCTGGCATAGAGTTGCTCATAATATGTTCTTATAATTGTTTGTATATCTTTGGTGTTGTTTGTGATCTGTCCTCTTTCATTCATGATTTTGTTGATTTGGGTCATTTCTCTTTTCTTTTTGATAAGTCTGGCCAGGGGTTTATCAATCTTGTTAATTCTTTCAAAGAACCAGCTCCTAGTTTCGTTGATCTGTTCTACTGTTCTTTTAGTTTCTATTTTTTGATTTCTGCTCTGATCTTTATTATTTCTCTTCTCCTGCTGGGTTTAGGCTTTATTTGCTGTTCTTTCTCCAGCTCCTTTAGGTGTAGGGTTAGGTTGTGTACTTGAGACCTTTCTTGTTTCTTGAGAAAGGCTTGTATTGCTATATACTTTCCTCTTAGAACTGTCTTTACTGTATACCAAAGATTTTGAACAGTTGTGTTTTCATTTTCATTGGTTTCCATGTATTTTTTTAATTCTTCTTTAATTTCCTGGTTGACCCATTCATTCTTCAGTAGGATGCTCTTTAGCCTCCATGTATTTGAGTTCTTTCCGACTTTCCTCTTTTGACTGAGTTCTAGTTTCAAAGCATTGTGTTCTGAAAGTATGCAGGGAATGATCCCAGTCTTTTGGTACCGGTTAAGACCTGATGTGTGACCTAGGATGTGATCTATTCTGGAGAATGTTCCATGGGCACAAGAGAAGAATGTGTATTCCGTTGCTTTGGGATGGAATGTTCTGAATATGTCTGTGAAGTCCATTTGGTCCAGTGTGTCATTTAAAGTCTTTATTTCCTTGTTGATGTTTTGCTTAGACGATCTGTCCATTTCAGTGAGGGGGGTGTTAAAGTCCCCCACTATTATTGTATTGTTGTCGATGTGTTTCTTTGTTTTTGTTATTAATTGCCTTATATAATTGGCTGCTCTCATGTTAGGGGCATAGATATTTACAATTGTTAGATATTCTTGTTGTATAGACCCTTTAAGTAGGATATAGTGTCCTTCCTCATCTCCTATTACAGTCTTTGGTTTAAAATCTAATTTGTCTGATCTAAGGATTGCCACCCCAGCTTTCTTTTGGTGTCCATTAGCATGGTAAATGGTTTTCCACCCCCTCACTTTCAATCTGGGGGTGTCTTCAGGTCTAAAATGAGTCTTGCAGACAGCATATTGATGGGTCTTGTTTTTTTATCCAATCTGATACCCTGTTTCTTTTGATTGGGGCATTTAGCCCATTTACATTCAGGGTAACTATTGAAAGATAGGAATTTAGTGCCATTGTATTGCCTGTAAGGTGACTGTTACCGTATATTGTCTGTGTTCCTTTCTGTTCTATGTTGCTTTTAGGCTCTCTCTTTGCTTAGAGGCCCCCTTTCAAGATTTCTTGTAGGGTTGGTTTTGTGTTTGCAAATTCCTTTAGTTTTTGTTTGTCCTGGAAACTTTTTATCTCTCCTTCAATTTTCAATGACAGCCTAGCTGGATATAGTATTCTTGGCTGCATATTTTTCTCATTTAGTGCTCTGAATATAGCCTGCCAGTCCTTTCTGGCCTGCCAGGTCTCTGTGGATAGGTCTGTTGCCAATCTAATGTTTCTACCATTGTAGGTTACATATCTCTTTTCCCGAACTGCTTTCAGGATTTTCTCTTTGTCTCTGAGACTCGTAAGTTTTACTATTAGATGTCTGCGTGTTGACCTATTTTTATTGATTTTGAGGGGGGTTCTCTGTGCCTCCTGGATTTTGATGCCTGTTTCCTTCCCCAAATTAGGGAAGTTCTCTGCTATGATTTGCTCCATTATACCTTCTGCCCCTCTCTCTCTTTCTTCTTCTTCTGGGATCCCAATTATTCTAATGTTGTTTCGTCTTATGGTATCGCTTATCTCTCGAATTCTGCCCTCGTGATCCAGTAGTTGTTTGTCTCTCTCTTTTTTTTCAGCTTCTTTATTTTCCATCATTTGGTCTTCTATATTACTGATTGTCTCTTCTGCCTCATTTATCCTAGCAGTTAGTGCCCCCATTTTTGATTGCACCTTATTAATAGCCTTTTTGATTTCGACTTGGTTAGATTTTAGTTCTTTTACTTCTCCAGAAAGGGTTTCTCTAATAACTTTCATATTTTTTCAAGCTCAGCTAGAATCTTTAAAGTGATGATTCTGAACTCTAGATCTGACATCGTACTAATGTCCGTATTGAGTTAGGTCCCTGGCAATCGGTACTACCTCTTGTTCTTTTTGTTGAGTTGATTTTTTCCATCTTGTCATTTTGTGCAGAGGAGAATAGATTAATGAGAGAACAAAATGCTAGCAGAGTAACAACGTCCCCAGAAAATATACTCTAAACAAATCAGAAAAGACCTGAAGCAGTGGAAAAAGAAACGGAAAGAGAGAAAAAAGAAAAAGATAAAGATAAAAACAAACAAAAACAAACAAAACAAAACAACAACAACAAAAAACCAGAATGTGATCAAATATGATCAGGCTGGTATATAGATCAGTGGCACACACTAGATTTGGGGTGTATTTTGGTCTTTTAGAAGAGAGTGCCTCCCAAAATTTTAAAGAAAGGAAAACTTATATATGTTCAAAAATAAGGGTTGATATGATGAAGGGATGGAATATGACTGTAAAGATGGAAATTATAAAAAATTTTATAAAAGGAATTGATAAGAAGTTGTTTGAAAAAAGAAAAGAGGATTTAAAAAAAGAAAAAGGAAAAAAGGGAGAGAATGTGACCAGGCAGGGGAGTAGAAAAAACCATATACTAGAGATTTAGGGTATATTTTGATCTGTTAGAAGAAACTATCTCAAAATTTTAAAGAGAGAACAACTTATTTATATATATGCCAAAAATACGGGTAACTACTATGAAGGGATAGAATATGACTCTAAAAATGAAAAATAAAAATGTTTTTTAAAAAAGGGATTGATAAGATGTTGGCTGAAAAAGGGAAAAAGAAAAATTCAAAAAAAAAAAAGAAATAAGGATAGTTAAAAAAAAATTAACTTTGAAAGACTAAAGAATCATGGTAAAAAAGCCATGAATTCTTTGTGCAGTATTCCCCTAGCGCTGGAGTTCTGCCGTTCTCATTGATTGGTAAACTTGGTCTTGGCTGGCTGTTCTCACTGATCTTCTGGGGAGGAGCCTGTTGCCATGGTTCCCAAATGTCTTTGCCGTAGGCGGAATTGCCCCACTCTTGCCCCCTCCCGGCTAAGTAATCTGCTCGGGTTTGCTCTCCGGAGCTTTTGTTCCCTGCGAGCTTTCCGTACAGCTTTGGAGGCGGAGAGTGAAAATGGCGGCCTCCCAATCTCTGCCCCAGAGGAGCCGAGAACTCAGGGCCCCGCTCCTCAGTGAGCCCCCAGGGAAAAGCAGTCAGTCACTCCCGTCTCCCTGGTCTCTGGCCGCACTCCGTGCTCACCCCACCTGTGACCGCGCGTTTCTATCTCTGGCACCCGACCCTGGGTGGAGTCTCCAAACCCAGCAGATCCCTGCAGTGCACTCTCTGGGGCTCCTCCCGGGGGAGGAAGGTGAGTCTCCCTGGATCTGCCGCTTGTTGGGTCCCTGTTGGAGGAGCAGTGGCCCGACTGTGCGGCAGATCATGGTTTATGGCAACCCGGAGCTGAGAGCCCGCGCCTGGGCTCTGCCTCTGCAGCCCTCTTCCCTGCTCCATTACCTGGGAGCTCTGCCACACTCAGGCATCCCCGGTGTTTCTGTGACCCCGTGGGTCCTGAGACCACACTGTCCCGGAGGGTTCCACCCCCCGCTTAGCCACCGGAGTGACGTCCCTCAGCGGAGCAGACTTCTAAAAGTTCCGATTTTGTGCTCTGAGGCTCTATCACTTGCCAGAAGCGGCCAACAGAGGCCCCTCCCCTGCCTTCTATCCTCCCGATTATCGCCTCGGATTCACTTCTCTGCATGTCCTACCTTCCAGAAAATGGTCGCTTTTCTGATAAGAGAGTTGTTGCTATTCTTTTCTTCGATCTCCTGTTGAGTTTGTAGGTGTTCAGAATGGTTTGATCCCTATCCAGCTGAATTCCTGAGACCAGACGAAATCCAGGTCTCCTACTTCTCCGCCATCTTGCTCCGCCCCCCCCATCATGGTTTTGATTTGTATTTCCCTGATGATGAGTGATATTTAGCATCTTTTCATGTGTCTGTTAGCCATCTGGATGTCTTCTTTGGAAACATATATATTATTTAATTTGTTAATGGCAACAAAGGTATGAGGTAAACAAACTGGTCACAATTTTGCTTATTTTACTGATAATAAAATCTGGCTCCTCTGGAGATTAAGTAGTTTACTTAAAGTCTTAGAACTCATTGTTAGTAATAGAGCTGTTATCTAGATAAGGTTTTTTAATTCTCTGGTGTTTTGCAGACCTATCTGATATCCATGTTCCAAATGTTCTTTACATATTAAGTGCAAAATGTTTACTCTTCTTTAAAAAGAATTATAACTGTTCTTCCTTAATTTTCCCTGTTTCTCTCTAGTCTGTTTTTTCTTCTAGATCAGACCCTTATTATCACATACATAAATTTTTAGATTTATCCCTTTTTTGATGTTTCTGTCACCTCATGCCCCAGTACTACTTCCAAGTTAATCTGCCTATTATCGTTAATTTTATGTGTCAAGTTGACTGGCCTAAGTGATGTCAGATAGTTGGTAAAACATTATTTCTGAGGAAGAAAACCTCTTGGACCACAGACTGGGGAGCTAGGGGAACTGAGTGGCACAGGTTTTTTGCAAACAGTGAGTTTAGCTCAAACTCTCAGCTTTTGGAAGTGCTCGACTTTCACTGGAGCAGAGCTGTAGAGTCTGCTCCTGGAGAGAAGAGTATCTCTAGCCAGGGAGTGTGCACAGAATAATATAGGGATCTTTGGGGTCGCAGTGGGAGAGATTGTTCCCCTTCCTGGAGTACATTTGGAAGTGGGTGTTATGCCTCTCCAAGTACAAAAGACCCTGCAAGCACCACTAAATGGCCTTTCATCGGCAAGCGACTAAGGCATGCACAGATGGGGGATAACCTGGTTGATGCTTTTTCATGGTGCCTAGAGTTTGTACAACGGGCAGGTGGAGGATTGTATTTATGGGACAAAGGACACTGGTCAGAGCACAGCAAGCCTCTAAGTCGGAGGAGGGAGTGGGTCCAAGTGGTGTCATCTCCTTTAAGATTTGGAGGTTTGAATCCCAGTGGCACCAGAGATAAATGGAAGAGAACTGGGTGCAGGGTGCACTGAAAGCCCTCGATTTTCTGTGAGGGCTTCCTGAACAGCAGGTGGTGTGAGATCCCCTGTCCAGGGAGGAGAGAATGGGGTGTCACCATTTGCACCTCACGTCAACACTATGGGACATCAGAGAGCAACAGAGCGGCCCCCAGTGGAGATGGAAGCCATTTACATCAAACCCCGCCCACCCTGTGCTTGGCAAGTGCTTTTTTTTTTTTTACTGGGGCAGGTTCGACCCTGAACTAGCACAGCCAGCATCTCCCCAGGGAGCAAAACAGGCAGCATGCCCCGTGCACCAACTCTACTGATCAAACTGTGCTTCAAAGCATCCCTTTCAGTTTTGGTTGAAATAGGACCAGGATATAATTTTTTCTTCTTTCTTCTTTTTCTTTTTTCCCCCTTTCTCCTTTAGAATCAGGCTTAGAGTTTTTGTTTGTTAGTGTTTTCATTTCCTGTTCTCTCTCCCCCTCTCTCTCTTTTTTTGATCAGACTTCTTTTTTCTTATCGTTTTTCTTTTTTTTCTTTTTGTCCCCATTCTTTTTCTTTGGAACCAGACTTATAGTTTTTTTTTTTTTTTTAATTGCCTGTTTGGTTTTTCTGGTTCTCTTTTCCCTTCTTTTTGAAATAGGCTTTCTTTTTTCTTCCTTTTTTCCCCCCCAGGCATTTTACAACAAACAGATCAAAACACACCTAGATAAAAGTCAAAGCATTCCCCAGTGCAAGCAAGGAGGAACTCTGCAGAGGACTGACCAGTGGGAAAGAGCAGCCATATTTCAACAGCAGAGTATACACACTATACATCAGAAACACTTCCTGAAGTGCCAGGCCCTGGACAGTGTGTGACCTCTTTTTAATGTAGTAGTATTCTGAGGTGCAGGAAGCATAGCAACTTTCATAACACACAAAAGAAACAAACAGAGCCAAATAACAGGGTGGAGAATTTCTCCCCAAAGGAAAGGTCAGGAAGATATCCCAGACAAGGACTTTCTCAAAGCCTATATAAGCTATATATCTGAAAAAGAATTTAGATCAACAGTAATAAGTCTACTACTGGGACTTGAAAAAAAGCATAGAAGACACCAGAGAAGCCCTTGTAGCTGAGATAAAAGACCTAAAAACTAGTAAAGCTAAAATAAAAAATGGTATAATTGACTTGCAAAACAGATAGGATATAATCACTATGAGGACTGAAGAAGCAGAGGAGAAGATATGTGACGTAGAAGGTGAAATTATGGAAAATAATAAAGGTGAAAAGAAGAGGGAAAGAAAACTACTAGAAACAATTAGATCATGAGGTAGACTTAGGGAACTCAACAAAACCATAAAATGAAATACTATCATATCATAGGATTCCCAGAAGAAGAGGAGGAAAAGGGGGCAGAAGGTATATTTGAAAATTATAGCTCAAAACTTCCCTAATCTGGGGAAGGAAACGGGCACTCAAGTACAAGAGGCACAGAGAAATCAACAAAATCAGGTCAACACCGTGACATATCATAGTGAAACTTGAAAATACAAAAATAAAGAGAGAATTCTGAAAGCAGCTCAGGAGACAAGGTTCTTAACCTATAATGGTAGACACATAAGGCTGGAAGCATACTAGTCCACAGAGACCTGGCAGCCAGAAGGGCCTGGAATGATATATTCAACATGCTAATTGGGAAAAATATGCAACCAAGAATACTTTATCCAGCAAGGCTGTCATTCAGAACAGAAGGAGAGATAAAGAGTTTCCAAGACAAACAAAAACTAAAGGAATTCATAAACACTAAGCCAGTCCTGCAAGAAATATTAAAGGGGACCCATTGAGCGGAAAGAGAGACCAAAAGTAACAAAGACCAGAAAGGAACAGAGGCTATCTACAGGAACAGCGACTTTACAGGTAATACAGTGGCACTAAATTCCTATCTTTCAACAATTACTCTGGATGTAAATGGACTAACTGCTCCAATCAAGACACAGGGTATCGGAATGGATACAAAAACAAGACCCATCGATATGCTGCTTACAAGAGACTCATTTTACACCCAAAGACACCTCCAGATTGAAAGTGAGGGGGTGGAGAACCATTTGTCATACTAATGGACATCAAAAGAAAGCTGGAGTAGCCATCCTTCAATGAGACAAACTAGATTTTTTTTATTTAAATTCAGTTAGCCAACATAATACATCATTAGTTTCAGATGTAGTGTTCAATAATTTCTCAATTGCTTATAACACCCAGTGCTCATGAGAGACAAACTAGATTTTAAAACAAAGACTGTAATAAGAGATGAAGATGAACACTATATCATAATAAAGGGGTCTACCCAACAAGAAAATCTAACAATTGTAAATATTTATGTCCCTACCTTGGAAGCAGCCAAATATATCAATCAATTAATAACAAACTTAAACTCATTGATAATAATTGTAGGGGACTTTAACGCCCCACTCAGAGCAATGGACAGATCATCTAAGCAGAAGATCAGCTAGGAAACAAGGGCTTTGAATGACACACTAAACCAGATGGAATTAATAGATACACACAGAGCATTTTATCCTAAAGCAGTAGAATACACATTATTTTTGAGTGCATGTGGAACATTTTCCAGAATAGATCACATACTGGGTCACAAATCAGGCCTCAACAAGCACAAAAAGATTGAGATCATACCATGCATATTTTCAGACCACAATGCTATGAAACTGGAAGTCAACCACTTGAGACTGAAAAAATTTGGAAGGACCACAAAATGGAGGTTAAAGAACACCCTATTAAAGAATAAATGGGTCAACCAGAAAATTAAAGAAGAATTAAAAAAATACATGGAAGCAAATTAAAATGAAAACATGAAAGTCCAAAGCGTTCAGGAAAGGTGGTCCTGAGAGGGAAGTGTATAGCATTACAGGCCTTCCTCAAGAAACAAGAAAAGTCTCAAATACACAACCTAACCTTACATCTAAAGGAGCTGTAGAAAGAACAGCAAATAAAGCCTAAATCCAGCAGGAGAAGAGAAATAATAAAGATTAGAGCAGAAATCAATGATATAGAAATCAAACAAATAGTAGAACAGATCAATGAAACTAGGAGCTGGTTCTTTGAAAGAATTAATAAGATCGACAAACCCCTAGCCAGATTTATCAAAAAGAAAAGAAAAAGGACCCAAATAAATAAAATCATTTATGAAAGAGGAGAGATCACACCCAACACCGAAGAAATACAATTATAAGAACATATTATGAGCAATTATATGCCAACAAATTAGGCAATCTGGAAGAAATGGATGCATTCTTAGAAACATATAAACTACCAAAACTGAACCAGGAAGAAATAGAAAACCTGAACAGACCCATAACCTGAACAGACCCATAACCAGCAAAGAAATTGAAGCAGTAATCGAAAATCTCCCAACAAACAAGAGTCCAGGGTCAGATGGCCTCCCAGGGGAATTCTACCAAACATTTAAAGAATTGATGCCTATTCCTCTGAAGCAGTTTCAAAAAATAGAAATGGGAGGAAAGCTTCCGAACTCATTCTATGAGGCCAGCATTGCCTTGATCCCAAACCAAAGACCCTACCAAAAAGAAATACAGACCAATATCCCTGATGAACATGGATGCAAAAATTCTCACCAAGATACTAACTAATAGGATCCAACAGTACATTAAAAGGATTATTCACCATGACCAAGGGGGATTTATTCCTGGGCTTCAGGGGTAGTTCAACATCCACAAATCAATCAACTTGATATACCACCTTAATAAAAGAAAGGACAAGAACCATATGATCCTCTCAATAGTTGCAGAAAAAGCATTTGACAAAGTATAGCATCCTTGTTTGATAACAGCCCTCAACAAAGTAGGGATAGAAGGAACATACCTCAACATAAAAAGCCATATATGAAACACCCACAACTAATAATACCTTCAAGAGGGAAAAACTGAGAGCTTTTCCCCTAAGGTCAGGAACACAACAGGGATGTCCACTCTCACCACTGTTGTTCAACATAGTATTGGAACTCCTAGCCTCAGCAGTCACACAACAAAAAGAAGTAAAAGGCATCCAAATCCGCAAAGAAGAAGTCAAACTTTCACTCTTCGCAGATGACCTGATACTCTATGTAGAAAACCTGAACAACTCCATCAAAAAATTGCTAGACCTGATCAGGAATTCAGCAAAGTCACAGGATATAAAATCAATGCACAGAAGTCTGTTGCATTTCTATGCACCAGCAATGAAACCGAAGAAAGAGAAATTAAGGAGTTGATCCCATTTACAGTTGCACCAAAAACCGTAAGATACCTACGGAATAAACCTAACCAGAGGTAAAAGATCAGTACTCTGAAAACTATAGAACACTTATGAAAGAAATTGAGGAAGACACAAAGAAATGGAAAAATATTCCGTGCCTATGGATTGGAAGAACAAATATTGTTAAAATGTCTATACTACCCAAAAAGGGTCCCTATCAAAATAACACCAGCATTTTTCACAGAGCTGGAGCAAATAATTCTAAAATATGTATGGAACCAGAAAAGAGCCCGAATAGCTAAAGGAATGTTGAAAAAGAAAACCAAAGCTGGAGGCATCACAATTCCGGACTTCAAGCTCTATTACAAAGTTGTAGTCATCACAACAGGATGGTACTGGTACAAAAACAGACACACAGAACAATGGAACAGAATAGAGAACCCAGAAATGGACCCTCGACCCTATTATCAACTAATCTTCAACAAAGCAGGAAAGAATAGCCAATGGAGGGGTGCCTAGGTGGTTCAGTTGGTTGAGCGTCTGCCTTCGGCTCAGGTCATGATCCCGGGGTCCTGGGATCGAGTCCCACATCGGGCTCCTTGCTCAGTGGGGAGTCTGCTTCTCCCTCTCCCTCTGCCTGCCAATCCCCCTGCTTGTGCTCTCTCTCTCTCTCTGACAAATAAATAAAATCTTAAAAAAAAAAAAAAAGAATAGCCAATTAAAAAAAAAGCCAGTCTATTCAACAAACGCTGTTGGAAAAACTGGATAGCCATATCCAGAAGAATGAAACTGGACAACTTTCTTATATCATATACAAAAATAAATTCAAAATGGATGAAAAATCTAACTGTGAGACAGGAATCCATCAAAATCCTAGAGAACACAGCCAGTAATCTCTTTCACCCTGGCCACAGCAGCTTCTTGCTAGACATGTCTCCACAGGCAAGGGAAACATAAGCAAAAATGAAGTATTGGGACTTAATCAGTATGAAAAGCTTTTGCACAGCAAAGGAAACAATCAACACAACTAAAAGGCAACCTATGGAATGGCAGAATATATTTGCAAATGACATATCAGATAAAGGGATAGGATCCAAAATTTATAAAGAACTTATCAAACTCAACACCCAAAGAACTAAAATTCCAAGAAATGGGCAGAAGACATGAGCAGACATTTCTACAAAGACATCCAAATGTCCAACAAATGCATGAAAAAAGGCTCAACATTACTCATCATCAGGGAAATACAAATCAAAACCACAATGAGATACCAACTCACACCAGCCAGAATGAATAAAGTTAACAATTCAATTAACAACAGATGTTGAGGAGAATGGGAAGAAAGGGAAAACCTCTTAAACTATTGGGAATGCAAACTGGTACAGCCACTCTGGAAAACAGTATGTAGGTTTCTCAAAAAGTTAAAACTGGAACTACGGTATGACCCAGCAATTGCAGTACTAGACATTTATCCAGAGGATACAAAAATAGTGATTCGAAGAGGCACCTGCACTTCATTGTTTATAGCAGCAATGTCCACAATAGCCAAAACATGGAAAGAGCCCAGATGTCCACTGACGGTTGAATGGATAAAGAAGATGTGCTACATACACACAACACTCACACACACACACACACACACACACACAGATACAGGAATATTAGCCATCAAAATGAATTAAATCCTGCCATTTACAACAACGTGGCTGGAACTAGAACCGTATTATGCTAAGCGAAATAAGTCAGTCAGAGAAGGACAAATACCATATGATTTCACTCATGTGGAATTTAAGAAACAAAACAGATGAATATAGGGAAGGGAAGGAAAAATAAAATAAGATAAAAACAGGGAAACAAACCATAAGAGACTCTAGGGAACAAACTGAGGGGTGCTGAGGGGAGGTGAATGGGGGGATGGGGTAATTGGGTGATGGGCAATAAGAAGGGCACTTGTAGTGAGCACTGGGTGTTATATGGAACTGTTGTATCACTAAATTCTACCCCTGAACTAATAATACCCTATATGTTAATTATATTTAAATATAATAGAGAAATAGAATTTATCAGTAACTTTCATCTTTTTAATAAGGAAGAAGAAAAACTTATCTGGTAAAAGGAAGAGAGATAGGCATGGGTTAAAAGCTTGGAAAAAGATGGAAGTTTAGAATAATTGCTATTATATACACAAGTAATGTGTGAGCTGACTATATGTAATTAGAATGGCCATTGAGCAGCAGCCATATCTTTTTTTTTTAAGATTTTATTTATTTGTTTTAAGATTTTATTTATTTATTTAACAGAGAGAGACGCAGCTGGAGAGGGAACACAAGCAGGGGGAGTGGGAGAGGGAGAAACAGGCTTCCTGCTGAGCAGGGAGCCTGATGCGGGGCTTGATCCCAGGACCCTGGGACCATGACCTGAGCCAAAGGCAGATGCTTAACGACTGAGCCACTCAGGAGCCCCGAGCAGCAGTCATATCTAAGCTACATTTAAATAGCGTAAATTTATAATAACTTTTACCACTGTTTCTTTTGTGTTTCCCAGTAGCATATAACAATATTTGTACATAGTAGGTGCTCAAAAGATTATTAAATAAAAATAGTTGTCAATAATATATCTGAGATTGACTGAAGAAGAGATACTTGCATGTATAAGGAAAATATTTAATGGCTATACTGAATAAGGCATTATAAATTGATAATAAAGTTTAAAAACAGTATAAATAAACATACACAAATTATGAAAATTGTTCATTAATTTAGACTAAAAAGGAATTTGGAGATAATTCAGAGAAGAACCACAAGAATATTCAAAGATTTAGAAAATCAAATTTAAAATAATTTTTTTTACAAAAATTTTTAATTTACTAAAGAGAAAGCTGAGTAATGATTTAGCCATGTAGTGCACAGACTTGATATATATAGAAGTATGACCATTTGTTTGGTATATACACCAAGACAGATCAAAAGAAAGTCAATATGAATTTCAAAATGAGTGATTTTTATTATTTATTCTAAAGGAAAAAAATACACAATAAGGGGCATTGGAATACATTACTATAGAAGATTATGTAATCTCTAGGTTATTAAAAAATTAAAATAGATTTTATTTTAAAAACATTTATTTCACACCTATTTATACTATACATTTGGCCAAGTTTTGTAATATAGAAACCATCTCTGACTTTCAGAGTTCTCTAAGGGGAAAGAGTTATATAAGCAGTAGGTTTTAAAGAGGACATTTTACATTGATCAAAGGAAGAATTAACAATTATAAACATACATGCACCTAACAGTCTTACCGTACAAGAAGCAAAAGCTGACAGAATTGGAGGGACAAATAGACAATTCAACAATAACAGCTAGAGAGCTCAATACCCCACTTTCAGTAATGGGTAGAACAACTATTCAGAAGAACAATACATTGTACTATAGATTTATAAAGTAAAGAATAGAAATAGGTACACAGTATAGATAGAATAGAGGAATTCATGTTTAACCATACAAGAGGGAAAGAGTATTGAAGAGATGAGAGAGGAATGTCCAAAATAATTATCCAGAAAAATTAACTTTTCATTTAGGTTTTAAAAGACCTATAGTTGTCTTCCAGGAAGACCAGTCAGAGAACACTGTACACAAAGATGTGGATATGTGAAAAGGTTTGGATCTTTGGGCAGCTATATGTGATTTTAAATTGTTTGAAATTTAGTAACTGCATTGTATTAGAGTACAGGAAGTAATAATACTGGGAGATGAGGCTGAAGAGGCATCATGTTTCTCTCAAGTCAGTGAAGGATATAGATAATGTATAGGTATTTATGACAGTATTTTAAAAAAATTACCTAGCATCTATGAAATATAAAGAAATTGAGTTAATGGGGCGCCTGGGTGGCTCAGTTGTTAAGCGTCTGCCTTCGGCTCAGGTCATGGTCCCAGGGTCCTGGGATCGAGCCCCACATGGGGCTCCCTGCTCAGTGGGAAGCCTGCTTCTCCCTCCCCTACTCCCCCTGCTTGTGTTCCCTCTCTCTCGCTTGTGTTCCCTCTCTCTCGCTTGTGTTCCCTCTCTCTCGCTGTGTCTCTGTCAAATAAATAAAATCTTTAAAAAAAAAGAGTAAGAAATCAAATTTTAATTCTTATTGTTTCTTTGCTTCCTGAAGAATATGCTAGTTATGATTTTTATCTCTAGTATATTTTGAAAAAACTAATTTTAAATATTTGATCCCATGTAGGGTTTTCTTTAATTATGTATTACCTTTAGTATTGATGAAACCTGTAAACCCTGAAAGTTGTTCTGCAGAGAATTAGAACAAAAATCTATTCCAGCCTCATCACAATTATCTACCTTCCTGCATCTAAATTCAAACAATCTGTCTTCTCATGTGTTATCAATAGTGAATATACATGAAAGAACCATGCAAACTTCTAAGCAAAGGTCAAGCAATCTGTTTGTGTACTAAATCCTATCCCTTTTCATCCACCCAAAGATATAGCTTCCACAATTTTCCAATATCCTGAATTTTTACTTTTCTATTTTCATTTGATTTTTCTTATCAGCATATAAACATGCTGTTATTTTCCTATAAAAAAGATATCTTTTGGTCTCCTCCTTCCAGTTATTGACCTATTTTTTTTTCCCTTTGTAATAAGGCTTCCCTTCAAAGTCCTAGCTTCTGGCTGTAATTAAAATTCAAATCTAAGCGGTGCCTGGATGGCTCAGTTGGTTAAGCCAAGCAGGGAGCCCAACATGGGGCTCGATCCCAGGACCCCTGGATCATGACCTGAGCCGAAGGCAGACGTTCAATCAACTGAGCCACACAGGCACCCCTCCTCCACCACCTTACCTCCTCCTCCCTTTCCCTGCCTTTTTAATAGTTAAAACCATTATGATTGACTTGAAGTTGCTGTAAGAATACTAATCTGGAAGCCTACCTTCCCTAGGTAGAGATTTCAGGAAAAGCAATATTTGAGGCACTGGTAGTCAGCATTAATCAAGAGAAAATGAGTTTTTTTATTGAAATAGAATTAAGGTTATCATAGCAACTTTGTTTTTATTTTTTCTTCCACAAGTCAAACATTATCACAATTGCATCTTTCAATCATTATTGTTTATAATGTTTATAACAAATATAAACTATTTCTGTAATCTGCAATGCCATTTATTTAACAGTTGCTGTAGACTGTAGTATTACCTTACAATGATAGGTAATTTTATTTTTTTATTTTTTTAAAAGATTTTATTTATTTATTTGACAGAGAGAGAGACAGCAACATAGGGAACACAAGCAGGGGGAGCAGGAGAGGGAGAAGCAGGCTTCCCACTGAGCAGGGAGCCTGATGCAGGCTCAATCCCAGAACTCTGGGATCATGACCTGAGCCAAAGGCGGACGCTTAACGACTGAGTCATCCAGGCACCCCCAATGTTAGATAATTTTAAAATACTCTTTATTTTGAAATAATTTCTAACTTCAACTTCTGCCTAGTTCTATTTTGACACCTTAGTGCGTTATATTACAGATATTTGTTTACTCAGTCTGCTTCTATATAAGACTATGATTTCTTTGCATTCTCATTCCCTGGTTTGTATCTCTTACATACAATAAACTCAAAGAATAAAATGATTAACTCATTATTTGCAAGATGGAAAATTGAAGTCCTGAGTTTTCAATAGTTTTTTGCTCTAAATTCCTTATTGATATCCCAACAATTTCAACTTTTAATTTAAAAATTTAATAATTGACAGTAAAAACATTTTTTAAATGCCTACTTGAAACCTCTTACAGATAGTTATATAATTTTTCATTTTAATAACATGTAGTCCTCTTTTGCTGTTTATCCTGCTATGGTCTTATTTACTATATCACTTATATATGTTGTATAATCTGAATTAAGTTAAATATCATTAGTATTTTCATCATGCAATCATGGCACTTTAAATCTAGGAAGTAATTCTCAAATCAAGGTTTGAACACTATTTCCATTAGCAAGAATAAATAGTAATAGTAAAGGGTTTAAATGTAGAGTTTTTAATAAAATCCGTTGGGCCAGGGGCGCCTGGGTGGCTCAGTTGGTTAAGCGACTGCCTTCGGCTCAGGTCATGATCCTGGAGTCCCAGGATCGAGTCCCGCATCGGGCTCCCTGCTCAGCGGGGAGTCTGCTTCTCCCTCTGACCCTCCTCCCTCTCATGCTCTCTGTCTCTCATATAAATAAATAAAATCTTTAAAAAAAAAAAAAAAAAAAATCCGTTGGGCTGAATTAAGTTATTTTAAAATAGAAACCAGAATGTCATTTATTAATTTGTACTTAAGACAGGAAATATCCTCAAGTATCTAGAATATGTAAGTGCCTTATTTGTGATACTCTCTTTTCTTTTTTTCTTTTTTCTTTTCTTTTTTTTCAGTTAACAAGCAGTTTGTTTTATTTTTAAATCTAGGATTAGATACTTGGTTTCACCAGATTATTTTTCAGTAATTTTTGAGGTGACCATATGAAGTCCGACAGTGTGATACCTCCAGCTTTGGTTTTCTTTTTCAACATTCTTTTGGCTATTAAGGCTCTTTTCTGGTTCCATACAAATCTCAGGATTATTTGTTCCAGCTCTGTGAGAAGAGTTGATGTTATTTTGATAGGGATTGCTTTGAATGTATAGATTGCTATAGGTAGCAGAGACATTTTAACAATATTTGTTCTTCCAATGAATGAGCATGGAACGTTTTTCCATTTCTTTGTGTCTTCCTCAATTTCTTTCATGAGTGTTCTATAGTTTTCTGAGTACAGCTCCTTTGCCTCTTTGGTTAGGTTTATTCCTAGCTATCGTAGATTTTGGGTGCAATTGTAAATGGGATCAACTTCTTAATTTCTCTTTCTTCTGGATCTCGTTGGTGTATAGATATGCAACTGATTTCTGTGCATTGATTTTATATCCTGCCACATTGCTGAATTCCTGTAGGAGTTCTAGCAATTATGGGGTGGAGAATTTGGGTTCTCTACTTAGAGTACCATGTCATCTGCAAAGAGTCAGTGTTTGACTTCTTTGCCAATTTGGATGCCTTTTATTTCTTTTTGCTCTCTGATTGCTGAGGTTAGGATTTCTGGTACTATGTTGAACAACATTGGTGAGAGTGGACATCCCTATCGTGTTCCTGACCTTAGGGGAAAAGCTCCGTTTTTCCCCATTGAGAATGATATTCACTGTGGGCTTTTCATATATGGCTCTTAAATATTGAGGTGTGTTTCTTCTATCCCTACACAGTGAAGAGTTTTAATCAAGAAAGGATGTTGTACTTTGTCAAATGCTTTTTCTGGTTCTGTTGAGAGAATCATATGGTTCTTGTCCTTTCTTTCATGTAGTGTATCACATTGATTGATTTGTGGATGTTGAACCAACTTTACAGCCCAGGAATACATAAAATAAAGGGGAAAAAATTAAAATTGAAAGACTAAAGAATTGTGGGGGGAAAAATGAATTCTATATGCTATATTCCCCTAGCACTGGAGTTTTGCAGTTCTAAATGATCGATAAACTTGATCTTGGCTGGATGTTCTTGCTGATCTTCTGGGGGAGAGGCCTGTTGTGGTGATTTTCAAGTGTGTTTGTCCTGGGTAGAATTGTACCACCCTTGCCAGGGGGCTAGGCTAAGTAATCTGCTCCAGATTGTTTTTTATGGTTTTTGTTCCCTGAAGGCTTTCTGCACAGCTCTAGAGGATGAGAATGAAAATGGTGGCCTCCAAATCTCCAGCCCCAGAGCCGAGAGCTCTGGGCCCCACTTCTCAGTGTGCCCTGGGGTAAATGCAGTCAATCACTCCTATCTCCCTGGACTCTGTCTGCACTCTGCGCTCACCCAGTCTGAGACCGAGCATTTCTATGTCAGGCACATGACCCTATTTTGAGTCTCCAAACCCTGCAGACTCCTGTGGTGCCCTCCTCCCAGAGTAGGAAAGGGAGTCTCACCAGTTCTGCCGCTTTTTGGGCCCCTGTTTGAAGAGTGGTCAGCTGACTGTGCCATGGTTCGTGGTATGTGGCAGCCCTGAGCAGAAAGCCCACTCCTGGGCTCACTGAGTGTATCCGGCTTCCCTGCTCCAATGCCTGGTAACTCAGTTATACTCAAGCACCCCCGGTCTTCCTGTGACCCCCAAGGATCCTAAGACCACACTGTTCCACCTAGGATTCCGCCCTGCTTTGCCACCTGAGCACCTTTCAGGCAAAGGACATCTCTCACCACAGCCGACTTCTAAAAGTTCCGATTTTGCACTCTGCTGCTATATCACTTTTTGGTGCTAGCTTATGGAGGCTTCCTCCCCCTGCGGTTTATCTTCCCGTAAATCTCCTTGGATTCACTTCTCTGCACCTCCTACCTTATAGAAAGTGGTTGCTTTTCTATTTTTAGAGTTCCATCTATTCTTTTTTTAAAAATTTTATTTATTTATTTGACAGAGAGAGAGATAGCGAGAGCAGGAACACAAGCAGGGGGAGTGGGAGAGGGAGAAGCAGGCTTCCCGCCGAGCAGGGAGCCCGATGTGGGACTCGATCCCAGGACCCTGGGATCATGACCTGAGCCAAGGGCAGACGCTTAACCACTGAGCCACCCAGGCGCCCTAGAGTTGCATCTATTCTTTTTTTAGATCTCTGGTTGAGTTTGCAGGTGTTCAGAATGATTTGATAGCTATCTGGGTGAATTCCTGGGACCAGATTAAACTAAGATCTCCTACTCCTCCACTATCTTGGACTGATACTCTCTTTTCTGATATTGAAGTATTTATAAAGTTAAATAAGTAGTCAGAAAGTTCCTTTTTAAGCACTGAATTTGAGTAATGGTAGATAGGTAATCTTGATGTTTAAGAGCTTAGAGTACCTGATAGATACATGATAGTAGTCACAAATGCAAGCTATATGTGTAATTTAAAAGTTTTTGTAGTCACATTTTAAAAACTAAAAGCAGCAGATGAAGTTAATTTTAAAACTATAGCTTAATTCAATATATCCACCATATTATTTTAAAATGTATTCAGTATTTTTTAATTAGCCTTTTTTTATACTAAGTACTTTAAATCTGGTACATATTTTACACTTAATGTGCATCTCAGTTACATCCTTCAATTACTTGTGGAAATTACTGAATCACCCTGTATCTCAATATCCCAATTTTTACAATGGCAACTGTTATGAGAATTAAATTAGGGGCACCTGGGTGACTCAGTAGTTAACCGTCTGCCTTCAGCTCAGGTCATGATCCCAGCCTCCTGGGATCAAGCCCTGCATCGGGTTCCCTGCTCATGGGGAAGCCTGCTTCTCCCTCTCCCGCTCCCCCTGCTTTTGTTCTCTCTCTCACTATATCTCTCTCTGTCAAATAAATAAATAAAATCTTCTTTAAAAAAAGAATTAAATTAGATAATATATAACATGTCTGGCAATTGGTAAGTGTTAAATAATTCTTAGCTACTTTTTTAAAAAAACATTTTCAAACAGGTGATCATGGCAGTAATGACTTCAGTGCCTTAAGGCAAAGATCATATTTTAGGGATTAAATTGTAACCCTTAAACACTCATCTCTTTTCCTTGGACAGTGCTGGACACACACACATCTCTCCAAGTCCTTGTTTAAATTACTTTTAAAAAGAAGCAAAATCATTATTGGTTCATCAATTGTGACTCACGTACAACACTAATATAAGATGTTAATAACAAGGAAAACTGGTGGGGCATCTGGGAAATAAACCTCTTTACTTTCTACTCAATTTTTCTGTAAATTCAAAACTACTCTATAAAAAGTAAATTATGTTTATTAAAAACAAACCAAAAAGGCAAATATCATATCTGTTATTAGTTCTTGCTACATCTTAGTTGTGACAGAATCCATCAGTAAAAGTGGTAACAATACTAAAAGTATCAATGAGAAGTTTATAGTTAAAAATATAACTTAATGTTTCCTCTTTTAGTAGTCATTCATTATCCACCTCTTTTTAAGTAACATATGGAAAACTTAAGCATGGAAAGGTCATTTTTATTCCATGGTCATTGGGGCGGGCAATGGGCAATTATTGGTGGCATTCTGATGCTAATGGCAGAAATACTCCATATATTTTTATAGACTATTGCCAGTTTTGAGAATATTTTCTTTTCCTAATTTCAGGTTGGGTGGGACTATATCAGCATACAAGATAGTACCAGATGAAATAGAAGAAATCAAGGTATAGTATGCCATTTTTCATCTCTAAGAAGACTTAGTATCTTGCTGGGTAGGTGGGGGAAGGATTGCTTTTTCTTTATACTATTGAATGTTTGGGTGTGTTGGGATCTCATTTAATTCACTTATCTATTTTAATTAAAAAATATAAGGTAACCCCCATCAGATTTCAATCACCATTATCAATGCATTTCTTGAAAATTATTTGGAAGATTAAAAAGGAACACTTCATGTGAAATTCATTGAAAATCTACTTAAGAAACACTATGTATAGCATTAGTGTGCATAATGGATTATCTTTCTATCTTGTTTTAATTTATTTTCCCTGTAGGCTTTCACTAATTATAAGTACCAACCTTCTAGAAAATATTTTTTCTGGTTCCACTGAAAACACAGTATGCCAATTGCAATTTAAAGTCTGTAGTACATGGGGCACCTGGGTGGCTCAGTCGTTAAGTGTCTGCCTTTGGCTCAGGTCATGATCCCAGCGTCCTGGGATCAAGGCCCGCATCAGCTCCCTGCTCAGCAGGAAGCCTGCTTCTCCCTCTCCTGCTCCCCTTGCTTGTATTCCTTCTCTTGCTGTGTCTCTCTCTCTGTCAAATAAATAAATAAATAAATCTTTAAAAAAATAAAATAAAATTTATAGTACATTAAATGAAAACTTGACCTTACTCTTTGAAAATTACATAATCTGCATTCTTCTGTTGTTAACATTTTACCCAATCCTATGGACTGTTAGTCTTCTGGCATATCATGTGGCCCTTCCCCAAGAGCAATTTACAATCTAATCAGAACTGAACTTATTATCTATTATATAAATAAAATTTTACAACTTGATAGCAATAGTCAAGGATAGCAATACTGAGTTAAATTGTTAACAATATTTAAAGATCCAAACAAATCATCAAGCTTAATTTAATCAAGCTTTCCAAAATCAGGTTCAATAAATTCAAATCTTAGTCAATAATCATTCATTTGCTCACATTATTTTCAAATCAGTTAATGTCATTGGTCTTTATTATGTAATATACTATTAGTTTCAATATGTCTGGTGTTCTGTATAGCCAATATCAGAAATTAATCCAATAATTATATTCTAGCAGGGGAAAAAAAAAACAGGAGTGTGAAAAGACCCATTCCAACTTTATATATATTCATAAAATACTTTGGTTGACAGAAACCTTAAGTCCAATCCAGCTTGTGTTGCTATTAACTTAAAGAGGAGACATAAGAGAAGGAATAAGTTTGAGAGGAAAGAGGGTAAGTTTTGGACTTATAAATTTGAAGTCCCTCTCAGATAACCAAATACCCATTAAGGCATTGGTTAAATCAGCCAGAACCTCAGAAGAAAGATAATTTTATCTTTCAGTTGATACTGGGATTTGTCCTTATCCAAGAATTACTTGAGAGCATGCTAGTTAATGGAATCACCTAAAAAAGCTCTATGAAGTAATAGCAGTAGACCAAAACTGTTGACCTGTCCAAGAACCTGTCCAAGGATTCATATGTTTTTTTTATTAGTTTAATTAATTAGAAGAAACATTGCTATGTTTTATAGTGACTTTTCTCTAAAGAAATAATTTTTTCATTGTGTTTTTTGAAATTCTAGAATTATAAGAGTTGTCCCTCAGGAGATTCCTTCAAAAAAGCATGATTCATGATGACATTACTATATGATTTTTTAAAATTAATTACTGGAATTATATCTAAAACAGCTTCAGAGAGTTTGAAGCCTGAGGCATAAAAGATATGAAATTGATTCTTGTTTCAAAAGTGTTAGAAGAAAACTTGCTATAAAATATTTCATCAACATTTATTTGATGGCACCATTATCATTTTCAACTGAAATCAGATATAATCTTTTTGTTTTGATTGGAGAAAATGTGAAACATCTGGTTGTAATGTTCATTTTAGTTGGCAAATAACTGAGTAATTTTAAATTATCTGAATAGTACAATTGAGTTTAAATTTGAAATACATCCACAATATACCATGTATAAATAAATATACATGTGTATTTTTATTATTAAAATATGATTGATTAATAAAACATAATTCAATTTTTACAAAGTATGGTAATCTTCACAATATTTCTAGCACCAGAAATTATTATTTAGTTCATACATAGTTTGAATTAAGTATTTGTTGATTGATTACAATAAATCACCACATAGCGGATGGATGGCCAAAAGCTTAAGAGGTAAAGTGCAAATTCATTCCTGGCCCAATCATGACCATCTGTTCCACCCAATATCCTGAGTTCTTATTATTTCATTTAGTTTTATTTTTATACACATCCCTAAATATTATAATTTATTTGTGTTTCTCTTTGAATTTTATATGAATTGAATCACAATGTATACATTCTCTTGTGCCTTCTTTGGTTCAACACTGTGAGATTTATTCATATTGTTATCTATAGCTAAGATTTTGGGGGGGTTTGTTATTATTATTATTTTCCTCTGTAAAATACTCCATTGTGCCACAAATTATTGAGACATCCTACTCTTGAGGGACATTCACCTTGCTTCCATCTGGAGCTATTATGAAAAATGATGGTATAAAATCTTATAAAAGCATCCTGTGTAAGAGTTTCTTTGAGGTGTATACTGAAAAATGGAATTCCTGAGTTTTAAGTAATGTGTATTTTCAACTTTTCTGTATGAAATCGAACTGTTTTCCAAATAGTTATGGCAGGTATACTACCACCTTGGGTGTATTTATTTTAAATAGAAATGTTTAGATATTCTTTATCTGTAATTTATATTGGTATAAATTTATTTTTATATATGGGATGACTAAACTTACAAAATATTTTTCAAATGTATCTTTATTTTCCCAGCCCAATTTATTGAAAAAAACAAAAAAACAAATTGTCCCCCACTGGTTTGAATTGCCTCATTTATTATATAATAAATTTTCATATGCCTTGATACACACATACACATACATAAGTCTGTCTTTTCCTGAACTTTTGATTCACCTATCTATTTATTCCATTGCTAGCACCATACTGTTTTGGTTATAGTGCTTTTTTTAACATAATAAGAAAGGTTTGTGGGTTTTTTTTTATACTGTTGACTCATATATTAATTGCTTCAGGTAATATTATAGTAAGTTTATCAAGTTTCAAAAGTATCCCTACTGAGGAAACTTGTGGTGCTAGCCAAATACAGTAGCTCTGTTCTTCCCAAATCTTTTCTTTAACGACTAAAAATTCCTGGACATTGTAAAATAAACAAGCATAGAAAGACTCTGAAGGAGGAAGAAGAAATCAGACTTTCTAAGGACTTCAGGACTTGAGGAATGACACAGCAATGAGTTAGCTGGGTTTCCTTTTTGCCTCCTATTTACTCTCAACAGGACACTGATGAAGGCTCCAATCTGGAAACACCAACAGGCACAGACAAAACAAAACAAAACAAAAACACTTAGGAAATCCTGTCATTCAAGCCATAGGACCCAGGATAGGGGTGGACTAACAGAACAAAAGCCTTTGGCAATACTCACCTTACTCCAGCCAAACACCAATGGGAAAACTACTTAGTTCCCCCACAGTTTTAGCACAGCCAAGCAGGAAGCTGATCTTCCACCTCACCCCTGCTACCCACAGAAGCAGATGGCAAAGCTTTGAATCCCTCCCCTAGTAGTGTTTATTGGCAGGACAGGTGGGGAGCTGTTCAGTCTCCCACACTCCCACAAAATAGACAGTGCTCTGATTTCCCTGCTAGGATAGGATCTTCCATCAGCTCAGGGAAAACAGGCTGTGTTCTGCTTTCTATGACACGATATTGTTAGTGGACTCCAGTGATGAGCTGAGTCTCTACCCCCACCCAGTAGCAGTAAGACTAAAGAGACCACGCACGGTAGAGCTACTCACCACTCTCCTTTACCTTCCCTTTCCTGTGTCTCTGAGGCCTATAAGGGAGATGTGACTCCATCCCTGTCTGCATCAATAAGGCTGAATGAGATGGGGATAATTGATATTCCATTCTTAGTAAGTTTTAACCTTCTACTTCCCCTCTTGGTGTCAGCGGGGCCCAGCAGGGAGGTGAACATCTACCCCTACCAACAATGTGAAGCAAAGTGTGCCCCACTTTTTGGCCAAGAGAGGACCTAAACTTCTACCCTACTGTCTTTAATGAAGCAATATAAATGAGTGCCTCAATTTTGCCAGAGTGGTATCAGTGGGACCCAGAAAGAAGCTGAACATATATATTTATATTGCCCTCATACAATATTATAACAAAGGGACATCTGCTAAAAAAGATTAAATAAGATTGAGAGTTTCATAATATCCAAAATGTCCTGGGTACAGTAAAACATCATACCAAGAACAAGGAAAATCACAACTTCGGGGGGGGGGGGAAACAGTCAACAGATAACAACACAAAGATGAATCAGATGTTAGAATTATCTGACAAAGATTTCAAAGCAGTTATCATAAAAATGCTTCAACAAGCAATTACTAATTTTCTTGAAACAAATGAAAATAGAAATTACAAAAAGGAACAAAATGTTAATTACAGAACTGAAAAGTACAATCACCAATATAAATGGCTGATTGGGGGAGGGTAGTGGAAAACAGTTGTGCCAGAAGGAAGTGGAACAACATTTTTCAAGTGCTGATATAAAGAACTGTCAATCACAAAGTCCAAATCCAGTGAAATTATTCTTCAGTAATCAAAGGGAAATGAGGACACATTCAAACAAAAGAAAACTTAAAGAATTTGTCTCGAAAAAACCTACCCTGTATGAATGGATAAATAAATTCTCCAAAGAGAATTGGAGAGGAAATGAAAAAACTTAAGAAATAAAAGGAGGAGAAAAGGAAAATGATAACAGAAAAATGCTTGAAACTTCAGAAAGGAAAGAAAAACAGCAGAATAGATAAATATAGTAGACTGTCTTTTCTTACGGTTTTCTTAAGTCACATTTGACGGTTGAAGCAAAAATTTTAACACTGTATGATGTGGTGCACAATGCATGTAGAGCAAATAACACAATATTTAAAATGTAGCAACGTAAAGGGTGACTAAATGGAAGTAAATTTTCTGCATTTCACTTGAAATGATAGATGTTAATACAACTAGACTGCAATAAGTCATATTTGTAATTATAATATAGAAAGTATCCACTCAAAGCAACCACTAGAAACAATGTACAAAATGATATACTCAAAAACACTGTAAATTGAGATGGAATCCTAAAGTTTGTTCAAGTAATCCCCAATTAGGAATGAGAAACAAGACAGAAACAGAAGACAAATAATAAAATGACATGTTTAAGTCCTAAGATATCAGTAATTACCTTAAATATAAATAATTTAAATATACCAGTGGAAAGACAGAAATTGACATAATGGGTTTTTAGAAATGATCCAATATATGTCATTCTCAAGAAACTAATTTCAAAAATAATGACATAGGTGGATTGAAAGTAAAAAGATATACTATGAAAATATTAATTTTTAGAGAAAAGTTCTCAAGTCAGTAATTCATATTTCTTTCTCAAGAAACTAGAAAAAGATGAGCCAGATATTGTCAAAGCAAGACCAGTAATACTCAAGAATTGGTATCAGTGAAATTGAAAACAGTAAAACAATGGGGAAAAAATCAATGGAATAAATAGCTGACTCTTAAAAACTCAATAAAATTGATACACACTAGACTAAAAAAGAAAAAGGAGAAAAGATAAAATTACTGATACCAGGATTGAATAAAGACTATCACTACAAATCTTCCATCAATTAAATGGATAATTAGAAAATACTATGAAAAATTTTATACTCCTAAATTGGACAACTTAGCAGAAATGGACCACTTCCTCAAAACCCACAAACTACCAAAATTAACCAAGACCAAGTAGACATTATGTGTAGTCTTATAACCATGAAAGACATTAAATTCATGATGAAAAATCTCCTAAAAAACAAATCCGCATGCCAGATGGTTTTACTGGAGAACTCTACCAAACATTAAAGAAGAATTGACATCAGTTTTAGCCAGTCTTTTCCAGAAAATACAAGGGGAGGAAATACTACCCACCTCATTTTATGAGGCTAGTATTACTCTGCTAATAAATCAGAAAAACATAGTACAAAAAATGAAAACTGCAGACCAGTACTTACCATGAACTCAAAATCTACAGATATTACCAAATCAAATCCAACAAGGTATTAAAAAAATTATACACCACTACCAAATGAGAATTATTTAAGGCATGCAAAACTTGTCCAACACGGGAAAAGTAATCAGTCTAATCCACCATATCAACAAGCTAAAGAAGAAAGATTGTATGATTATATCAATTGATGTAGAAAAAATGTTTGACAAAATCAAAAAATCCATTCATGATAAAAAAAAAAACATTCAGCAAACTAGGAATAGAGGGAAACTTCCTGAACTTGATAAAGAACATCTACAAAAAACTTACTGCTAAAACATACTTAATGGTGGAAAAAAAAAAAGTGAGTGCTCTCCTTTAAGATCAGGAGCAAAGCAAGGTTGTCTGCTGTCACTACTTTTTTCCAACTGAGTACTAGAAATTTTAAGTAGTACAATAAGGCAAGAAAAGTATTAAAAGGCACAAAGGTTGGCAAGTAAGAAACAAAACTCCCTATTTGCAGATTGTATGATTGTCTACATAGAAAAAAGTATCTACAGAAAAATTCCTACAACTAATAAGTCAAGTGAGTTAATTTGGGGAATGTAAGCAACACACACACACACACACAAACTCCAGTTGCATTTTTATATGCTCACAACAGTTGGAAACTGAAATTTAAACAGTACTATTAACCATCACTCTAAATAAAGTTGAATACTTAGGCATACACTGAAGAACACACATATGTTAATCTGTATGCTGAAAACTACAAAACGCTAAAGAAATAAAGGAACACCTAAAAAAATGGGCAGACAAGCTATATTCATGAATTGAGAGATTGAACACACTAAAGATGTCAATTCTTCCCATATTGATATATATAGTTTTATGCAATTCCTATCAAAAACCCAGCATTTTCTTGTAGACATATAATTATGTAAATTTATTCTAAAATTATATGGAAAAGCCTAGGTCCTAGGACAGTTAACACAATTTTGAAAAAGAACAAAGTGGAAGGACTATCCAATGATACTCTATCCAGTGATGAGGTTTACAGTAATCAAGACAGTGTAGTTTTGGTAGAAAGACAGACATGTCAAACAGAATAGACAACCCATAAGACTTACACAGATATGTTCTTTATTTTTAAGATTTTATTTATTTATTAGAGAGAGAGAGCATGCAATAGCAGGGGGAGCAGCTGGCAGAGGAAGAAGTAGGCTCCCCACTGAGCAAGGAGCCTGATGCGGGACTCGATCCCAGGACCCTGGGATCATGACCTGAGCCGAAGGCAGACGCTTAACCGACTGAGCCACCCAGGTGTCCCCACAGATATGTTCAATAGATTTTTTAATAAAGCTGCAAAAGCAATTCAATGAATAACCTTTTCAACAAATGATGTTGGAACCATTGGATATCCATAACCCAAAAAAAATGAACCTCAACCTAAATCTCACACCTTGTACAAAAATTAACTCAATTTTAGCCATTCTGAGTGGTGTGAGGTGCTATCTCATTTAGTTTTGATTTGTATTTCCCTGATGATGAGTTTTGTTGAGCATCTTTTCAGGTGTCTGTTAGCTATCTGGATGTCTTTAGAAAAATGTCTATTCATGTCTTCTGCCCTTTTCTTAACTGGAGTATTTGTTTTTTGAGTGTTGAGTTTGATAAGTTCTTTATAAATTTTAGATACTAACCCTTTATCAGATATGTCATTTGCAAATATTTTCTGCCATTCCATAGGTTGCCTTTAAGTTTTTGTGATTGTTTCCTTCACTGTGCAGAAGCTTTTTATCTTGATGAAGTCCCAATAGTTTATTTTTACTTTTGTTTCCCTTGCCTCAGGAGACATATCTAGTAAGAAGTTGCTACAGTTGATGTGAAAGAGGATACTTCTGTGTTCTCCTCTAGGATTTTGATGGATTCCTTCCTCACATTTAGGTCTTTCATCCATTTTGAATTTATTTTTGTATATGGTATAAGAAAGTGGTCCAGTTTCATTCTTTTGCATGTTGCTGTCCAGTTTTCCCAATAGCATTTGTTGAAGAGACAGTCTTTTTTCCATTAGAGCTTCTTTGTCGAAGATTAGTTGGCCATATAGTTGTGGGTTCATTTCTAGGTCTTCTGTTCTAGTCCATCAATCTGTGTCTGTTTTTATGCCAGTACCATATTGTCTTGATCACCACAACTTTGTGATATAACTCGAAGCCTAGAATTGTGATGCTTCTAGCTTTGCTTTTCTTTTTCAAGGTTGCTTTGGCTATTCAGGGTCTTTTGTGGTTCCATACAAATTTTAGGATTGTTTGTTATAGCTCTGTGAAAAATGCTTGTGTTATTTTGATAGAGATTGCATTAAATGTGTAAATTGCTTTGTTTAGTACAGACGTTTTAACAATATTTGTTCTTCCAATCCATGAGCCCAGAATGTTTTTTCCATTTTTGTGCCTTCTTCAATTTCTTATATTTTTTAAAGGCCTTTCATCTCTTTGGTTAAATTTATTCCTAGGCATTTTATTCTTTTGAATGCAATTGTAAGGGGGATTGTTTCTTGATTTCTTTTTCTGATAATTCATTATTAGTGTATAAATTTAACAGATTTTTTTGCATAATAATGTCATATCCTGAAGCTTTACTGAATTACCTTATTCTAATAATTTTTTGGGTGCAGTATTAGGGTTTCTATACATAGTATGTCATCTGCAAAGAGTGATAGTTCTCCTTCTTCCTTTTCAGTTTGGGTACCTTTTCTTACCTAATTGCTGTGGCTAAGGCTTTTAATACTACTTCAAATAAAACCAGTACGTGCTGATACCCTTGTCTTATTCTTGATCTTAGCTAAAAAACTTTGAGCTTTTCACTATTGAGTATGATATTTGCTATGAGTGTGACATATATGGCCTTTATTATGTTGAGATACACTCCCTCTATACCCACTTTGTTGGGGGCTTTTATCATAAGTGGAGATTGTATTTTGTCAAATGCTTTTTGTGCATATATTGAGATGATTATGTGATTTTTCTTTCATTTTTTAATGGGTATAATGTTGATTAATTTGTGTTTGTTGAACCATTCTTGTATCCCTGGAATAAAGCTCCACTTTGATCATGGTTTATGATCTTTTTAATGTATTACTGAATTCAGTTTGCTAATATTTTGTTCAAGATTTTTGCATCTCTATCAATATTGGATTATAATTTTTATTTTTTGCAGTGTCCTTTTCTGGTTTTGGTGTCAGGGTAATGCTGGCCTTATAAAATGAGTTTGAAAGCATTTCTTCCTGTTCAGCTTTTTGGAGAAGTTTGAGAAGGATAGATATTAAATCGTTTTTGAATGTTTGATAGAATTCACCAGTGAAGCCATGGGATCTTTTTCTTTGGGGGATGTTTTTGATTACTGATTCAATCTCCTTACTTGTGATCACTTTATTTATGTTTTCTGTTTCTTCCTGATTCAGTCTTTAAGATAGTATATATCTAGGAATTTATCTTTTTTTTCCCCCCTAGGTTGTCCAATTTGTTGGCATGTAATTGTTCATAGTAATCTCTTATGATCCTCTATAGTTCTGTGGTATAAGTTGTAACTTCTCCTCTTCATTTCTGATTTATTTGAGCCCACTCTCTTTTTTTCCTGGGGGAATCTAGCTAAAGTTTTATCATTTTTGTTTATTTTTTCAAAGAACCAGCTCTTAGTTTCACTGATCTTTCCTTTTGTCTTTTTAGTCTTTATTTCATTTATCTCATTCTGTTATTTATTGAATCCTTCCTTATACTACCATTGGGCTTGGTTTGTTCTTTTTCTAGTTCCTTTACCAGTATAAATTTAGCTTGTTTGAGATTTTTCTTGTTTCCTCAAGTAGGCTTGTATTGCTATGAATATCTCTCTTAGAACTGTTGTTGCTTCATGCAATAGATTTTGGTATTTCCTTTTTTTGTTTTCATTTTTCTCAATTTTTTTTTTTTACTTCTTTTTATTTCTTTGGTGACCCAGCGGTTGTTCAGTAGTATTTTGCTTAATCTCCAAGTATTTGTAATGTTTTCCAATTTCCTTCTTGTAATTGATTTCTAGTTTCACATCATTGTGGTAGGAAAAGATGCTTTATATGATTTCAGTCTTCTTGAATTTATTGAGACTTATCTTATGGCCTAACATGTGGAGTATCCTGGAGAATGTTCCATGTGCACTTGAGAAGAATGTGTATTTGCTGCTTTTGGATGGAGAGTTCTACATATATCTATTAAGTCCATCTGATCTAATATGTTATTTAAGACTGGGGCTTCCTTATGATTTTCTGTCTAGATAATTTATCTTTTGATGTAAGTAGGGTGTTAAAAGTCCCCTACTATTATTATATTGGTGTCAATTTCCCCCTTTAGGTCTGCTAATAATAGCTGTATTATTTTGGTGCTCCTGTGTTGGGTGCTTATACATTTATAAATGTTATATCTTCTGCTGCATTATCATTATGTAATGCCCTTCTTTGTCTTTTGTTGCAGTCTTTGTTTTAAAATCTGTTTTGTCTGATGTGAGTATAGCTATACTATTTGCATTTACATGGACTATCTTTTTACATCCCTTCATTTTCAGTCAGTGTATGTCTTTACGTCCAAAGTGAGTCTCTTGTAGAAAGTATGTAGATGAGTCTTGTTTTTTTTTTGTCCTTTCAGTCACTCTACATCTTTTGATTGGAGCATTTATCCATTTTCATTTAAAGTAATTATGGATGGGTATATACTTCTTGCCATTTTGTTCTTTGTTTTCTGGCTGTTTTTGTAGTTCCTCTCTGCTGCTTCTCTCTTGCGGTTGTTGTCTTTCTTTAGTGTTATGTTTAGATTACTTTTATATTATCTTTTGTGTATTACTATAAATTTTTGCTTTGTGGTTACCGTGAGGTTCACATATAACATTCTAAGTATAGAACTGTCTATTTAGGTTGATAGCAACTTAAATTTGAATACATTCCCAAACTATATTTTTACAACTTCTCCCTAAGTTTTATGTTATTATTTTTTATTTACTTTTGAAGTTTTTTTTATTTATTTGACCGAGAGATAGAGCCAGAGAGCACAAGCCAGGGGAATGGCAGAGGGAAAGGGAGAAGCAGGCTCCCTGCTGAGCAGGAAACCCAATGCGGGGCTTGATCCCAGTCCCCTGGGATCATGACCTGAGCTGAAGGTAGATGCTTAACCAACTAAGCCACCCAGGCGCCTCAAGTTTTATGTTTTCAAAGTCACATTTTACCTCTTTTTATTGTATGTGTGCCTTAACCAATTATTTTAGTTTAATTTTGTTACTTTTGTTTTTTACCCTTCACAGTAGATTCACAAGTGACTTATCTACTATCTTCACTATATAGTTATCTTTTCTGGTGAGATTTTTACTTTTATATATTTTCTTGTTATTATTTAGTGCCATTTCTTTTCTGTTTAAAAAATTCCCTTTAACATTTCTTATAATGCCAGTTTATTGGTGATGAACACCTTAAGCTTTTGCTTATCTGAAAGATTCTTTATCTCTCCTTCAATTCTGAATGATAATCTTGTCAGGTAGGGATTTCTTAGTTTGAATTTCTTCTTTTAGGACTTTAAATATGTCATGCAACTTTCTTCTGACCTCAAAGTTTTGCCTGAGAAATCTGCTGATAGCTTTATTGGGTTTCCCCTGTATTTAATAAGTTGCTTTTCTCTTGCTGCCTTTCAGATTCTCTCTTTATCTTTAACTTTTACATTTTAATTAGAACATGTCTTGATGGGTCTTTAGCTCCATTTTTTTTTTTTTAACTCTGGGCTTCCTGGACATGGATGTCTATTTCTTTCCCCATGTTAGAGAAGTTACAGCAGCTATTTCTTTTCTGTCCCTTTCTGTCTCTCTATCTCTTCTCCTTCACAAATGTTATCCCACTTAATGTTCTGTCAGTCTCTTAAGTTGTCTTCATTTAAAAAAATTCCTTTTTCTATTTGCTGCTCTGTCTGGGTGAGTGCTAATGCTTTGTTTTCCAGCTCACTGATCCATTCATTCTTCATTTCAGTAGTCAACTGTTGAACTCCTCTAGTGTATTTTTCAATTCAGTTACTGTATTTTTTAGTTCTGTGTCTTCTGTTTGATACTTTCTTATATTTTCTGTGTCTTTGTTAAAGTTTTCACTGTGTCCTTCCATTCTTCTCCTGAAAGTTCAGTGAGCACCTTTATGGCCATTATTTTGATTTATTTATCAGATAATTTATCTCTATAACGTTAAGGCCTTTTTTGAGGTTTTGTCTTGTTTTCACAACTGGAAAATATTTATCTGTTTCTTCATTTTGCTTAACTCTCTGTTTACTTCTATGTATTAGGCAAAACAGCTACCTCCTCTCAGTCTTGAAGGAATTGTCTTATGTAGGTGATGAACCTTTTCAATTACCCTTGCACTTGTTCTTGGTTATCTTTTGAACCTCTGTGATTGTCTAAATATGCTGATTTATTTTTGATATGTCCTTGTTTTTGAGGATCTTTCAAGACTTCTCAGTGTTCCAAAAGAAGGAATCTCATTAGCATCTACTTTCAGGCTGAGCAGAAGACCCTCGGGCAGCAGGTTAATGGTTCAGTGTATTGTCTATTTTGGTAATTTTACATTTGCACTTGAAAAAGTCTGAACCTTCTGCAGTGTTGGATTTAGTGTTGTATATAAATAACTATGAGGGAGATTTATCTATTACTCCTTTTAATTATGTCAAATTCTTCCGTATATTTTTTGTAGCTCTGTTACTGTTTATAAATATTTTTATATCTGCTTATTGAACTGATTCTTTTATACAAAATATTCTTTTGTACAAAATATCCTTCATCTAACATTTCTTGCCTTATAGTGTACTTGGTTTGATATAATATTGCTACAACCACTTTACTTTGGTTGATGTTTGCATAACATTTATTTTTCTATCATATACTTTTGTCCTTTCTTGTTATATTTAAAATATAAATGTCTCTTATAAGCATCTTCATACTTTTTCTGAAACACTTGTTTTTCACTTACAGCATGTAGGCCATTTACATTTATTATAATTATTAATATAGTCTTTATTGTTTGTTTCCTATTTGGCTCATTAGTTTCTGTCTCCTCTCCTTTTATGTTGTCCTTTAGATTAATAGAGTAGCTTATATTATTTAGTTTTTTCCTTTTATTAATTTGTTACATATAGTTTGAGTGGGCTTTGTTGTGGGGTTTTTTTGGATTTTTTGCTGGCTTTTTTTTTTTTTTTTTTTTTGGTGATTTATCCCAGGGTGCATTACAAATATGCACCTGTTACCATTTTAATACTAATCATCACGGGGCACCTGGGTGGCTCAGTCATTAAGCATCTGCTTTCGGCTCAGGTCATGATCCCAGGGTCCTGGGATTGAGCCCCATATCGGGCTCCCCACTCCGTGGGAAGCCTGCTTCTCCCTCTCCCACTCCCCCTGCTTGTGTTCCCTCTCTCGCTGTGTCTCTCTCTGTCAAATAAATAAATAAAGTTAAAAAAAAAATACTAATCATCACTTTTGCCATTTCCCATAGTAACTTGGGGAGATTTTTAAACATTTCTTTTGACTATTGCTTCTTCCCATTCTGTCTTCTCTTTTGGGGGTTTAATTATACAGATATTAGACCTTTTGAAAGTATGTTCCACATATATGGTTTGCCCTGTTTGTTCATTCTTCCTACTTTCTCTACATCAGTTTATACCTTTTTTGTTTATTTGTCTTTAATATTCTTGCATTCTACAGCATTTTTTCTTTTGACCTATGTTTATATTCTTTAATCCTGATAAACCTATCTGTTTAGACCTGAGTTCCAGTATATTGTATGTATGTGTCCATTTAATTTTTTTCTAGATTCTAATTTTCTGTTGAAATTCTCCATCATTTCATCTATTAAAAAAAAAAAAAAACTTTCTTCTCTTTTCTTGAATGTATTAATTATGGTTTACTTTAAAGTTCTTGGCTGCAAACTCCCCAAGCATCTGTTATGGGGTTTTTCATCTGTGTGTTTGTTTTTGTTTTTGTTTTTTTTATCTTAGTATTGGGTTCTATTTTCTTGCATGCCAAATAATTTTTATAAATTTATTTTATATGTTAAAGAACCATATTGTTTGTAAATGATTTATCGCTCATCATAGAATGTCTCCCTTTCTACTGATAGGCAGAATGTATGAGAAACTGATTACTCCAGTCCAGTCAGGAATTGATCTGGTTTAGAGCTGGATTGAGAATAGTGGGTTTACATCCCTTTATTCCTGAATGACAACAGGAGATTTAGCTCTGATAGGCATAGGGTCCAGCCTAGCTCTCTTACCTGCAGCCTAACCAATATAAGCCTCAAAAACTGGCAAATATCTTGAAGGGGAAACTAGCATTGTTCTATGGTCAGGCTTCCCTAGCAGGCCTTTGTTTTTTAAGCACCATGAAGAATGCAAAAGATTTTATTCTGTCTTTAATCTTGTTGTCTCATTTTACAGCCTTGTGTACAGCACCACAATCTAGTGGTTCTAAGGAGAAAAAAGCCATGTGTTTGAGTGTATTCAGATTTCTAATTTCTAAATGCCTAAAAGCTTTCTGGTTTATTTTCCTCCCAGTAGAGACTCTCCTCATGGAAAAGCTGATGGTCAGCCCTTTGACCCAAATCAGCAAATACCTCCAGTAAGGATGGGTTGCTGGGTAGATGTGAAAAGCTGGAGAATGTTAGTTTAACTCAGAAATGTTTTCCCATTTCTGGAATTTTACTTTGTCTAATTTATTGCTTCTGTAGTTCTCCTATGTCTTTAAAAGTAAGATTTTTGTAATTATCTGATTTTGTTTACTTGTTACTGTATGGTATTGACCTGCTGTGACCTACTGCATTCTGCCCAAAAGCAGGAATCCTTTTATATTTTTTTTAACTAATTATTGCCAGGATATAGAAAAACTGTTTGGTTTGTGTATAAATCCTTTATTAGTGAAACACTTTTATTATATCTAGTAGTATATTAGTTGATTAAGCTTTATTAAAGTGAAATTATAAAGTAAAATCATTTTGCCAGAATTCTGGTTTGTTTGTTTAATGTTTGATCTATCAGGCACTGTTGTAAGTGCTTTACAAATGCTAACTTGTTTTAATTTTCATTAAAAAAAATAAGGTAGGTATTATTATTGTTCCTGTTCATAAGTGAGAAAAATGAGGCAAACAGAGTTTAAGTGATATGCCCCAAATCACACAGCAACTTGTGGTGGAACCAGATTCAAACTCAGAATCTGGATCCTTTTATCATCATAAGAGTTGTATTAGCATAGATATAAAATATTATTTACCTAGTCTTTCTACGTGAATACTGCAAACCCACTTAGAAACAGATTACTTCAATGTGTTATTTTCTGATACCCCCTTCATCTCTTTTTTTCCCCAAGTTTTTATTTAAATTCCAGTTGGTTAACATACAGTGTAATATTCATTTTAGGTATAGAATTTAGTGATTCAGCACTTACATACGGTACCTGGTGCTCATTACAAGTGCCCTCCTTAATTGCCATCATCTATTTAACCCATCCCCCTACCCACCTCCCCTCTGATAACCATCAGTTTGTTCTCTATAGTTAAGATCTGTTTCTTGGTTTTCCTGTCTTTTTTCCCCACACTGTGTTCATTTGTTTTGTTTCTTAAAATCCACATATGAGTGAAATCATATGGTATTTGTCTCCGACTGACTTATTTCACTTAGCATACTACTCTATCCATGTTGTGTCAAATGGCTGAGTAATATTCCACTCACACACATACACACATACATACATACACAGATACATATATATGGGTGTGTGTGTATATACATATACACACACATACAGACACGCCACATCTTCTTTATCCAAGTCAGTGGGCATTTGAGCTCTTTCCATAATTTGGCTGTTGTTGACAATGCTGCTATAAACATCAGGGTGCATGTATCCCTTTGATTTATTATTTTTGTATCCTTTGGGTAAATACCTAGGACTGCAATTCCTGGATCATAGGGTAGTTCTATTTTTAACTTTTTGAGGAACCTCCATACTATTTTCCAGAGTGGCTGCACCAGTTTCCATTCCAACCAACAGCGTAAGAGGGTTCCCCTTTCTCCACATCCTCGCCAACCCCTATTATTTCCTGTGTTAATTTAACCATTCTGACAGGTGTGAGGTGATATCTCAGTGTAGTTTTGATTTGTATTTCCCTGATGATGAGTGATGTTGAGCATCTTTTCATGTGTCTGTTGGCCATCTGTGATATTCCCCTCTTTTAATTGGAATGCTATTCCTAAATTTCCTTAAATCTCTCATTCACCCGTTTATTTATTCAATAATAATAATAATAATGTATTTAACATTTGTTCTTTTTGTGTATTTAAACTCTGTTATGTCATCCAGTTTCATAGCTTTTGTGTTCTATTTCATAAGTTAAGCTTTTTATTGAAGTATAATATTCTATATGAGTTGCAAATTAAGAAAAGTATACAAATTATAGGTATGAAGATAAATTATCACAAAGTGTAGTTATTGTTTTGTTCAAGTACATTTGGATTGTTTCCAGTTTGAGGCTAATATGAATAATGCTGCAATATATGATATTGAACATTTATTTTGGTGCACACATGTATACATAGACCTTAGATATTCACCTAACAGGCTAGATATGACCTAGAAATACTATTCATAGAGTATGGAAATGAATAATTTTACTAGATTCTAAAGTTTTCCCAAGGATATGTATATATTTATAGTCTCATCATCATTTTTTGAGAACTCCAATTTGCTTCACATTCTCACTAACATTTAGTACTGTCAGGCTTTTTTCATTTTACCTGTTTCAAAATAGTGATACCAAAATTTGTTTTTAATTTCTATTTTCCCAATAACTAAGGATATTGAGCATCTTTTTACATATTTATTGACCATTTGGGTGTCCTCTCTTGTGAAGTGACTATACACATCTTTCACTTTTAAAGGATTAGGTTAACTGTATTTTTCTTATTTATTAATAGGTGTTCTCTAAATGTTCTGGATATGTGTCCTTTGTTTGATATATGTATTGCACATTTATTCTCCCCCTCTGTTGCTTCCCTGTTTACTTTCTTAAAAGTGTCTCTGATGAATAGAAATAACTTAATTTTAAAATAGGTCATCTTGTCTATCTTTTCAGTTATATTTAGTAAATAAATATTTGTTGATTAAATGAATGACCTGAAGATGTTCATTGTCTAGTAGAAGAGACAATTTTATTTTATTATAAAATGTAATTTCTGTATTAAATATATGTATAAATTTTTTTTTTAGAGTACAGAGGAGACAGTGACTAACTCTGGCTAGAGGGTGAAGGAATTCTTCATAGAGAATATGATGGAAAGGACTTCTAAAGAAAGAAAATGTGAAAAATGACACTAAACATTAATAAACAGTGTTTTTAGAGAAGTACAAAATGGCTGAAGTCGAGGGGTTATTAATAATTGCAGGAGATGAGGCTGGAAAATTAGGTTGGAGTCACATTGTAAATGATTTTAATGTCTTAGAGAGGGAAGCTTCTAAAAATTTTGAAGCAAAGACATTTCCAGATTTATTTCAGAGGATTTATTTTCCTTATCAAAATGAATTTGAGGGAGGTATAGAGTCAGAGGTCGAATACTTAGAGGATACTGTATGCCAATCTGGATGAGCAATGATAAAGACAAGGTTCATGTTAGTGGCAACAGTAATGAAAGTATGGAAGGTATATCACAATAGTTAATAAAACAGGCTCTGCACCTTAATTGGATTGTGACCTTGTGTGTATTTTAACCATTCTGTGTTTTCCTAAAAATACAGATAACAAAAGCCTACCTTTGTTGAATTACAAGACCTACCTTGCTGTGAGAAGTAAATGTAAAGTACTTAGCACAGTACCTAGTACATAGTAAACACAATGACAGCTATGTGGTATGTTCCAAGTAGACTTGAGTAATGAGGAATAGAAATGGAGATTAATTCAGGTTTTTAGCTTAGACAACTTCATGGAAGATAATGCCAATCTCTGAGCTAAGGAATTCAAAGGAAGAATCCTATTTGGGGGGATTGATGAATGTTGGTGGTCTTTAAAACATACAAGTAAGATCCTGCTCTAAAAATGTATTCATTCTCCCAACCAACCAATTTAGTGCCTTTGTCTGATTTATCCACTGTTAGTGATTTTCATCTTTCTGTCTTTTTTTCTGGTACTATTCACTTCATTGAGAGTTCCTTTTTCTATGCTATCTTCTCACAGTAAGAGAATCCAAGAGGAATAATAGGAAAAAATAAATGTATTTTAAGTATAATAAATATTGAATTTATACAGGTCTTCTCTCTACTATATTTCTGATCATTTAGTTTCCCTCCCTTCTTTTTTTACCCAGAACTTACAATTACTCATTGTATATTGTGGAATAGGTAATTTTCCTGTGGACATCAGAACCATTTGATTTCTAGTTCTTGACTCTCTGAAAAGATACCTGTATTTTTTGCTGCCTATAAATCAATGTTCTATATTTCTCTTACTAATTATTACATAATATTTATACAAAAGTATTGGCTAAAATTTTAACAGAACACTATACTTTCTTTAACTTACTAAAATCAATTTCCTCTGCTATTTTTACTAATAGACATTTAAATTATATTGTAACATCTTAAAGATTCTTTTTATCACTCAGATTCTAATGGAAAACAAAACCACAGTGATAGTTATTACTGTGTAAGACTTACTATAAATCAGACCTTTTATATTCCACAGAGTGCTAAATATCAGTGAATAAAACTGTTCTAGATAGTTTTTGTTAAGGAAATTTTTAAGTAGAATTAAAGTAATTATATAATATACGTTATCCATGCTTAATTATTTGTCTAGCTATACTCAGCCTGGAATAAAATGTTCAAAGGAAAACCCATATCATATACAAAACTTGGTCAGAGGTGTATCACTGACATTTGAGAGAAGGTGATATAATTGTGACAGAAATTCTATTTCCTGCCCATTATATAATTTCAATCTGAAGGTGTATTTTTACGTTACGTTCTCACATTAGTATATACAGAAACTTGTAATAAATAATGTGGTTTGACCAAATATCTTTGCTTCCTTAAGAAGTTTTATAATGTGTGTGGATGTACACATGTGTGCATATAAACAGGCACCTATTTTTCTAAGTTTTTATTCTGTATCCAGAATTATAGTAGATGCTTTTCATGTTCTCATTTACTTTATACTTTCTAACAGTGACCCAAGTTTCAAAGAGTTTTAGTAACTTGCCTCTGGAACCAAAGCTAGTTAGTCGACTGGAACTGGAAGAACAGACACCTAGATCTGTCTAACACCCTTTCCATTACCTCTTATTCTACCCCAGTGCCTCACAGTTAGAAAATTTATAAAAGTAAATGTTGTTGGTTATAAATTAAAAAAAAAAAGCTAAAAGCATAAATATTTATCAGTAGGGTTTTCAAATTAAAATATACAGACTATTGGTTGACCTAAAAATCATTATAGTGAGCTTATTCATGACATATTGTCAAAATGAAAAAACAAGTTAAAAATATCCGATTGTGTATGTGCATCTCTGTGTATCCATGTGTATTTATTTATGTATAGAAATTTGTGTGGAAGGATGATTAACGTAAATTTAAAATGGGTTATTTTTGCTAAATTTTTAGTGATTTTCAATTCTTCATACCTTTTATGTTGATTGAATTATTTTTGTCTTTTTAATAAGTATGTTTTCTAGAATCATAAAAAATCACAGCCTATTCTCTTTTGGGGCCAAAAATTTAGAAGCAGAATAAAAATAGAAATAGGTTAAAATACAAAACATTTATTTTTTCACCAACTATCATTTCTAGAACCTACTTTAAAATTATGAAACAGATGATATATTTAATCAAATTTCTTTCACATAGCCACTTACTTTGTTTTTATATTGCCTGTTCTACAACAGTGAGTAGAATGCTTGGAATGCCAAACTCATAGAGGTGGTACTATATTTTATGGATAAATAAAATAATAAGTGTTTAACTTGCTTTACAGGGAAGTTCTACTCCAGTATTGCTCAGTAGCTCCTATCAGAAGCTCCTATCTGTTACCATAAATAGTTATAAACTCTAGATTAAACAAAAACATATCTGAAAGCACTGGATAGTAACCAAAAGCATGAAGATTCTATCATTTGGAAGAAGGCTCTAGTTGAATATCACATATTTATAACTTTTAACCTGAGAGTAGGTCCCAGTCTGGACTACCTGGTAGCTAAAACCTACAAGCTTACTGGCTAGAAGAACAGAGTCTGGGACAACCACAACTGCTTTAAAGTTGGGAGGGGGAGTGGATAACCTGTAAAGGAGATAGCCAAAGGGAGGAGCCTCAAATTCTGTAAATAAGCATAGGTTTCTGGCTGACTTCCGAACCATGAATGTGCTGGATAAACTACAGGCAGCACAATTAGGACTAAAGGAATTTAATTGAATTTTGAATTGCCATCCACTGCAGAACAGATGGAGTTTGCAATTCAGTCTACCCAAGTCATCTACTTACTAGAATAAAAACAAATCAACATTCTTCAAAACAGTATAACAAAACCTAGTGTCTCTTCAATATATCATTCACCATGTCCAGAATACAGTCCAGAATTATTTAACATATTAAAAAACAAGAAAATGTGACCCATTCTCAAGGAAAAAGATAATCAACTGTCACTAACCCAAAGATGACCCAGCTATTTGAATTAACAAAGATTTTTTTTTTTTAATTAGCAGATTTTTAAAGCAGTTCTATAACCAGGCTCAAGGAGTAAAGGAAAATAGGCTTGTAATGAATGATGAGATATAAAATATTAGCAGAAAAAATAGAAAATATTAAAAAGAACCATATCAAAATTGTAGAACTGAAAAATATAATTGCTGGAAAGTGTTTTGAAAGTATCTTTTGTCTTTAAATAAAACAGGTTTGGGGGGAAGGGAAAAGATGGCAGAGGAGTAGGGGACCCTATTCCAACCAGTCCCCTGGATTGAGTGGGATATCTACCAGACCACTCTGAACACCCATGAAATCAGCCTGAGATGTAAGTAGATATATCTGGATCTCTACAAACAGAAAATTGCAGGCAGTTGGTTTTGAGGTATGAAGCAGGGAGCCATAACCTCAGGCAGATATCGGAAGATAAACGGAAGGGGGAGGGAGCCTTCGGGATCCTGTACCACCAGTGCGCAAAGCCTACCCCGCTGGGGACAAGGCACAGACTCGCAGACCGGTAGCAGTGGGGAAAGGACTTTAGGGCAGCCCTGCTGGACTGAAACCTGGAGCCGCACAGGCGTGCGTGCAAACTGGGGTCAGCTGGCGGTTGTAGAAGAACAAACGGCAGAGATGTGCCTGAACTTTGAGGCAAGGACTGGGAGCGCTGCTGAGGGGCAAACAACCCAGGAGGCTGCAGTTTTTAGCAGCACAGACAGAAACGGAGATAGTATGGCCTGGAGAGCTCACTGAAGAACAGACTGCGATCTCTCTGTTCTGAGGCAGAGGGTTGGAAACCATCTCTTCTGCTCTGACTCTCGAAAGAAGCCACCAGGGAAAGCCACCAGAGAACAAAAGCCCCCAAAAAACGTTTTTCACTGACCCCATTCCCCCCTCCACAGGGGGCAAGGCAACTCTGCCCAAACAGATTTCCCTGAGTAACGGTGTGGCAGGCCCCTCCCCCAGAAGACAGGCTGGAAGAACAAGAGGCCTACAACCCTAAAGTCCCTAAAAAACAGGTGCATCTTGCTTGGGTTATGGTCAGTAATTTGGACCCTGTACATTCCCTCAACCACCCTTCAACAGAATGACTAGGAGGGAAACCCCCAAAATAGGGAAGACTCAGAGACTGTGACTTCTGCCACAGAATTACAAATGGATACAGTTATAACCAAGATGTTGGAAATGGACTTCAGGATAACAGTTATGAAGATGATACCTAGAATGGAGAAATCGATTAATGGCAACATAGATTCTCTAAGGGCAGAAATGACAGCTGAACTGGCAGAACTTAAAAATGCTATCAATGAGATCCACTCTAATCTAGATATTCTAAAAGGTAGGGTAAACGAGGCAGAAGAATGAATTAGTGAACTAGAAGAATAATTGATAGAAAAGAAGAATAAAGAGGAGGCCTGGGAGAAACAGCTTAAAATGAAACAAACATCCATGTCCTAGAGGCAGAAAGGGCCCCTCCCAAGATCAAGGAAAACAGACCATGTAATAGTAAAACTCGCAAATCTTAGAAACAAGGAAACCATCTTAAGGGCAGTTAGGGGGAAGAGATTCCTTACCTACAGAGGGAGGAACATCAGAATAACGTCAGACCTATCCACAGAGACCTGGCAAGCCAGAAAGGGCTGGCAAGAAATATTCAGGGTACTAAACAAGAAGAACATGCAGCCAAGAATACTTTATCCAGCAAGGCTGTCATTTAGAATGGATGGAGACTTGCACAACTTCCAAGACCGGCAGAAACTGAAAGAATGTGTGACCACTAAGCCGGCCCTGCAAGAAATATTAAGGGGGGGTTCTATAAAAGGAGAAAGATGCCAAGAGTGATGTAGAACGGAAATTTACAGAGACAATCTGTAGAAACAAGGACTTCACAGACAACATGATGACAATAAAGTTATCTTTCAATAATCACTCTCAACGTTAATGGCCTAAATGCTCCCATAAAATGGCACAGGGTTGCAGATTGGATAAAAAGACAGGACCCATCCATATGCTGTCTACAAAAGACTCATTTTGAACCTAAAGATACATCCAGACTGAAAGTGAAGGGATGGCGATCCATCTTCCATGCCAACGGACCTCAAAAGAAAGATGGGGTAGCAATTCTTATATCAGACCAATTAGATTTTAAGCTAAAGACTGTAGTTAGAGACACAGAAGGACACTATATCATTCTTAAAGGGTCTATCCAACAAGAAGATCTAACAATTGTAAATACCTACGCCCCCAGCATGGGAGCAACCAACTCATAAGCCAACTGTTAACCAAAATAAAGAGTCATATTGACAATAATACATTAATTGTAGGAGACCTCAATATTCTACTCTCAGCAATAGACAGATCATCTAAGCAGGAAATCAACAAAGAAACAAGAACTTTGAATGACACACTGGACCAGATGGACCTCATAGATATATACAGAACATTCCACCCTAAAACAACAGAATACTCATTCTTCTCGAGCGCACATGGAACTTTCTCCAGAATACACCACATACTGGGTCACAAATCAGGTCTCAACCAATACCAAAAGATTGGGATTATTCCCTGCATATTCTCAGTCCATAATGCTTTAAAACTGGAACTCAATCACAAGAAAAAAATTGGCAGAAATTCAAACACTTGGAAGCTGAAGACCACTCTGCTCAAGAATGTTTGGGTCAACCAGGAAATCAAAGAAGAACTTAAACAATTCATGGAAATCAATGAGAACGAAAACACATCAGTCCAAAACCTATGGGATACTGCAGAGGCAGTGCTAAGGGGGAAATACATAGCCATCCAAGCCTCACTCAAAAAAATAGAAAAATCCCGAATTCACCAGCTAACTCTACACCTTAAAGAACTAGAGAAAAAGCAACAAACGATGCCTAAGCCATGCATTAGAAGAGAAATACACAGATGTAGTGAAAAGAAAGGCCATATGCATTCCAATGTTCATAGAAGCAATGTCTGCAATAGCCAAACTGTGGAAAGAGCCGAGATGCCCTTCAACAGACCAATGGATAAAGAAGATGTGGTCCATATATACAGTGGAATATTACTCAGCCATCAGAAAGGATGAATACCCAACTTGTACATCAACAGGGATTGGACTGGAGGAGATTATGCTAAGTGAAATAAGTCAAGCAGAGAAAGTCAATTATCACATGGTTTCACTTATTTGTGGAACATAAGGAATAGCATGGAGGATATTAGGAGAAGAAAGGGAAAAATCAATGGGGGGAATTGTAGGGAGAGATGAACCATGAGAGACTATGGACTCTGAGAAACACACTGAGGGTTTTAGAGGGGAAATGAGGGGGGTGGGTGGTTATCCTGGTGATGGGTATTATGGAGGGTATGTATCGCATGGAGCACTGGGTGTTATATGCAAACAGTGAATCATGGATCACTACATCAAAATCTAATGATGTACTCTATGGTGACTAACATAACATAATGAAATAAAATAAAATTTAATAAAACAGGTTTAAATTTAAACCAGTTTAAGATTAATGGTAATGTAATCATGTAGTAAATATATAATTATTAAATGAAACTTTAAAGCATGTTGGATTAGCTTTCAAACCAGTAAGATTCATGCCTAGTTATTTGTGTTTGGAGTGTTTTGGTATTGTTCATTAGTGGAACTATACTGTAGGAATTATAGGTAGAATAAAGGGAAAGTTGGAAAATATTCATAATTCTTATTAAAAAAAATAATCTTAGGTTCCAGATAGCAACCACACTAACAATAATGTATTGTTTTACCTTGGAAAATTTCTTAAGAAATTTCATCTATTGATTTAGAATTAATAATGAGCAGTAATAGAATATCTAGTTTTATAGCTCATAGCTCCCATCCCTCCACAGAAACTGTAAACAAGCAGAAATTGTTAAAACCAACTTTTTCAGCACTCCATTTCAGAAAACAAAGTTTTATAATAACTAAGCAGACACTGAATTAAGAATGTTGATCTTTTTGGGGTGATAAAAAGTTTTTGAAAATAGATAGTGGTGATAGTTGTAGTATAACGTGAATGTAATATTACTGAATTGTACACTTAAAAACGGTTAAGATGGCCAGTCTTATTATATAAATTTTTTTACCACAAAAAATTTTTGAAAAAAAAAAAAGAATGATGTACTGGTAAATCCTACAACATGTGTGAAACTTGAAAACATTATGCTAAGTTAAAGAAGTCAGAAAAAACCACATGTTGTGTGAATTCTGTTTTTTGAATGTCTAGAATAGGCAAATCCATAGAGAAAGAATGTAAACTTGTGGTTACCTGGGTCCTCTCAGTCAGAGGAGGAATGACTACTAATATTAACCAGGCTTCCTTTTGGAGTGTTGAAACGTTCTAAAATTGGATTATAGTGGTGGTTACACAACCCTATGAATATACTAAAAACCATTGAACTGTATACTTTTTTTTAACTATTTTAATTCAATTAATATATAATGTATTGGTTTCAGAGATTCAGGTCTGTGATTCATCAGTCTTTATATAACACCCAGTGCTCATTACATCACATGCCCTCCTTAATGTCCATCACCCAGTTACCGCATCCCTCTATCTCCCCTCCCCTCCAGCAACCCTCAGTTTGTCTCCTATGATTAAGAGTCTTTTATGGTTTGTCTCTCTGTCTGGTTTCATCTTGTTTTATTTTTTTCTCTCTTCCCCAATGATCATCTGTTTTGTTTTGTTTTTTTTTAAAGATTTTATTTATTTATTTGACAGAGAGAGACACAGCGAGAGAGGGAACACAAGCAGGGGAAGTGGGAGAGGGAGAAGCAGGCTTCCCGCTGAGCAGGGAGCCCAGTGCGGGGCTCGATCCCAGGACCCTGGGATCATGACCTGAGCCGAAGGCAGACGCTTAATGACTGAGTCACCCAGGCGCCCTCTGTTTTGTTTCTTAAATTGCACATATTAGTGAGATCATATAATAATTGTCTTTCTCTGATTGATTTATTTTGCTTAGCATCATACCCTCTAGTTCCATCCACTGAACTGTATACTTCAAATGGATGCCTTTATGATATATGAAATATATCCCAAAATAGCTCTTTTAAAAGAAATATGATTTTACACAAATATGCAGCTTTGGGTTTGTTTTTTTTCCTAAAGATTTTATTTACTTATTTGACAGAGAGAGGGAGAGATAGAGAGTAAGAACACAAGCCAGAGGAGATAGGCAGAGGGGAGGGAAAGCAGACTCCCTGCTGTGCAGGGAGCTCAACGTGGGGCTCGATCCCAGGACCCTGGGATCATGACCTGAGCCAAAGGTAGACACTTAACTGACTGAGCCACCCAGGTGCCCCCAAATATGCAGTTTTATTTGTTTGTTTTGTTTTGTTTTGTCTTAAGAAAGCCTAATCATGGGATAGTCTAGTGAAAAAATGTAAAAGTTAAAGAATTGTGAAGAAATAATTTAATACAGATCTTAAGTGTGTATAATTAGTTTTATAATTTCTGGTCTTAATATATTTGGGGAAATCAGGATATACTGGTGTGAGTAAACAAAAAGATAGCCAAGAAATACTAATGCATATTTACCTTTACACTATTTACTGGGTGTTATATCAATATTGCCTAAATGTGAATGATTATATTATGTGACCTGTTAGGGCAGTTATATTTAAGTTTTTGGAGGTTATGGATATCTTGATTACTGTCCCTCAGGCAAATCTTTATACATATATGCTTTTGGATATGATTTTATAAGAAATATAAGCCATGGACCATGATAAGAACATAGACCCTTGCTCTAATGAAATAGCCTGAATTGGATAAAACAATGAGGAATTTTTGAGTGAGAACATTAATATAAAATAGGCACCACAAGAAAAATAATGTAAGACAAGAAAGAGCACTCTGGAACTATGGTTAAAAATGGGTAAACAGCTGAGAATCTAGAGACCAGAGTTTTATTACTGCTATCTACCACTACTGATTGAACAAATCTGTCTGTAGAAGAACAAAATTTGTTGGTAAAGCAATGAATAGAGGATAATGAATGGGAAGAGTACCAATAATGATAGCAAAAATAAAACCATATTGTAAGAAACACCTATGTCAGCTTTCTTAGCATCCCAACTGTTCATTCTAATATTATTTTCCATTACCTTATAGAGGCATGGGAAGTATAATCTTTCGGGGGGGGGGAAGCATAGAACAAATATAATTTTAAAACCCCATAATCATTTTTAATTAATCATTTAAAAGATTAATTTCCACGGTTATGATTCCCTGAAGCAAGAGTTTTTATTGTTTTCCATTGAGATTTGAGAATCTTAACATGGAAGGTCAAAGATTTCACCATTCCTTTTTCTCTTAGATCTTTTTTTTTTTTTAAGATTTTATTTATTTAATTGAGAGAGAGAAAGGGCATGAGCGGGGTGGGGTGGGAGGGCACAGAGAGAAGCAGACTCCCTGCTGAGCAGGGAGCCTGATGTGGGGCTTGATCCCAGGATTCTGGGATCATGACCTGAGCCAAAAGCAGACACTTAACTGACTGAGCTGCCCAGGCATCCCTTATCTTGTAATATCTTTACTATCTCAACAAATCCACACATAGCATATTAAGAGTTATTCCAAAAAACCAACCCTGGAAGCAGCGTGTTTTAATATTTCTATTGGCTACATTGATCATGGAATTCAGAAAATGCTTACTAAGCTTCTTGATCATAAGTTGGTCATTATCAGGCTGGTCACATATATTTTTATTTAGTGTGATATCTCTGTAAAATGGGCATTAATATTCTTACCATTATCTCATGGGATAAGCAAATTCGTCCTTATCCTGCTGACTTTTTTAGTAGTGAGCCACAATATAACCAACCTACATTTTGAAACCAAAGGAATCCATATTTCATCTATAGTAGAAAAAGAATGGTGTTGCGGATAACACACACACACAAAATTGAGCAAAACCTGAAGACTGTAGCAGTGTCTTCTACGTGTAGAATAACTGAGAATGTTATTTCTCAGTTGTGTTTAACAACTTTCAGTTCTAAACTTAGTATGCTAAAGAGGTAAATGGTTCTCTCCCTGTTTTTAAAGTTCTCTGAGTTTTGATTCAAATATATAGAATATTCAATACTAACCTACTCTCAAACTGTTGGTGTTAAATCTTTTTCTTGTGTTTTGATACAGAGCAAACTAATCCTAGAATTCTAAGAGCAATTTTGTTGAGAGGGTTTTTTGTTTGTTTTCCATATTTCACCCATTTTCTTCTCCTAGGTAGCAAATACTTGCCTGATTGGAAAAAGCCTAATACTGCATTTCTTACATTGGGTAGATTTCCGAGGATTCCTATTAGAGTCATTTTAGATAATGTGTTTGATTTACAATTATATGGTTTCAGTAACTTATTCTAAAGTCCTCTTCAGAGGTCAGTCGAACTTAGAACAAGCTTTATGTCAGTAGAATCATCACCATCTATTCAGGTCACCAATTATATTGAGATCACTGAAGAGTACCAATATGCATGAAATTTGGCTCTTAAGTTTGGGGAAGGCCTTATGGAAGATAGAATAAAAAGGCCAAAAGAGTATCTCTTAGATCCATTTAGCTCTATAGATCACTTAATTCTGTTTTGCAGTTTATCTTCCCTTTAAAAATGACATTTCATCCCTAAAAAAAAAAAATGACATTTCATTTTGGCCTTCCAGAGTTAGTGATAAAAGGATTACCATGAACCCTGATTCTACCTAGGTCTTCTAGGGTGATTAAGTTTGTGGAGAAGCTTCACCCTTAGGCAATGTAACCCTGACATCAATAATGTTGAAAAAATAACAAACCATTTATTTAGCACTTACTATGTGCAGAGTACTCTGTCAAGTGCTTAACTTGCATCAGTGAGATTCCATCATAGGAGCAAATCCTTGGTATTCTGTGAAGGAATAGAGTTTACTAACTTCTCATCACAATACAATGTTCCCATGCTATTGTGATGAGTGCAGAATATGGACCCAGGTTACCTTCATTCAGAACAATACACTGGAGATATCCAAGCACAAATTAATTATTTTTGGATAAGTAGGCATATGATGAAGTTGCATCTACTTATTTCTATTTATTTCAACAGCGGGAAGATTAATATATTGTTATCTAGTAAAGCTGAGAAAATTGTATTGACAAAAACAATTTATAAAGTACAAAAAAAAGATTATCACAAATAATAGTAATCTGCTATTCAGAACCATTTGACACAATCACTGGAGGATCTTTGCATTGATTAAGGTAAACAATGAATAGAACTCTAATAATTCACATTCTTTAAACTATCTTTATAAGCAATACAGACAGTATTTGAATATTACAGTACTTGAGGTTTAAGTGAATAGAATTAAACTGAAATTGACCTAAAGATTAAGCATTAGAACACTTGAGTAAAAGAAGACGCCTCACTTTCTCAAAAGAAGATACAGTTACCCTGAAATGGCACTCTGGGTTGATGTTTATGGTGGGAGTGTGAGAATATCAAATGATAACTTGAAATGCAACAAAATCTCAGTTTGGGGATCTTCTCTGGGCAGGAGGTGTCCTAAAAATTATATAAACACATGTATTTTAAGAATATACGTTATAAATGCATATAATGTTTATACACATGCAAATGGAAAATATGAATGTATGAAAAATAATGCATGGATAGTCCTTGGATAAAGACACCTGCTTACCTTGTGTCTCTACAACCCCCAAATATCCTAGGAATCCTTATACTTCTCATTTAAGTAATCACTTGCTGTGTGCTTTACTCTAATAGATGATAACTATTGTTTGCATTTGTTTTTTGAAGGACTTGGTGAAAGCTTCAACTATATTAACAAATATTTAGGAAATGTGTTGGTGTTTTCTCCAGTGGAGAAAAGTGGGTTTGCTGAGAAGGTTTTAAAGAAATATATTTTTAGAATTCTAATTTTAAAGTGATTTGGAGTAGATTCTCAAAGCCAAAAAGGACCTGGGAGAATCTGGGTAGAAAAATAAATGAGGAGTTAATTCAGTAGACAACTTTGGAGGGAAAGACATGAAAGAAGATCTTAGGAAAATTTTCATGAAATATAAAAGGATTCTTAAGATACTTAGATACTTAAAATTGCTTGCATTATGTTATTTTGTTAGTGGAAATTATTTGTGTCATTTATAAAAACATAACTGCACATTTAAAAAACTAGGAAATCAAGATCCTTATCCATTTAAAAATCTTCCCTTTGAAAAGTTTTAGTGGATTTTGAGCCCATTTGTTAAAAATATATATATATTTTTTTTTAAAGATTTTATTTATTTGACAGAGAGAGATACAGCGAGAGAGGGAACACAAGCAGGGGGAGTGGGAGAGGGAGAAGCAGGCTTCCGGCCAAGCAGGGAGCCCGATGTGGGGCTCGATCCCAGGACCCTGGGACCATGACCTGAGCCGAAGGCAGGCGCTTAACGACTGAGCCACCCAGGCGCCCCTGTTAAAAATATTTTTTAAAGTAACATCTTCCAATTATTTTATATTTTTTCATTAAAGTATAATTGACACACAATGTTACATTAGTTTCAGGTGTACAACATGGTGATTCAAAAAGTCTATACCTTCTGCTATGCTTACAAGTGTAGCCGTCATCTGTCAGCATATAATGCCTTTATAATACCATTGACCATATTCCCTATGCTGTACCTTTTATTTACCCCCATGACTTACTCATTTCATAACTGAAAACCTGTATCTCCCACTCCCCTTCACTCATTTTGCCCATCTTCCCACCCCGCCCCCAATTATTTTATAAGAACAACTAACTAACATCATGAAAGATGGACATTACTAACCCCATTTCAAAAAGTCATTTGCGTATTTGGTGGATGAAATTGAAAAATGAATGCTATGTAAGTGATTTTTAAGTCTAGCTATTGTACTTCTTTCATTTCAGTGTATTTATTTTTTAAAACTACCTTTTACTTTTTAATTACTGTATCACAAAATATCAAACCCAGATTTTCTAAAATAATGCATATTCAATCATGTGCATAAAATATTGGTGAGAAATATATTTTTGCACAATTACTAAAATAAAAGCTATTTTAAGTATTATGTTGTCTTTATCTCATCTTTTAAAATTTCTTGTGTGACATGCTGAATGTGTTTTAGCATAACTTTCAGAATTTGCTTTACTGATAGAAATGTCTGATAACATTCAGAAATTGCTTTACTGATACAGATGTATAATCAGAATTTTGGAGATCACTCTTACAGAGGAAGAGACATATAAGCAAGTAAATTTCAGTAAAATATGAAAAGTGCTATCTCAAAGGAATAACTGGTAATACACACAGGGAACAAATTGCCTGGAGGAGTTACAGGAGACTTTAATAAGATGTCCTAATGCTGTGTCTCATTAAGTATAGATAGGAATTTCTTAGGTGGTTATATCAGATTCTTTAATAAACCAAAGAAAAATGTGACATTTCTCAAATGATTTTATATTGCTGAGGTCTGCCTAATTCAGTGATTCATGTTTCCATCAATAAATGTAAAGAAAAGAAAAAATCTATTGTAATAGATGAGTATGGGACTCTAAGTAGGTGTATAAAATGGTGGCTTGTCTAAACTTACTTCCTCTTAGCTCTGTTACTCTCCCATTTTCCTCTTTTTTGGGTTCTCTAGTCTTGGGCAAGAGAAAAATATGGCTAAAAATCTCTGAGTGATGGTTTACATTCTGGTCAATGTAAAGAAAATGTTACATATTCATAAATACATATAATACCTGTAAAACAGTTTTCTTAAGATGGTCACACCTCTTTCATAGCACTAATCATGATGTATTGAGGTACCATATTAGTTTGTCCATACCTCTGAGCTTATTGACATCAAGGGCATTTGTCATGCATTTTTTTCATTCCCATATTTTCCTGGCACATACTAGGCATTGTTATGTTTTTTTTTTAATTTAAATTCACCTAATTAACATATAGTGTATTATTAGTTTCACAGATAAAGTTCAGTGAGTCATCAGTCTTATATAATACCCAGTGGTCATTACATCACGTGCCCTCCGTAATGTCCACCCAGTTACCCCATCCCCCCACCCCCACCCCAGCAACCCTCAGTTTGTTTCCTATGATTGAGAGTCTCTTATGGTTTATCTTCCTCTCTGATTTCATCCTGTCTTATTTTTCCCTCCCTTCCCCTATGATGCTCTGTTTTGTTTCTTATTCCACATATGTATAAGATTATATGATAATTGTCTTTCTCTGACTGACTTATTTTGCTTAGCATAACACCCTCTAGTTCCATCCATGTCGTTGCAAATGGCAAGACTTCGGGGGGTTTTTTTATGGCTGAATAATATTCCATTATATATATATTTATCCCACATCTTATTTATCCATTCATCTGTCGATGGATATCTGGGCTCTTTCCATAGCTTAGCTGTTGTGGACATTGGGGTGCAGGTGCCCCTTCGGATCACTACATTTGTATCTTTGGGGCAAATACCCAATAGTGCAATTGCTCGGTCGTAGGGTAGCTCTATTTTCAACTTTTTGAGGAATCTCCATACTGTTTTAGGCATTGGTATGTTTCTTAAACTGAATGATTAAAAATGAGACTTCATGACAATTTATTTAAACCTAATTCACATCAAGTTTACTTTCAAAACTATTTTGAAGATTATTGTGAAGGATGTGTAGGCTTACTACTAATAAAATACAATAAAATATAAATTGAAAATAGCCTGAAAAAGAGGAGGATGCAAAGATGCTAACTAGGAAGGTCATTGTATTTGTACTGTATTGTTGCATTAAAACCACCGTAAGACTTAGTGACAACAATGATTTATTATTTCTCACAAATCTGTGGGTTTGCTGGGCTTAGCTGGGTGTATTTTCTTCTGGTTTTACTCTGTGTCATTCATGTGGCTGAAATAATTTGTCAACTGAGGCTGGAGAATCTAAGATGGCCTCATTCAGGTGTCTGGGGCTTTGGTGCTGTCTGTTCTGCTAAGCTTTCTCTCCAAATGTTCTCTCTCCATTCCGTTATTTAGACTGGACTTCCTCTCATGATAATAGAAGTTTACCAAGAGAGTGAATGTAGAAGATGTGAGACCTTTTGAGAACTTAGCTTCAGAACTCATACACCATGATTTTTGCCCTTGTCAGAGTTACAAGTCTGACCCAGATGCAGAATTGGTGAAAATAGACTCCACCTTTTGACAGGAGGATTTATAAAGAATATGTGACTATATTTAACCTACTACAGTAGAATATGCATAGTTGTTGAGTATAAAATTTGTTTCTGAGTTGGCTGAAAATGAGGGGAAAATAAGACATTAAGGTTATCAAAATAAAGAACAAATACCAGAAAATTCAATTTGTAAAATCCCTTTATTTTTTAATAATACCTGAAATTTTAAAGAATGTGGAAAATGCAAATGAAAATAAAAAGGTTTTAAATTGAAATGTACTATAAATCTAATTATCCAGAAATAACTGTTATAAGTTGTAAAACATTTCATCTTTCTTTGCCTATGTTACAGATAGAAGAATGGATGGATGCTTAATTGAGTGAAAGAAATAGCTATACAAAACCAAAATAGTACTATCAAGCTAATACAGAAGCATTTTATTTCATTTAAATAGAAAAAAGAAAAGTGAATGTCAGAGCATGTTATATGTTATGTGCTAAACAGAGATCTCTCTAAAGTTTAAAAATAAGGAAAATTATTAAGTTACAATCATATTTTTTACTATCTTTTTAAGCCTTGGGTTTGGTCAAACTCTGCTATGAAAGATAAGGATATTAGCACTACTGTATAACCTATCTTCTTCATACCATCAAATGTCTGATTATTATATAATTATAAAAACAAAACCCTAGGGCGCCTGGGTGGCTCAGTCAGTTAAGTGGCTGCCTTTAGCTCCGGACATGATCCCAGGGTCCTGGGATTGAGCCCCACCTCAGGCTCCCTGCTCAGCAGGGAGTCTGCTTCTCCCTCTCCCTCTGCCTGCCTCTCTGCCTACTTGTGCTCTCTGTCAAGAAAATAAATAAAATCTTAAAAAAAAAAAAAAAAGCCCTAAATGAACCATATCTGGTCTTCAGACTGAACTTATTTCAGAAACCATTGCAGAGATGTAGAAAGAAAGATAAAGTTAGCCCAGACTGTATCAGATCTGGACAGACTTGAACAGAGAAAAATGGAGAAATAAAAAAAAGAGACAATTTTTTTTTTTTTAAGATTTTATTTATTTGAGAGAGAATGAGAGACAGAGAGCATGAGAGGGAGGAGGGTCAGAGGGAGAAGCAGACTCCCCGCCGAGCAGGGAGCCCGATGCGGGACGCGATCCCGGACTCCAGGATCATGACCTGAGCCGAAGGCAGTTGCTTAACCGACTGAGCCACCCAGGCGCCCCAAAAAGAGACAATTTATAATCTTTGTTGGAACGCTCTGCTTTTCCCTGAGATTTTATTAAATATCCAATATTAGACTTTTTTATAAGCTCATACATTATTGTATTTCCTGTGTTTCATTTATTTTTAAGAATTTGATACTTTCTTCCTCATTTTCTATACTGCATGACATAAATACCCCAAACTGCAGTGTGTTTTGATCAATAACAAACCGGTTCCATGAATTGCACTTCAAAATTTTTTTCTTGATTGCTGAAATGAATCTGCATTTCCTCACTGCATATAAGGTATTTGGGTATGTGGATGTCTTGAGCAGCTGGTAAGTTCTTCTGCATGTGACAGTGTTATTGTTTTCTTTCAGGAAACCCTGATAGATTGGTGCGATGAAAAGGAACTTAACTTGATATTAACAACTGGAGGAACAGGGTTTGCACCACGAGATGTCACTCCAGAGGTGAGATAGTATGTGCCTTTCTCATATTCAAGAAGTAGGTTATTCATATTATTTTTAGTCTTTTTTACTATGTTTTATATTTATAATTTTGCTAGGCAGAACAAGAGACTTGTGGTTCTAAGAATGTAAAAACTTTGCTCTGGAAGAATTGCTATATAAAAAATGTTTTTGACTTCTTTCTTTGGACTTATACAAACATGATATAAAATGAGGAAGATTCAACTGGTCCAGAAGGTAATTTTGCTTTTGTTCAGTAGTCTGTGATAGAAGCTGAACTTCAGGCACATTGCCAAAGGAGGTGATAGCAGAACTCTCTTAGCATGGCATCTGGTCTGATGTACTTTGTTAATGAAATTCAAAATGTATCTGATTTCTCTGTTTTGAGATACCCTTGTCATTGGTCTTAAAGCACAGGAAATTGCGATAGAATATGTATACCAAATTTATAGCACTTTTGGAGAGGAAGGGTTACATAGTCCATAATTCTAATGTGAATTTAAATGCAGAATTTAATAAGCCAAAAAACAGAATTAATATCCAGGCTTTATGCCACAAGAATCACCTTAAATCTTTGCATTAGGAGAAAAATTAGGGAGAGAATGAAGAGTAGGCAGTGATCAGTGATATAGGAGAGTCTTTTTTTTTTTTTTGAGGAAGCCATAATCCTCAGAGTCATATGCAAACTTATATTACCACTTGTGATATTGTTTCCTTTACCTCCCAAAAAAGTGTTTGCTGGCTGAATTTCAACTTAATGTTAAATATATCCTTCTATTTTCAAACCAATACATAATTGTACTTACTGTTTTATTAACACAAGATACTTCTGCTTTGCATCTATTAAATATTTACTGTCCATCTTACTCTATCATAGTAGTTCCCAAACTTTAGCCTGCACCACAGTCAAACTAAGGACTTGTTAAAACAGATTGTTGGATCCACCCACAGGGTTTCTGATTCAGTAAATCTGCAGTGGGTCCTAAGAATTTGTATTTCAAATAAGGCCCCACGTGATGCAGATGTTGCTGGCCCATAGACCATACTTTCAAACTTTGAAAACCACAGTTCTAGTATATGAAAATGGAATTTTTTTTAACCAATTGTAAAATATTTTCTGTTCTTCTGTGTAAAAATTGTGACAGAATTTTTTGGATATTATTAAAATTGGACTTAAAGTAGTTTGTTTTTAAAGCAATCAAAATAGAGTTGTATTGGGAAAGTGTTAACTTCAGTTGCTTAAAAAAGAAGTCGTTCTTACATAATAAGCTTCTGGGTGTTAAGGGGAAACGGTCCTTTGGCCAACTTTTACATTTCTTTTAGACTGTGAGATTAACTTAAAAAGTACAATTGGAGGGAAGCCATCTCCTGTAGGGGTGTGTTTGTGTTCTGTTTGTAAGAAAATTGCTTACATATGTGAAGACATTGATTTTTGGAGTTTGGTCCTTGTGTTAAGTATTTGAAGTAAATGACCTTGGCTTTATATGTCCCTATTTTTTCTGTGATGATTTAATATTTTCATATTATTTCTTTTTATATCAGGAAATAAGTTACTATGGAATTCATTTATAACCAGATAACATTATTTTTAACTGGGGGAGAATAATTCCCACAGAGAGTTAAGTATTTTGTATTCTGTGGTGCATCAAGTTAATACCAAAATGTTAGGTTGAAAATTTAAACCTTTGAATTTTGGCTCTGCTACTTATTAACAAGGTGACCATAGACTAATTATTGAATCCCTCTGTGCCTCAGTTTCCTATGAAATGAGGTAAACAAAAGTACCTATCTATAAGGGTAGCTGTGGGATTCAATGACAACTATTTCTGGCATTTTAGTAAGTGCTATATGCAAGGGTTAACTTAATAAGGGTTAAATTTTTTTTATTAGTTGCTACATAAATACTAAGTGAACAAATTTGGTAGTATTTTTTTTTTGTATGTAACTACCAAATGGACAAAAACAGTCTTATAGTAGATTTAAAATATATCCATGAAATCTTTACAATCTTGTTATTTTTTAAATTTTGATGTAAGTTTCATATTTTATCTTTTTCGGCTTAATGTAATTCAGAGGTCTTAAAATTCTACCATTCTAATATCTGTTTATCCTATCCACTTTTTTTTAGTACCATTAGTTGATAAGAGTCTCTTTCCCTGACCATGTATGTTTCATTATATCAGAAATTAAGAAGCTTTTAATGAAGTCTTTCAGTTACCTTAAAACAGTAGAGGTGCTCTTAAATTCTTACATTTAAATATGCCTGTAGCAACTACCTGGGTAGAGTTGTATTTGGGTGTTTTCTTTAAATGAGTTAAAAATATACATAAATAGGTCTTTTTTAATATCTTTTTTTGGAGAATGGGTGACTTACCGATTGTAAATATCTTGATTTTTAGTAGGTTTGCTTTACTTCATATCTTATATATAAATACGTAGGGTATGTTTATTTACAGCAAAAGTCCACAGGACTGTTAAGCCTTTGAAAAATAAGCAAACATAAAAGCAAAGTAGGGCCAACCAAAAATAATTCTACTGATTCCCCATCTTCTCTACACATTTAAATACTTGTCATTCTTCTACTATCCAAAATATAACACTGGGATGTCTGCTAGGAATCCAGAAATATAATTTGGGTTCTATTATAATACAGTTGTTTGTCTTAGATAGTTGTGCCTAAAAAGAGAAGAAACTATTTCTAGACTACATTTAACTATACATAACCTAGAGTTGCAAAAATTTTTAAATAGTCGAGTTATAAAAAACACAAATACTAAATATTAAGGTAAAATAATAAAAGACTTCTCCGTTAAGGTAATAATATTTTACAGTAAATAATTGACAATAATTAGTGTAATCTACAAACACAAAGGACAGTTGTTTGTGGAATGTGTGTGTTGTTAGAAAAAAAAATGGAGGAAACAATAAATAGAATAAATGAAATAAAGCAATCTAAACTTAGTGTCAGTGGGTATGAACTCTAGAGAAAAGGAAAAGTTTAATGAACTTGGGTTTCTTCCCAGGTCTATTAAAAAGAAAAATGGAGTAGCAAATTCAGTAAAGTATATCTTGTTTCTTTTTTTCTTTTTAATAGGAATAAGGCAATCAGAATCAATTTCCCTAAATTATGAAATTGTTTCTATTTTTGGGCCCTGTGTCTTAGAATATAGTTCATCTGATATTTGCATGCCTGCTGGCCTGCTCCCTGCCTCTAAATATGAAATACTATCAAAGCTTATATATAATAGCATAATAATCTATTCCCTTCAACTTTTTAGAGTTTTATTTTGATATAAAAAGCTTTAAATTTTAAGAATAGATGTTATACGCAAACGATGAATCATGGAACACTATATCAAAAACTAATAATGTGATGTATGGTGATTAACATAACATAATAAAAAAAAAGAATAGATTTTATTTTCAGGGTTCCTGGCTGGTTCAGTCAGAGTAGTGTTTGTTTGACTCGGGTCATGAATTTGAGCCCCACATTGGGCATAGAGATTACTTAAATAATTTTTTTAAAAAAGAGTAGATTTTATTTTCTCTGATCTGACAAAGGTGGAATAATCTGTTGGCATTAGTGCTAGTAATTATAAAATTCTATAGAACATAAGAATTCATTGCTATACAAAACATTATCTCTTCATGTCTCATTATCAGTTAAAAACAATATATGTCCAAAATAGGTATTGTTACATAAAGAATCTTATTATTCTTAAAAAGTAAAATTAGGGACTTATAAGTGAGGTGAAGTGAAAACCCTTTAGACGTAAATTCTAGAAGAGACTAAAAGATCAAGAAGCATTAAAAAACGTATATATAGTTACAAAGAAATGTTTTATAATATGTTATGGTAAATTTGAAAATATTAAACTATTTGATATTTATAAGGTAAAAATAACTTTAAGCATTTTTAGATTATTAGGCTACATCAGAATAAAGGGTTGGATACTAATATCTTATTTTGATCATAAAGAGTTAAATAGAAGCCTACCATACATCTTAGTTCTCATCTATTTATTCATTCATCAAACTTTTTATTTTTAATCCTTAATATGTATCCCATGCATGCCATGCTGGGTGCTGGAGTTAAAAAATTAATAAGACATGGTCCCTATTCTCAAGAAACTCTTAATTTGTTTTGGGAGTTGGCAAACAAGGCCTATAGTCCAAATCCAGCCTGTCTTTTTAGTTGGTGCTGGTGTGGCTTGTGAGCTAAGAATGGATTTTGTATTTTTTAAATGGCTGAAAAAAATCAAAAGGAGAATAATACTTTGTGGCACATAAACATTATTTGAAGTTTAAATTTCAGTGGCCATAAATAAGTTTTATTGGAACACAGCTACAGTCATTCATTTATGTAATGCCAGTGGCTACAACAGCAGAGTTAAATAGTTATAACCAACACTTTTCCTTTTAAATGAATATCCCTTGTATCAAAATTTATAGTTTCCTAAAATTTTTGCTATTCCTCCTTTTGTTTGATTATTTTTATTCTGACAAATTATATCAGGACACTTTTGTTAGAAGATATTGCTAAGAACAACAGTTCAAAAGTTTTTTAAGAGTGAGATTTTACTTAATGCATAACAAAGCCATTAGTTTGATCAATTTTGAAAGTTAAAAATTTTAGAATGAGGGTCTTTTACTTTTGTTGTGCTGTATTGTCTATTGAGACAACATGGCAGTACACTTCATTATGGCAGAAAAGTGTTATTTCTTTGCTCCTTCTAAAATTAAGCATTTAAGAAATGAAACCCAACATCATTTCAGATTACTAAAGAAAAAAGGTAAAAATCAGTTTTTAAAAAGTCAGTAAAAAATGTGAGTAAAGATGACATTCTCATTCATCAGACCAGGAGTCGACAAACTTTTTCTGCAAAAGGTCAGATGGTAAATACTTTAGGCTTTGCAGGCTATAAAGTTTTGGTTGCAACTATTTAACTCTGCTGTTGTAGCCACAGGAGTAGGTTCATTATGGAAGTGAAGAGGCATCTGACAAAATGACCAATGCTAAAAGGGATAGAATGCTAAAAAATTGGTACAAAGGATGAATTTCTAGGATTATGAATTCTAGAAGACATATTCTGTTTATAGCCTATAATATTTACATTTCTTTGGAACAGATTACTATTTAAGCCATTTTATAAATATTTTCCACTTAGGTTATTAGAAATTTTTTCACAAAAATATCAAATCAAAGAAAAATTGTTTATTTTGTAAAATTTGTTTATAATCAATTTGTCACAATTTATATATTTTATCATTTTAGGTATGAGTGTACTGTAAGCCAGGAGTCATTTTATGTAGTCATTAGCCATTTTTCTTTCATAATTATAATGCTTCAAAAGCAAGAATACTGTGTAAGTAAAATGTAGGAGACATTCTTGATCTGAGTTACTGACTATAATGGTTCTCAATTTGTGACTTGTGAAAATCAGTGAGAACATTTAATATCTTCACCTAAAAGTTAACATTTAACAGCTTCACCTAAAAGTTAACACTGGGCATTTTTTTATATGCATTTATTTTAACATTGGGCATTTTGACAATGAGAAAAACTCCTGTATTATAGCAGAAGCATAGAAAAACACCATATGTAACAATTTCTGTTTTTGAAAGAAAATTTAATCACTAACATAGGTCATTTAAATTATGTAGTTTTTTTCAAGTATATAATATTCTTCAGAAAACTTTGATTATTTCCTTGGAAAAATATCCTATACTAATATTCTAGAACTCTATAAATACTTATCTTACAGTACTAGGATTTTTTTTTTTTACTAATACCTGGTATACATGGTAAAGCTAAATATAACCGTATTGAACTAGGATTTTGAGTATCTTAAAATTGTTCTGTATAAATAGGATAACTCAACAATATGAAATTGATGAAGCAGGATATCAGAAACCCTTGTAATTGAAGTATTTTAAACTAGATTAACTAAAATACATCACTCTTCTATGGTCAGATACATTTTATGCCATTTTAAGCTCTTCCTTTAATTTTTATGAAATAGTTCTGGACATAAGAAATATGTCTCCATGTCTTATATTTGTCTAAACATGTTGAGATGCAATATGATATAGTGGAAACACTAACAATATAGAGTCAGACATGAATTTGAATCTCAACTCTACCACTAAGTATGAAATTAAGGCAAATTAATCTGTTCCAACTTCATATTTCTCATTTGCTAAATTAGCTAATGCCCACTCTCAGGGTTGTTGTTTCTAGTGATTGAGATTATAAAGGTAACCAGTAATAATAACTAACACTTATATATAGCACTTTACTATGTGTCAGCAGCTGTTTTAAGCATATGTTAATTCATTTAGTCTTCAAAACAACTGTATGAGGCAGGTACTATTTTATATCTATTTTAAAGATGGAGAAACCGAGACACAGATCAGTTAATTGACTTGCCCAAGGTTATCCAAACTAGTAAGTGACAATGCATGTAAAAAGATCTAGTATAATGCCTGGCACCTTTGTACGTGTTTGGTAAATGTTCATTTTTTTCTTTACCTTTTCCTTCCTCATTTAATTAATATTACCTGTTACCTCTAATTAGATGTGACAGCCCCAAATATTTCTGCTACTAACCCTTGTACTTCTGGTATCTGTTGTTAGCTACTGACATACCTTGTGGATAGTCTAAAAAATAAAGATGTAAGTCAACATTTCCCTACTACTACTTTCAGGCATGGGGTAAAGGAACAATATTAAGAATTTCTAAAGTGTATATGATATGAGGAAGGTGGGTTATTAGTGCAGTTGCATTAAGTACCTCTTGATATCCTACCTGAACCTATTTATTTTGTTTTAGGTCTCTAATTCCTCTGTAGTTTAAAGTTCTTGGAATATGGCTTGAATCAGCTGAGATATATGACATTCAGGGTAGCTTTTCCATAATAGCCCACTTTATAGCTGGGGTTTATAATTATTTTGCATTATCCATATGCCTTAGATTATAGACACATTTATGAACTACCAGATTGCTAAAAACATCATATATAGTTTTTGTTCAGTTTAACAAGTATTTGTCAAGCACCTTGGGCTTCACTGAGTGAGTGCTAAAGTACATGTACTCCTAAAATAGTCACCTGACAAATCAAGACAGTATAAACCTAATATCAGAAACGTGCAACCAAAAGATTTCTTTAAAGAGAAAGATTAAGAGAAAGCTAAAATTAATTAATTTTAATTACAATTAATCAGTACTTAAAAACTAATTTAAAAATCAGTAAAAATTTTGGACAGGTAATAGTAAAGCTAAAATTGAAGAAGAGAGATAGGATTCAGATTAGGAGAGAAGAGGAAGGACATTACTAATGGGAGTAAGGAAGACGGGGAAATGTATGATCAAGCTACAGAGAAAGATAAAATTAAGAAAATCTTCCTAGTTAGAGCAGAGGATTCATTTTACATAGAAGGTTGGATAAACTAGGCCTGTTATTTTAATCTCTTTCTTAGAACATCTAGAGTAGCACCATCTGTAGAGATGAAAAACAGCAACCGTCCTTATTCTGAGATTCCTTAGAAGCCAGAATTCTTAAGTCTAAGTCTACTATCAACCAGTACACACAGTAAATAATGCCATTAAGCCTCTCTAAAAGTAGATACTTTTTGAGATGTCATTTATTCAAATACACATCAACACATTCCTCAGTAGGACTAACTTCATTCTTTTTGAAGATTTTTAAAAATGTTTTTTGTTTTGTTTTGAAGTCCTGATTTAATCTACAGACCTAATGACTATCCACACCATTATTTGTAGATAAAACTGAAACTGCTGTGAAGCATCAAGTTCCAGTTTTTTGATTTGTTGTTTGGAAACATTTTCTCATCATAGATCTTATCAGTGCTGTATCGCAAGTTAGCTTAGTGTTTTATATAAAATTACAAACTATATAAAAAATAGAGAAATCGCAGTATCTCAGAGTTTGAAGAGAATTCAAAGGCCATTATGTTCAAAGTCCTAGCATACCTTTTCATCATTCCCAACCTTTGTCTGAACATCTCAATTGCTACATCTTCCATCTGGGAGTTTGTTGCTTTTGCAACTCTATTGTTTGAAAGTACAAACATATCAAACTGAAACCTGGTGCCTTATTCTTTCTACCCCATGGTTCTAATTCTTCTTTGCACTGTACAAAAGAATGTAAATTTCTTTTTTACATGATAGTTCTCCTAATATTTGAAGATAAATATTATATTTTCCCCTTAAGTCCAATTACTTTTGTATTTTTTTACATTCTTTTTTTCCACCAGACACAATCTTTCCCAAGATATTCAACCTCTATTTTATTTATGCATTAAAAAAAAAAAGCTCCTTGGTATAATTGTACCAGGGGAAAGGTGAAGATACAAAATTCAATCTTTTAGATAAAGTAATTAGGGCAATAAGTGACATTGAATTTAAAACTATTACGTTGAAAGGCTCATATTCCACATAGTAAGAATAAAAAGGGAAAGGTATATTGTTCCTCAAGGTCAGAATTTTAGAATTTTGAGCATAAGGTAAAACCAAAAATTTCATATATGAAGAACCCATATATAAAATATTGTCTTCATTCCCTTAAGTATGTTTCTTAATTGTATGCCTATTCTGTTTCAGAATATGTACTCAGCTTTTGGAGGCCCTTAAGATGATCATTATCAGTAAACATACAAATAATTACAAATACACTTATTATGGTAAATTCCATATCTATTTAGAAAACTTTTACTAGAAAAGTAGTATTGCCCATATAAACCATTTGTGAGGCAGCATAACATAGTGTTTAAGAGCACAGACTAGGGGCACCTGGGTGGCTCAGTTGGTTAAGCGACTGCCTTCGGCTCAGGTCATGATCCTGGAGTCCCAGGATCGAGTCCCGCATCGGGCTCCCTGCTCGGCAGGGAGTCTGCTTCTCCCTCTGACCCTCCCCCTCCTCTCATGTGCTCTCTGTCTCTCTCATTCTCTCTGTCTCATAAATAAATAAAATCTTTAAAAAAAAAAAAGAGCACAGACTACTTGGGTTGAATCCTAGATCCACCTTTTACTAGTGACCTCATACAACTTCCTTAACTTGCTATATACCTCAGTTTTCTTATGTGTAAAATAGAAAGAGTAAGAGTACTTACCTCATAGGATAGTTATACTATGTGAACATAAGTAAAACACTAAAAAAGTATTTATTTGCTACATAAATATTTGCTATTATTACCTACAATATAAATATAGCTTTAGCTTAAAAGTAAGTAGATAATGGTTGAATAAATATTGAAAGAATTTTCTCTAGGGAAAAAAAATCCAGTAGGATGGAACCTAAAGTATACAATGGTATAGCTGTGGGAAAGGACAAAGAAATAGAGATGACATGCTAAATGTTGATTTTTACCTTGAATTTATCAGAGTGATAATATCTTGAAATCATCTTTCCAGCTCATCATTACAAGCCTACTCTCGTAAAATGAGCAGAGGCTGGCATGCCAGAATACTTCAGTTTTACAAGATATATACTAAGACAATGACAACAAAATATCATTAAATATTTTACAAATATAAAGTTCCAAAAACATATTTATCTAGAGATATAGTTGTAGGAATGAAGTTTTTAGGATATTCCTTTCTTCATTGTCTGGAATCAAGAATGTGAATTCATTTCTCTATAGTAGACCTCCATCTATAAAACAGACTTAATGTTGCTTTTCACACAAAATGTAAAAGATGACAACAAATGGATTTATACCTGTCAAGTCCTCTGAGCTTCTTAGAATGCCATTGTAGAAAAGCAGAATATTTGTGACTTTATGTTATTGCCTACCACAAAAAGAAGTCAGAAAGTGGATTCAGATAACAAAATAAACTATTTGGATTGATTCTAATAATTTTACCAATATTATTTTCTCATGTTGGAACTTGGAAAGAGCATGGCTGATATTAAAGAGTAGAGGACAAAATGCCCAGTGAAGGGAGTAACCATTTTAGATAATCATTAGTAACTGACACACAAGTGACAATTTACAGGAAGATTTCTTTTAAAAATGCTGAGAAGAAGCAGTAAAGCTGTTGGAAGTATGGAGTTTGAAAATGAACTGCTGTCAGTTTCACGAAGATACCAAAGGTCAAGGTAGCAATGTAAAAGAAGCAATTGATAATATTGTGCTGCAAGGACCAATTGATGTAGGAGGACATAAATTATATTTCTTTATGAAGATTAAAGATAGCATTATAGTGCTGGTGTCATTGAGATAATTTGTTTCCCCCTTACCTTCTCCACCCCTTTCCATAACTTTGATTGTAGCATATGATATACTTGTATGTCTTAATCCTTAAGGTGAAACTTTATGTAAGGAAAGGTAAGACAGGTGATTATGAGGTGATTTTGAATAGGGTTTTGCAAATTTTTAAACTACTTTTCTATAAAACATAGGCATTTGAACCAATGAGAAAATAACCATTAGTTTTGAATATTGTCTAAATACAATGGAGTCTTATAATATGTCTCTTGCTTGTGGTGATTCAAGACTACAGTTGTTTAGGAGACCCCATTATAATGAGGTCAGTTTAGCATAACCCCATTGATGAGGTTCAAAAGAGATTCACATCATGCCGATTTCCCACTGATGTTAAACAGGGTATGTTGAATAGGGTATTGGTTAATTATGTGATACTTCAATATGAACTCTCTTTGTGGGCCTTGTTTACTTTCTCATTCCCTTCCTTTTTGCCATTTTTAAGACTTATCTTTACCTATACTGTACCCTATCCCTTAAGATGAGGCTGCTTTTGTAGGGTCGATAGATGAATGAATATTACCACCAGTATTAAATAACATTTAGAGGAATGAGAAGGCTACTTTTATATATACTGAAAGCAAATCCTAGTATAAATGCATCTTCCCTCTTAGGTGTATCTTCGGCGACAGCAACAGTATTAAAAATAATGCTCTAGTTTATCATTGCTTAAACTTTAGTTATTACTCTTTGCCTTCTACGTATAAAATACCTTTGAACAGGGGTCAGCACACTTATTCTTTAGAGGTCCAGACACTAAATACTTTAGGCTTTGTGGGTTCTGTACTCTCTATCATAACTACTCAACTCTGCCAGCCCTCTGGCACAAAAGCCACTGTAAAATGATATAAATGAATGAGCCTCACTGTGCCCCAATAAATATTTATGGATACTGAAATTGGATTTCATATAATTTTCGCATGTCATGAAATATTCTTCTTTTGTTTTTTTTTCAATCATTTAAAAATTTAAAGATCACTTTTAGATTGAAGGCGATGCAAAAAACAGGCAGCAGGCAGGATTTGTCCCCTTGGATATGATTTGCCAACCCCTATTTTGGAATATTCCTACCTTATAGTGTACTAGTATCTCCTCTGTTAATCAAAGGCTCATAGCAAGTGAGCTTTCAGAAGAATGCTCTGAGAATTTAAGACAGAGAAAGGTAATGCACCATAAGAAATTAACACTTCATAGATTCAAATGTATCTTGAGTGCCTGCTGTCTATATATGCCAGGCATTGTTCAAGATGTTGCATATATAGCAATAAACAAAGAAGTCAAAAGTCCCTGCCTTTATGAAATTTACATTTTAGTGGGTGACACAAATATAGGTAAACAAAAAAAAATGTATATTATTAGAGATGGTGATAAATACTGTGGATAAAAATAAACCAGGGAAGGTGAATAGGTAGTGCAGGCAGGAAGGAGAGTTGTAATTTTTAAAAGGCCATCAAGGAGGGCTTTATTGATAAGGTGACATTTGAGCAAAGACATAAAAGAGGAGAGGGAGCAAGCCATGGATCATGTAGAATCTGTATGCCACCCTTAGTATAATGGAGAGTTTTGAGCAGAGGTACTACATAGTTTGACTTACATTTTAATAGGGAAACAATTTAGGAGGCTATTGAATTAATCCAGGTGAAAAATGATAGTGATTTAGACCAATGATAGAGGTGAAGGTAGTGAGAAATACATTATTTATATATTTTGAAGATAGAAGGTAACAGATAAAATAAGAGAAAGAGAGAAGTCAAGTATAAGACCCAGGATTTTGACTTGAGCAATTGAAAAGATGGAATTGGAGAATACTGTGGAAAGAGTGGGTTTGATGAGGAAGATCAGTTTTAATTTGGTTATGGAAGCAAACTATTTTTAGATATCCAAGTGGAGATGTTAAATTGGCAATTAGACAGATGCATCTGGAGTTCAGAAGAGAAGTCTAAGCTGGAGATACTTTTTTTAAAATCATCAGCATCTTAATAGAATCAAAATCCATGACAATGAGATCATCAAGGTATTTACTAGTATTACTATTTATTTATTGGTATTACTGCCCTTGCTTTTTTTCCTCATCCACTTTCAAAGAGGTAGGTCGTTTCTAGTAACCTATCCCCTCTGCTCACTCACAAATAGCAGGGATCCCACTGAATCAGAAACCTGATCTACACAGGAAGTACCATTAGTTGGCCATCCTCAAATTTTGCCATGGTATAAACATGGGAGTGAGTTTTCCCAAGTACCTCCTTGCTGGAAACTGTTTGCACTGGAGGTAAGTGTGAGAGGGGAGGTTGTGGGAAATGATGGGGTGAGGGCTTCCTAAACCTTTTCCAAACCTCAGAAATTGTTGATTCTGAGGAATGGAGAAGGTTCAGGCTGGTTCTAATTTCTCTGAACCAGTTCATACAGCCCTAAATTTGACCTGCTTTCCTCAAACTGGGAGTCAGAAATCCCTTTTCTCTTCTGTTTTTCTGCTGCAGAAATTCCCAACATTCCCATTTTGTGGGCTCCAGAAAGGGGTAAGCGAAGACTTCAATCCCAGCCAATCATTTCCAGATTAATAATTTTTAGTGTTTTGGTTTTTTTTTTTTTTTTTTTATCATCATAAAGAATGCTTGGACCCATTTTTCCCATCCATTTAATTTCCTTGTGGATTGTTATGTATCTATGTTCTAGGATCATTCTGTATCCCTGGGCAATAGAGTTCAGATTCATCTGCTATTTCCATTTGTGTGCTATTCTCTTGTGGATTCTCATATGCAGTTTATTGATGACTGTTTCCTAGATGAAAGAAACCCAATTCAGGAGACTGCTTTATTCTCGATTTCATCTTTTCCTGAATGGTGTTTTTGTTCCCCTGCTGACAGCTTTTTCCTACCCTACACAACTGCTTCTGATGATCTGTCATTGCTTCTCTGCTGTTCTGTCTTACTGCTTTGACTGCCTTTGATTTTTGCCTCTACTCTTCGCCCCACTTTATGCATTTGCTGAATGATTTGCATTCTTCACTTACTGGTACTTTGTCTATCAGCAAATGGCCTGATACTGCCATATCCATCAGCTATTTTAGCATTTTAAACTACCCAGCCCTGTTTATCTGCTCTCCTACCATTTATATCATGGCCTTCCAAGTGCTATGCCATCTGCCTGCTTGATCTTGCCCTGCCCAATCTATGCCTGTAATATTATAAGTAAGTTCAGATTGTTTAGCACTTTTCCTACCTATCTCCACTTGTCTTATGCCACTAAGTTGGACTGCTAACTGAGTTTGCTTGACTACTGTCTCCTTTACCTATTTGCTGCACATGGCTGCTCCATTAATTAACTTGAGACATTGCATTCATCTCCTTTGTACTCAGCCTTGCAACTTGCTGATCGGCTCATATTGCCTCCTTTATACTTTTCTGCATCTGGTAAATCACTGGCATTGTTCCTCTGTTGTCTTGTAACCCTGATCAGATTTTATTTCCAAGAAAAGTGTTGCCTACGTATTGTCCAAACATACCTTAGAAATAGGAAAATGCTTCACTATTTAACAACAGTCCAGTCCAGTTTACTCCTAAACTGACTTTTAAACTATCACCCATCCTTTCTGCTTTTTTAAACAACTTCACATTCTTCCCTTTATTTAGCAATAGATTTTTTTCAAATAATTTATCATCTTTGCTTCAGTTGACCTTTCACGTCATATATTACATACTTTTGTTTCTTGTATATGGGATCTTTCAATGATTTTCCATATATTAAATTTATTTCCTAATTTATTTTCCATGTTCCAGGGCTTCATGAGGATGAGTTACTCCTATTAATATTATCCTTTTTAGTAAGACTGGAAGAATTTTTTAAAACTTAAAGTTTCATCTCAAAAAAATAATAAATTTAGTTATAGTTCTTTGTGGTTAGATTAAAGTAGCTTTCCACCCTGCTCCATTTTTCCTTTGAGAATATCATTTCTCAGCCACCCCATAATTTATGTAATATCAGTTCTTTAGAGATCCTTTTGATATATTTATCTTTCCCTCCTTTTAGACTATATTTTCTTGTGTGTGGGTAAACTTTAAATTGACATTTTCCCATTATTTGCTAAGTGTTTGACATCTAAAAAGAACTTGGAATACAAAATTATTTGCTATAAGCTTGATGTCTTATTTACTTACATTTAAATGAAAAACAAGATCAAACAAGAAGTGAAGAATTTTGGTGAAACTTGCAAACAATTTCAAAAGTCTAAGGAAATTGAAAGTGGGGTATGTATGTGTGTATGCAAGTGTGTGTGCGTGTGTGTATGTGTGTATAGATTTGAAGTGTTCTTTGTGTGTACTTTTGAGGTGTACTTTGTGTGTATGTATCCACAACATCATTGTGCTTAAGTGTGGAAGATTCTGAGTATCCATACTAAATTTTATTTTATTTTTATGAAAATGAAATGGAAAAGGAAAAGGAAAAAGCTAAAAAGAGAATGGTAAATTTAGGGAATATAGAAAAAGGGTATGGACATTTTTTTTCCTTTTCCTTTAATAATAGAGATAAAATTAGTATGAAGAAAAAGGCTGCTGTAGAAAAGTCAAGAAAATAATTTCAGTAGCTTTTTATTTTTTTTATTGTGGCAAAATAAACATAACATAAAATTTACTGTTTTAACCATTTTAAGTATACAGTTCAGTGGCATTAGTACATTTTGTACAACCATTACCACTATCTGTTGCCCAAACTTTTTCATCATGCAAAACAGAAACTCGGTACCCATTAAACAGTAATCCCCCATACCTCTTTCCCCCACCCCCTGGTAACTTTTGTTTTAGTATCTGTCTAAGAATTTGCCTATTCTAGGATTTGCCCCATATAAAGTAGAATCATACAATTTTTGGCCTTCTGTGTTTGACTTATTTCACTTAACATAGTATTTTCAAGGTTCATCCATGTGGTAGCATATATCAGAATTTTCTTCCTTTTTAAGACTAATATTCCATTTATGTGTATACTACAATTTGTTTATCCATTCATCTGTTGATAGACAACACTTAAGTTGTTTCCATTTTTATGGCTATTATGAATAATACTGCCATTAGCATTGGTGTGCAAGGGTCTGTTTTTCTTTCCATTCTTTGGGTATTTATGTAGAAGTGAACTCCACAGCTTTTAATATTCTTGTCTAAGAGGAAATTAAAGACCTCAGGGGAACTATATAAGTAACATGAAAGATGGTTAAGTCCAAGATACTGTATTAGGAACAGAAGAAATTATAAACTTTTAGGAAGACACAGAAGACCAAGTGAGATTTGGAAGACCTTACATTTCTAAGAATGAAAGGGAGAATGAAATTGGACAGATGATTCATGTTTGAAGGACAGCAAAGATGATTCTGAAGGACATTGAATTAAAAATATACCAATTTTAGGACAGATGATGGCAAGTCTTTGGGATGAAATAATCCAGACTTTTAAAGAAGTAAGCATTTGAAAGGCAAGGTTTAAATGAAGATAATGGGATTGAGATGAGGCAACTAGGTTATACGTTCATAGGAGCCAGCAACACTAATAGGAATTCAATTTTAAATTCACTGGTACTCAATTCTGGATACCTAGTTTTCTACCTATAGAGCTTTTTCTAAAAAGATGCCTTTGACCCAACCCCCAGAGATTCTAGCTCAGTAGGTTGGAGATATGGTTTAGGCAATGTGTGTATGCATGTGTGTGTGTTTTAATCCACTGGTAAAACACAATGTAAGTTAAATTGAACTCTATACCGTAGTATCCTAGACCTTACAGGGTTACAAAAGTTGGGAAGAATTGGTCTTGTCTTTAAGGAGTTTAAAACTGAAGTAGTTAAATATGCAATAAAAATGGATTTAGGAAAGAAGACTTTCAATCCGTTAGGTGATAATGTTTTCACTTGTTAACAATTTTTTGGTGATTTTACATACTTTGTCTAGCTTTTCTCAGCCAAGATTTCTCATCTAAACTATCAAACACAAAAAAATGATTTGAGGGGTTTCTCAGTTCTCCCGAGTGGTACATAAACTAGTACTATTCTATATGCATAGGAGAGAAGTTAATTCATAATTTCCAATAATTTTCTCAGAATCTGTTTTTAAAAGGCTTGTTCTGTGCTAGGTAGTCTGTTAGGAGTATGTAACACAAAGATAAGGCCTTGTTCTCAAGAAGCTTACATTCCAAAAGAGGGGAAAAGACATTTAACCAAAAAAAAAAAAAAATGCATTTCTAGTATCATTTCAAAATTTTGTTATTTTCTTCTAGTTCTTCAGAGAAAATATTCAAAGTCAGAGTAATTGTGTATAAGGAAATCCTTTCACTTCTTCTAAGCTTCAGTGATTCAGGAGTAAGAATGCCTTCTATAATTAATGCCTCATCACAACTGAAGGATTCTGCTAATAGTTTAAATGCCAATAAGGATCTCTTTAATTTTGAAACCTGGAGCATTCAGTGACAATTAGTGATTTCTTTGGTAGCTGTTAATAAATAGCATTATCTAAACCCAATGTTATTAATTTTATAGTGGAAAAGTAGAGAATGACTAGAAAAAAATTGATAACTAATGTTCAGGAGGTTGTTCTTGAATGTTATTGCAAGCACAATGAGGTATTCTCCTCTTGGGCGTATAGCTACATACCAGTATTGAAAATGTTTGAGAATTTAATTCATTCTCACTGTCAACTAAAACTCACTTGAATTCCTGGTATCAGAAGTTTCAGTTATATTCATTAGTTTTTATTATGAATTTGATTAATTAGCCATTTGAATGAGGAATTTATTTGTCCTCCCCAGATTGATGGGTGCCATCAAACTTGAGAGCAGTAAGCTTCATTCCCATTGGCTCACTAATTCACAATGATTGCTTTAAGGAAATCTCTTTAAAGTGCTTATACCTAAGATAAGTTTTAGTAACCTGTTTTTTCCTCCCATCTCCTGATGTCCTACTAAAGTTACTTATTTTGTCAGCACAGGTGAGGGAAGATCAAAGTTCTCATGTCAGGAGAGAAGGACCAAAATAGAAATTACATCCAGATTTAACTTGTTTTCTTAAAAAAGTGAATAATTTTAAAAGATTTTGCTTCACTTGTATTTATTCTGGGAAACATTTTTAGTGCAAAATAAAGATTACACAAATTTTAAGGTATAAGATCTGGGATAAAGGAAAATATAAGTAACATTTTATTAGTAATAAATATACTTTTCCTTGTCTTGTGATCTCTGAAATCCTGTTTTTATTTTAAGGAAAACTAAACTGAAAATAATGTTATATAATGTGTTTCTTTTTTGTGAAAGTTAACTTGAAAAGGCAATTTTCCTATCACACCCTTATTACGACTCAAGTCTGTTTTACATTTAGTAACAAGAAAATCCCCTAAATTTCCTTGCTATTAAGAGATTCTTTGTAGACAACTACCCCTAATGAACAAGTTGTCATTCTTTCCTGAAGACAGTGGGGCAAATTTAGGACCTTGCAAAGGAAGATATAGCTTCTTTACATAAACATTTTATGGAAGTAGTTTTACTCTTTCAGTTTTGAATATAGACCGTGACAACAGCAGTCACTAATAGCTAGTCTCTACATCCCCTAATCTCTTTCTCTCCTCTTTGCTATCCCACCATCCAATATTTCAATGTTGCTGGCAAAAATTAATGTATTACACCTATGGCACAGAGGTCCAGTGGAGTGAGAAAGATCATTGTGAGAGGTTCATTGCATCATCTATGGCAACTGTTTGATACAAAGATCCTTTATGTATATTTAATAGTATTTAATTTCATGAATATCAAATCAGTACTTGAAAAGCTCACTAGTTAGATATGTGAAAGTTTACAAAATACAAACCATCCAATTTTGTATTTATCTCTGAACACTTTTTAGATTTCTTATGATACTTCGTCTTTATGAAGAAATAGAGATTATGTTTTATTCATGTCAGCAGTATAAAAACATCTCAGATGTTCAGGAATCAATTTTTCTTTGGTTTGTTTCTAGCCATACAATAGAAGTAGATATGTATTTACTTTGCAGTTAGACGTAATAATCCCAGTATAGATATCTTAAGCAAATATTCAGAAAGAAAAAATCTCTTATAAGATAAATTTGTATGTTCTCATTCTCAACTCAATGCCTTCTGGTCAAAATTAAGATTGATCTTATGAAGAGGTAAAGGTAAAAAGCCTTTTTAGCTATCTTCTCATTATGATTAGTTACTAAAAAATAAAATTTAAGACCATCTGCAGAGAGCTCCTATTTTATTAACAAGAAAATTTGTCTTCAAATTTCCATACCTCCCAGTTAGTGTTAGAATATTAGGAGCACAGTATAACATAGTATTTTGCATGTGATAAGTATTTAATAAAAGCATAAAATGGTGACATTTTTATTGTGACACAATATTAAAGATGAAATTTTGAAGTATTAAAGATGAGATTAAAGATGAGAAAAGTATATGGTCATTTAGGAGAAAAAAGGTGTTGATTTTTAAATATTTATCTTGCCTTTTATTAATAACATTTAAAGAAACACCTGGTTTTTTCTAAATATATATTTCTGATTATATTTCTGATTATAATGTTTTTTCCAAAAAATAATTTGGGAAATACAGGAAGCAAAATGAAGTAAATAAAAATCACAAATAATCTTGACACCTAATTATTGCCTAGGACTAATTGATTAGTCTTCACATTGGTACCCATCATATATACAGGTTTATATCTTGGGTTTCTTAATCACATCATCCCAACTGTTATCCTATCTACTAAAATTTGTAGTTTACTTACTGTATGCCAAGCATTGTGATAAGCCCTTTATATAATATCTTATTTAATCCTAATAACAAACCTACATGAGTACCACTTAAGAAAACTAGTTTTAGAAAGATTAACTCATAAAATAACTCAGATCACAGAGCCAGTAGAAGGTAACAGAATTAGAATTTCAGCTAGGTAGTCTTGACTCCAAAGTCCTTGCTTTTTAACCACTCTCCTTTTTATATAAATTAAGCTTTTCTCCTTTTTTAAAAAATTTTTTTATTTTTATTTATTTCATTTTATTTTTTTATTTTATTATGTTATGTTAATCACCATACATTACATCATTAGTTTTTGATGGAGTGTTCCATGATTCATTGTTTGCGTATAACACCCAGTGCTCCATTCAATACGTGCCCTCTTTAATACCCATCAACAGGCTAACCCATCCCCCGCCCCGAACCCTCAGTTTGTTTCTCAGAGTCCATAATCTCTCATGGTTCGTCTCCCCCTCCGATTTCCCCCCCCTCACTCCGTAGGAAGGGAAACATTAAGCTTTTTTCCATTTAATAACTGTAATACCAAAAAACGGCTGGGGGTGGGGGGTGGAGTTGTCAATCACTACAGAGTATAAACAAGCTATGATTAATTTAAGTTCCCTGTCTGAACTATTTAGGCTCTTTCTTATTTCCTATCATAAACATTCTTTTTATATAAATTGTCAAAAATATCTCTGATTATCGCTTTAGAAATATTTCCTTAAAATAGAATAACTGATTAAAAATTAAGTCTCATAATACATACTGCCAAATTGCCTTCTAGAATATATGTGCATATTTATATATTCATACTCTCAGCTTATGGAACTAAACATTCATTATTTTTGATCTTAACAATTTGATAAAAATTATATGGCTTTATTGGCATATTGTAGACTAATAATGAGATTAAATACTTGTATTTGTCTAGTTTTTTTTTTCTTTTATATATTGCCCATTTTCTTTGTTTTCTTTTGGTTCAGTAACCTATCCTTAAAAACTGATTCTAGTTACAATGAGAAGTTTAAGAAAGTGCTTGTCAGAAAATAATTTTTGTAGAATGAGATTTATATTTTAACTATATTATTTTGACACATAAATATGGATATACATAAATATAGTTTATTTTCTCTTTTTTCCAACTTTATTAACATAATAGTACTCAATTATTTCCTTACTTAGCCTCTTACAGCAGAGGTCAAGCCCAAAACACATCCTGAATCAAAGGCATGCAGTTAAAGTACAAACTCATTCTTTTCTAACAAGCTAGTTATGCCCTTTGTGAGGTTTTTCTTTTTTTCCATAGCTGATGCACAATAGTTTATTTTCTAACTATTCATTTCTTATGGAACGTTCATGTTAAATACTTTATGGATAGAAAATTATTGAACCTTAATATTCTAGAATTAATTGTCCTTTCATAGATATAAGCTTTTCAAAATTTATGATTAGGACATTGAATATACATGGCTACTATAGCAATCATTTTATTTATTTATTTATTTATTTATTTATTTATTTATTTATTTATTTTTAAGATTTTATTTATTTGATAGAGAGAGACACAGCAAGAGAGGGAACACACGCAGAGGGAGTGGGAGAGGAAGAAGCAGGCTTCCCGCCGAGCAGGGAGCCCGATAAGGGGCTCGATTCCAGGACGCTGGGATCATGACCTGAGCCGAAGGCAGACGCTTAACGACTGAGCCACCCAGGCGCCCCACAATCATTTTTTTTTAAATACCAAATACCCAGTCCTTCTATTTATACAATTTTTTCCTTGGCAAACTCATTTTTTTTCATAGGAATTCCAAAAGAAATAATATTCTAGCATGCAATTAATGTGAGTTACCATTTGATTATCTACATTTAAGGCATTTTATACACTTTTTCAGATACGTAAAGCTTAATTCCCCTCAAGTGTTCGAAAGATCCCTTTTCTTTTTTTTTTTTTTTAGTTGCCCCTAACATGCAAATCACTTCATGCCCAAAGTGTTTCAGTAAGTGAACTGTTTAACACTTGGCTTGAATTTTTCCACAGAAAGATTTATTTATATAACTGATTCTCAACCTGGGGATTTTTTGGACCCTGAGGAACATTTGGCAATGCCTAGTGACATTTTGGGTTGTTGTAACTGAAGGGTTCCTACTGACATTAGATGAATAGAAGTCAGGGATGCTGGTAAACATCCTACAATGCACTGAACAGTCCTTACAACAGAGAATTTTCCAGCCCAAAATGTAATAGTGCAGAAAATGAGAAATCCTCATTTACATAATATTATTGAGTACTTATTTACTGCCAGGCACTGTGCTTGGGGCTGGGGACACATGGATAGAAAGTTATGATCATAGTACTCAAGGAAGTTACATTATGGTTAGGAAATGGAAGGAATTAGATAAATAAACTATAACATGATATAGTAATGGTATATATGTGATATATTAGGAGTAGGATAAAGTTCATCTGAGGGAGTTAGGGAAATTTTCAAAGAAGTGATATTGGAACTGTTGTTATTGCTGTTTTTCTTATTTTTATCATTGTTTACCTTTTACTTTAAGTTTACTAAAAGCACACAAATAGCATAGTTACAACTTAATGGATTTTCAAAAAATGAACATACCTGTGTGACTAGCAGGCCCATCAAGAAACCAGATTATCAACATCCCAGATTGTGCCCCCTCTTGTGGTCCTTTCAGTAACAGCCCAACCCTCAAGAGTACTACAGTTTTGACTTTTGGCATCATTGATAGTTTTTGGTTTTTAGTAAACTTTATACAAATGAAATTTTATACTGTGAAATGTATTGTGTCTGGATTCTTTTGCTCAGCATTATGTTTGTAAAATTGATTTGTTGCATGTAGTTGTTTGTTCATTATCACTACCATACAATAATCCATTGTATGAATATTCCAGTATATATTAATCTACTGTAAAGAAACAATTGCTGAAATCCTAGGTCTGCCAATAGGTCATTCTGGCTGCAGAATGGGTTTTGAAGGGGAACTGGTAACAAAGAGCCTGGAGGTAGGTAAGGCCAAATGATGGACACTCTGTATCATATAAAAGGCATTTGGGTTTTTTCTAGTAGAAAGTGAAGATTTTTTTTGAAAGATGTTAAACAGCAACGAATGTAGTGAGATTTGCATTTTAGAAAGACCATTTTGGCAGCAGAGTAGAGGATGGATTGAATGGTAATAAACTTAGCTATTAACATTAATCAGGAGGTTATTGAAATATTCAAACAAAGGATGCTGAGTACCTAAAGGCAGACAAGGGTAGAAAGAAACATGACTTTCTGAGAATAAAATTAATAGCACTTTTTGACTAACTGGATATGAAATTTGCAGAGGATAGTTTCCTGAGCCAACCTTCGAAAGCCTATGTGTGTTACTGAAATACAAAATGTGGACAGCAAAGAAAAATAATTCAATGTTAGCAATTAAAATTGAATTCAAAATAACATCCAAATTTATGTATAGTGTTTGAACTTGTAGAAAAACATATGTCATTAGTTGAAAATTAATAAATTGATGAAAATCTTCATGGAGAATCTGTAAGAATATTGGCTACAATCTAGGACAAGTCTAGACTAATGGTATTGGCTTTTTATTTGTTTTCATTTTAATTTAAAATTTGTAACTTTTTTTCTGTTGTTTCATATTTTCACTATTTTTATTTTATTTTTATCTTACACTAAATTTATATGTTTAGTCATGAATAAGGTGGTTTTCGGCTCAGGAATTAAAAATGAGACAAGAAGTGTGTGTGTTCTTGTGTACACTAAAAAGCAAGAGTTGAGAGAGGAAAGGAAAAAAGGAGTTAAAATATTGTATCCATATGAATGAGAAGAGACTGTCTGAGATGGAATTAACAGAGTTCCCAGTTGTTATTTCTAGGTCGGAAGATTGCTGCATTTTACTTTTGTTTGTGCATGCATCACTAGAGAGAATAAAGGCAGTGAGTCAGAAAGTTCCCCATAGTCACCAGGCAATAGTGTCATTGCAAAGATGTATTTATTGCTGAGACAGTGGTTAAGATAGTTGGTTCTTTGTGACCCAGAAAATGAGTGCAATTAGCTTTTGATAACAGCGCACTACCTATCAATATTTCTGAAGATGAACATCTCTAACATAAATTTTTTTAACGTTGTAAACCCTTTATAGATATGATTATTCACCTAGAAAACCCAAAAGAATCCATTGAAAAAGTATTAGAAACAAGAAGAGTTCAGCATGGTGGCTAAATAAGGAGTATTTTACTTTATAAAAATCTATATGCTAATATTACTAAGTTAGAAACAAGCATTAGAAAAAGTAACGACGGGGACACTCCTGGGTTGCTCAGCTGTTTAAGCATGTGACTCTTGATTTTGGCTCAGGTCATGATCTCAGGGTCATGAGATCGAGTCCAGCGTCATGCTCTGTGCTGTGCATGGAGCCTGCTTAAGATTTTCTCTCTCTCCTTCTGCCCCTCACCCCCACCAAACCCCAGCTCATGTGTTTTCTCTCTCCCTAAAAAAAAGTAACAAAAAAAGATCTCATTTACAATAGCAGAAAAAAGTGAACTTTATAATATTCAAGAATAAACTAAAGGAATTTGCCAGATTTAAGTAAAGAAAACTTATTAAAGGACATAAAATATAGCTTGAATGATTAAGAAGTTATGCCATATTCTTAAATGCAAATACTTTTGTGAAATTGTCAATTTACCTTAAGTTGATTGGTGAATGTGATATAATTCCCAATGGATTTTGGGGGGAATATACCAAGTTGATTTCTAAACATACTTTTAAAAGAACAAATTATGAAAATAGCTAGTGCTTTCTTTAAGTAAAACAATGAGAGGCCTTACTCAATCAGATGTAAAAACATAAGGCACAGTGATTAAAGTATTTGGTATGTTACAGGAAAATAAAGTCAGAGATAAATGACACCAAATGATATTTATTAATATAACTATGTATAAAATTGGAATTTGACACATTATAAATGTGACATTTTAAGAAGTTCAGGGAAAGAAGGGTCAGTCTATAAAAGATGTTGAGGAAATTGGCTATCCATTTTGGTGGAAATGGATCATGCAACCTAAAATTAAACTACAGATGATTATATATTTAAACATTAAAAGCTGTAAGCTTATGATTTAAAAATTAAGTTATTTTTATGATCTTTAGGTAAGAGAAACCTTTCTAGATGAGACATAAAACCAGCAAATATAATAAAAAGATTGATAGAACCCCCTATCATTAAACATTGGAAACCTCTTAATGGAAATGCCAACTAAGCAAAAATTGTTACAAATGTTAAATGTTAAAAATTAACATTTACAAGAGATTCAACTGCCAAAGTTTTAATATTTTAATATGTAGAAATTTCTTAATAATTCAACAGGAAGTATATGGCCTCCAGTATAGAATGGCAGACAAAAGATACAATCAGGCAGTTTGCAGTGGGAAAGAAGCAAATTGCTTTTAAATATGTGCTCATTATAATTGGTAAGAAATGTAAAATTCAAAAATATTGTATTGCTTTGTACACATGAGTTAAATGCTGTTTAAAACAGAGATTGCGTGGAAGTAGCAAGGTTTGGGAGAAAAGACCACTGTTCAGAGTATAAATTGGTACCATTTTTCTGTAGGGCAATCTGCAATGTATCAAAAATTTCAGTGTAATGTTATAAAAGACATTAATTTTGTAGGAAATAAAGCAGTTTACAAAGAGGGTACAGCCTGGAATAATTATTGTTTTAGTACTTTGAAAAACCTTCCCACTGTAGAAAAACTTGATCCGGTTTAACAGGAAATAACCTGTAGAGCATACCATGTAAAAGGACATACACACTGTCTTTAGATTCACTCTCCCCCCAAAACTACCATGAGTTGTAGGTCAAAGCAGCAGGGAGCAGGAGCCAGAACTGTAGGAAACCAGGACTTTGGAGACAGAGGAGACACCCTGAGGACAGATGGCTATAGCTACAGTGTTGGTGAGACACTTAGGCTTGGACAAACAGCAGTATGTGAAATTCAGTCTGGGATTCCCTAAATCTGTGAGACCACTGTGGGAGGTTGAAGTGGAACCAATCAGTGCTTAAATGTACCCTCTAGTTAAAGGTAGAAGCAGAAATAAATTTTTACCAAAGGAAATTTTCCCTAGTTTAGGTAAGCTATACTCCAACAGATTAAGATCAAGTAATGAATATCAGCAAAACCATTAATCAATAGGGGGACTGAAAAACGTGACAACTACTAGAACTGTCAAATACAAAATACAACACATCCCAGAATTTGGTGACCACTATCATTCATTTTTCATACTAGGGAACTTTTGTTTAGGACTAATGCTAACCCAGACAGGATACAGGCACAAGAGAAGTTTATCAAACTGTCCCTGAAAAGCCAGGATGTATGCTTAAGCTACCTATGATGAAATCTTCAAAAGAACAAAGACACACAAGGTAAAAACATTGCAAGAGACCATTATTTTTGAATGAGCAATTTGGAAGAAAATAGGACTCCTAGAAATGGGAAAATATAAATTAAAATTTTTAAATCTGTGAACAGATGAAACAGCAGATTAGACCAGCAGAAGAATTAGCATACTGAAACATAGTTCTGAGAAAATTACTTCATATTGGAATAATTACATAGAGAGATGATGTTATATAAATATGGGGGAGACATAAGGTATGAAGAAAGAAATGAGAAGGTCCAAACTACATTACATCAAAGCCCCAAAAGAAGAGAATGGAGGAAAGGCAATGATTACAGAGGTAACGGCTGTAAATTTACCAAACTGCTGAAAAAACATGAAACCACATGTCCTGGAGATACAGTATAAATTGAGATGGATAAGTAAAATAAATTGATGCCTGAATACATTAAAATGAAACTTCAAAACCAAAATAAAAGAGAAGATCTTAGAAGTAGCCAGAGAGAAAGGACAGATCACTTACAAAGGAATGACAGTAGGCTTTTAAACAACATTGGAATGAAACAGACAGAAAAATAGTATCTTCAAAGTATTGAAAAAGTTATAAATTATTTTACACAGGTTTTCATTTTGTGTTGTAAATATATGAAATGTCTACTTTGAGGTTCATAATATAATACAGAAACTTGTTCTAAAATTTTGGATAGAAAACAGACCACATTTATTAGGAAAACAATATATCAAATCCTAGGGTGCCATGTACCTATTAAATTTGTGGTTTATATTAAAAGTTCTAAAGTGTTTTCTTGATGAAGATCGTATATTTCAAAATTGAATTGAATAAGCATTGTATTATTTTCTCTTCCTGATGTATTCAGTATTGTCATTTTTTCTGCTGCTATGTGCCTTTCCACTTTTATGTTTTAGGTAACAAGTTTTTAAAATCTTTTATCACAGGGGCAGCTGGGTGGCTCAGTTGGTTAAGCGTCTGACTCTTGATTTCAGCTCAGGTCTTGATCTCACGGTTGTGAGTTCGAGTCTCGTGTTGGGCTCCACACTGGGCTTGGAGCCTAAATAAAAAATAAATAAAATTTTTTATTACATAATAAAAATAGTATATTTTAATGTGCCAGGATTGAAAACAATAGCTAAAACATGGAAAGAGCCCAAATGTCCATTAACTGATGAATGGATAAAGATGTGGCATATCTATACAATGGAATATTACTCAGCCATCAAAAACAATGAAATTTTGCCATTTGCAATGATGTGGAAGGAACTATAGTGTATTATGCTAAGCGAAATAATACAGAGAAAGACAAATACCATATGATTTCACTCATATATAGAATTTGAGAAGCAAAACAGATGAACATAGGGAAAGGAAAGGAAAAATAAAATAAGATAACGACAGAGAGGAAGGCAAAGCATAAGAGACTCTTAAATATAGGGAACAAACTGAGGGCTGCGGGAGGGGAGGTAGATGGAGGGATAGGGCAATTGGGTAATGGGCATTAAGGAGGGTACTTGATATAATGAACACTGATGTTATATTCAACGGATGAATCACTAAATTCTACCCCTAAAACTAATACTACACTATATGTGAACTAACTTGAATTTAAATAAAATCTTGAAAGAAAAAAAAAATGCCAGGATTGAAAACCCACTCATTTTTGAGTCTTAAGTTACAGTTATCTATAGTTTAACCAAAAACAGTGACCTTGTCTTTAAAGATTGATGCCTGAAATGTCATATTAGACTCAAAACATTATAGTGTCTCATATTGCTCTAAGGTAAAACTTAAATATCTGAGCTTGCTTTTCAGTTATAATAATGACCCTTATCATTTGTCCTCTGCATTAATAATCTTAACCACTTTTCACAGACTAATGTTTTGATTTCTAGTAATTATTACTTATTTAGCTTCTTGACCTACCTCTCTCAGTGACACAAGAACAACTCAGATTTAATCTCCATTTTTATAACTAGCTCTAAGAGTAGACCTACATTTGCCCTAATTGATTTAGGCCAGATTTATTTTGAGGTGCTGGGAATGAATACTATGTCATAATTTTATTCCTTTTTTTCTGATTCCTTCAGTTTAAACAACTAATGTTTCTCTTTGATATCTTCTTGTCATTGCTGCTGATCAGAGACAGGTCAGAAGATTAAGGAAAATATTCCTTACATTGACCCATCATTTTGTAATAGAAAAGGCTTTAAAAAGATAGAGAATTTGATGAAGCTGTGGTATCTGAAAATTATTCAGAGAAAATTTCAAAATATCTCATAGCTTCTGGGCAGCTTGCATTAAGGGGAAAAAAAACCAAACTGGGAAACCAGGACATGACAGAATCTAGTCTTGCTGTTCCCCACATCCCCACCTATTTCTTTGTTTTCTGTCCTTTCCCTAGAGGCAAATTCTGTTAGGTATAGAAGTCTGCCCTTCCTATTGCAGTTTTGAGCAAAATGCATTTCCATCTGTTCCACTTAATGTTCCTGCATTGGGTATCCTCTGCTCTTGGATACTTAATTTTTTATGTGAAGAGAAGACCCAAGTTAACCTATTCGTAATTACCTCAGTGTAAAATAATATTGCTTGGTTACCAAATCTTTCAGGTTTGTTTTAAAAACCTGAATTTTAAAAAGAACTGATTTTTTTTTATATCCTTTGTTGGTTGATTCTTATGAATTTGGTTTGGCTCTTGCATGACTAAGCCACACTTAGGGGTACAATTTCTAGAGCGTATCAATGGACTAAAATGGGCATCAAGGTAACATTGAAAGAGGAAAGGTTATAAATGAACAGCCTCATGGCTGTGTGTGTATGTTGGTATGTGTGTTGTGTGTATGTTAATAAGGATAATCATTTCTACCCATTCTGACTAGATGATGGGATTAATTTAGTGCCAGTAGATACAACCAACTTCCTCCCACTCCTACCATCTGCCCTAATAAAGTCAACTGTTCAGTTTCCTATAGCCCTAACTTGAAGAATTCAATCCCAATTCCTCATTTTACAAAGTGTAATTTTTTTCTTCAATAATGGACTCTATTTTGACTTTTCTTAAATCTGTCTTTAGGGCAACATAGGCTTCATTTGGATAGCAAACTACCTTATTCTAAGTACTATAGTATGGATGTTCTGAAAGAGTCTGCAATCCTCAAAGCTTAAATTACAGATCCTGATTTGGAGATATTAACCCCAAATTCCACACTAAAAAAATATGTGTGTGTGTGTATGTGTGCACAAGTCTATAAAAATTATGATTCCTTGGAAGAACCTCATTGAATAAAATATTTTTATACACGTTTTTCAAATTAAAGTGTATATGAGAACTGATTTAATTTTCTAAGACTTTATATTTATGATTTTTTTGCATTCCTGTGGTTATACCTTTTTCAGTGGTAAAGGATATCTGCACCTCTTTTTAGAACAGTTTTTAAAAATTAGGCCCCTGATTATTTTTAAGTTTCTTGTTAAGAGATTTTTCTTCCAATATAATAAAGGTAAAGATTTTCCTTCATCTAACTTATGTCAATTTTATTTAGTAAATAATGTCTTCTTCCTTTTCTATTTCTTCCAGGTTGTAACTTACTGAATTTTTTAATCCATTCTTGTATATGTGGAGGCTCTTAAAAAGTAAATTTTTCTACTATGGAGTATAATAATAGTTGATTGAAAATGAGTATGTTAAGAACCCTGTGTTTAATATGAGCAGCAGAGCATTAACTTGAATTGAGTGGAACATTGCCTCTTTGTGTTACCCTATTTTTCACCATCCTGAATCTTATTCCCATCCTGACAGCTGTTGTTTTTACAGCTTTAATTTTTAGTGTATGATTGTTAGGGAAATTTAAAAATTAATATAAAGTTATGGACACATTTTTTCATCTTTGCTTAGGAACATAATCACATTGCTGTTTTCTTTCTTTTTAAGATTTTATTTATGTATTTGAGAGAGATAATGGGGGGAAGCAGAGGAAGAGGGACAAGCAGACAACGCGCTGAGCATAGAGCCCGATGTGGGGCTTGATCCCACAACCCTGAGATCATGTCCTGAGCCAAAATCAAGAGCCAGACACTTGGCTGACTGCAACAGCCAGGCATCCCTACATTGCTGTTTTCTGTTGGACTTAGGCAAAAGCGTAAATCAAGAGGTGCTATTAGTTCTTTTTCCTTCAAAAGATATTTTCTATCTTCTCACATTCCTTTCCCAGTCTCCTTCGGACGTATGGTAATGTCCAAGGCTATCTTCCTGGTAATCAGTGTCTTCAAAACTGCTGCTCCTGATAATTCTTTATTAAATTTTCAAGATTGTTGCTGGCATGTTACATTCTTTAGACATCTTCTGGTAATTCATGTACATTCAAAAACAGACATATTCCTCTCATAATTTCTATTCTGTACTCTTTCTTATAGAACTATTCAGTTTTCACAGTTGCTTTGGCTATAACAATTTCTACAACATAGGTGAGACTTTAGATTTGTGTGTTAGTATAAATAATAGTACCCAACATTTGTTAAGTATTTGATATGTATTAGGAATGATACTAAGTATTTTATATGTTTTATTGCATTTAGGCAGAGAAAAAAAATCATTCCTATGTCTGAATGGGGTGCAATGTCTTATAAACTGAAAACATACAATAACAGATTAATGGATTAAGTTCAGAATTGGATGGAGTCCATAGGTCTGAGTTCCTTTCTGGGGTTTTCTATTGATTTACCCTGTGGCATTGGATTAGTCATAGAATTTACAAAAAGAGAAGTAATAAATCTTCTCTGTATTATGTAATACAGGAATATGTTAATTATTTAAATAGAAAATATCAGTAGGTGTTTTATAAGAAAGGACCATAAATAAAAACTTATAATTATTGAATTATGTAGTTAAAAATATTACTCATGTTTAGCTCTCCAATATAGTAAATAAGAGAAATAAGAGTCTTTGTCAGAGCATTATAAATTTAATGTGGTGTATGTTGTCATACTAGTATTATATTGTGACATCCTTTCAGTTAGCTAAAAATTTTTTATAGTGTTAACACTTTAGTTTTTTAAGAAGAGTAACAAATATCATTACCCCTTTTTACAAATGGAAAACTGAGAGATAGATAAATTTCCAGAGGCATAAAAACATAAACTGATAATAATTTAATATGTGAACAATTAAATACTATTAGATTATAGATGATAAATAAAAAGCCTGATCATAAACTGAGACATTAGTAGCTCTATAATCAATTTTTAGATGAGCAAAACTGTAGAGCAACTTGTTTAATTCAAGCTACAGCATGTCATAGGCTCCAGATACTTACGTGTATACATTTTTCTCTCGTCTTTACTAATGGAACTTCTACTTAGTTAAGTTTTTCTCAAAACAACAGAAATATTGGATTTCTTTCTTTTTAGGAAGGACTTACTCATTTTCTTCTTTCCCAATTGGCTTCTAATTTTAAAACTGAGGGTGGTATGAGATGACAAAGTACACTTTATAATGATAATTAAAATAGAAAGGAGCTGTTTTTGCTTTTTTCTCTCTTCTCAGCAGTTCTTCCACTCATCCCACTTCCTTTACTTCACCTATTTCTTGTTCCTCTCACTTTATCACATGTGCCTATTTTGGTGAGAATCCAGTTTTGCAGAATGAGAACTTTAAACATGATAATTACATGTTCTTCATGTAGATACTTTATAAAGAGGCCACAGTGAGAATTATCACATCTCAGGGCAAAAGAGCAAAGTTTTAGACTTTCTAAAATCAGTTGACAGTGAGCCATTTGCAAGTAGTACATATAGGCCTAAAGTAGGAGCTTCTTTCTTTCTTTTTTTTTTTTATGTTATGTTAGTCACCACATCATTAGTTTTTGATGTAGTGATCCACGATCCATTATTTTCATTTAACACCCACTGCTCCATGCAATATGTGCCCTCCTTAATACCCATCACCGGGCTAACCCATCCCCCAGCCCCTCCCCTCTAAAATCCTCAGTTTGTTTCTCGGAGTCCATAGTCTCTTGTGGTTCATCTTCCCCTCCGATTCCCACCCCCTTCATTTTTCTCTTCCTTCTCCTAATGTCCTCCATGCTATTCCTTATGTTCCATAAATAAGTGAAACCATATGATAATTGACCTTCTCTGCTTAACTTATTTCACTTAGCATAATCTCCTCCAGTCCCATCCATGTTGATGTAAAAGTTGGGTATTCATCCTTTCTGATGGCTGAGTGATATTCCATTGTATATATGGACCACATTTTCTTTATCCATTCATCTGTTGAAGGGCATCTTGGCTCTTTCCACAGTTTGGCTCTCGCGGACATTGCTGCTATGAACATTGGGGTGCATATGGCCCTTCTTTTCACTACATCTGTGTCTTTGGGGTAAATATCTAGTAGTACAACTGCTGGGTTGTAGGGGAGCTTGTTTCTTTTAGTCTCAATTAAGATGTTTAAGCACAGTTAGTTATGTTGTTATATGAATATTAAAACTTGCATTGCTTTAGGTATACCAAGTAATTGTGTATCATAATAAAGTAAAAATTCAATGTATAGATTTTTTTAGGCAGCTTTATGTTTCTGTTTATATTATACACTACTAACTACATTTAAAAAAAAAACAACTCCAGAGTAGCTGGAATAGAGACTGGGTTATATTCTCACCAGTTGACTAACCAGACAGCCCCTTTTAGTACAATTTCAAATTGTATCATCTTTCAACTTCTTCTTTCTTCAGATTTGAGAAACAGGATATTTTCCTATATCTATATATCAGCTTTTGAAGAGTATGAATGAGTAACATTTTTTTCTATATAGATCAAAATACATATGCAGGAGTGCCTGAGTGTCTCAGTCGGTTAAGCATCTGCCTTTGGCTCAGGTCATGATCCCAGGGTCCTGGGATTGAGCCCCACATCGGGGCTGAGCAGGGAGTCTGCTTCTCCCTCTCCTTCTCCCCCCGCCCCACATGCGCTCTCTCTCTCTCTCTCTCTCAAATAAGTAAATAAAATCTTTAAGAAAAGATATATGCAACCACACCCTACCTTAAAAGAGAACTTTATTATTTTTCACATAATGCCAAAAATGAATAAATGTATATTGCAGATATAAAAATGCTAATAATCGATAGAAATATCACCATTCTTTCACCTTTCCCTGCAGTGAGATGTGAAGTAGTGCTAAAATATAAGTGGAATATGATGATAAGTATTCTCATGAAAATCTCACAAAAATAATTTTCTCATCTGAATTCCCTGATTTTTTGTTTGATATTTTGATTATCAAGTTAATGTTTAGATAAAGGAGGAAAATAATGTGAAAAATAACTCACTGTGTCAAAAGAAAAGTTGTAAAGTTAGGAAGTACTTGCTATATACTCTCAAGTTGGTTAACAAGGGTTGGTATCTAAATGTTAGCAAACATAGTGAGATTTTTCATAAAGTAACACTTGGAAATCTTATAATCACCCATGAAAAAGCATATTCTCAGTAGCCCAGAAACCAGTTTTTATTCCATCATTAAAATAGATCCTTTTGTGGGTGCCTGGGTGGCTCTGTTGGTTAAGCATCTGCCTTTCAGTTCAGGTCATGATCCCAGAGTCCTGGGATCAAACCCCACATTGGGCTCCCTACTCAGAAGGGAGTCTGCTTCTCCCTCTCCCTCTGCCCCTGCTCACTCTCTCTCTCTCCGGCCTCCCCCACCCCCCGCTCTCACTCTTGCTCTCTCTCTCTCGTTCTCTTTCTTTCTAATAAATAATTTTTTTAAAAAAAGTAATCTAAAAAAATAAATCCTTTTGTTGAGCTAGATAAATTGGTTGGCTTGCTTTAGGGGCCATGCTATACAAGAAATACTTATCTTTAAACATTAGAACCTTACTTAGCATGATGATATGTTAACTCTGTGACACTTAATGGGAACTGAGTTTCAACTCTGGAGTCTTGGCATCTCATGCTCCCTGCAAAGTATATGTTCATTGAATAGAATGGAAAATGACACTGCTGCAATACTTAAATTTTTACTCTTTTGTGTTTTCTCTGTACCATTAAACTGTCTCCTTTGATCTTTCATTATACCAAGATCTTATTTAAACACTGTATGTATGTAAAAACTTTAACTGAAAAACAAAATGGGAATATCTCCATTTTGAAAAGTTTTCTACTTCTTCCGAGAGTGGAGGAAGATGTAAATATTTAAGAAGGCTAAAAACTCTGAGGAAAAGAAATACGCAAATAAGATCATATTTTCCAAGTAAAACTGAGATAACTACCTCCATTCCCTGGTTGCAGCTTCTGTGTAACAGTAGCATTTAACCACTTAATCACACGTTATGATACACTGATGTGTTATGATTGGTTGAAAGGTGTTTGCAACTAATTTAAAATGAACAAAATATGCAAATGAATATTTTAATTAATTAGAATAAATTTCAAGGCTGTCCTTAGAATAATGTGACTCTTCCATTCTGCTGTTTCTTAAATGAGAGAAGAAGAGTAGATTTATAGCTGGTGTTCCTTGAATATCCGTAGGAGTTAGTCATGTACAAGTTTTATCCATCATGGGTAATCCTGAGAAAAGAAGTATATTAAAGATAGCTTCTTTGTACCATAGGATAATTATAGAAGCAGGCTCTGAATGTTTAGGTTATTACAACCCTTTTCTAAGTTGTAAAATAAAATTAATGTGTTTGCCCTTTAATCGATAAAGTAAGGAAAATTTAATTGGCTGTCATTAAACTGCCTATTTTTTACCTAATTTACCTCCTCAGTAGGTCTATATTTGCTCTGATAAAGACTCCTCACATTTATTTCAATCTGCTTTACAAAGTTGAACATAAGGTAATCATGAAGATTAGATCAAGTGGTATACATTATCATTAATCTGCTTCATTTCTTCCATCTGCAATGTGTTTTTCAAAATTTGGTCCTTTGACCAGCATCAACCTGGAAACTTGTTAGAAATGTACATTTTGAGGCCCCAACCAGACTTTCTGATCAAAATCTCTGGGTGGGACCTAGCAGTCAGTGTTTAACAAGGAGTCTAGGAGATTCTGATTCACGCTCAAGGCTGAGAACCACTGCTGTAAATATCCTACCTTGATAGAGTAACATTATTAATAATATTATTAGTAACATTATTAGATAGTGTTTCAAAGATACTCTTTGTTATTTAAGGTTATTCAGTAGAGGGCAGTGCAAGAATTGTTAGGAGGAAATTTTACTAAATTTATATAGTCAAGTAGCAAGCATATAATTATTAATATATAGATTATTGACAAAAATATGTCTAGAAAAATAAATAAAAGTGCTATACTAAGTGTTTATTCACAGTCACAATGAGGTATAAGGAATTTATGCACATTTACATTTAGCTAATATGTGTCCTATACATATTTAAACATCATTGCCTGTTAACAATAACATTTTTTAAGATTGTTTTTCCTGTGAAATTAAAATGGATCTGAATTTCTTTTTTTTTTTTTTAAGATTTTATTTATTTATTTGAGAGAGAGAGAATGAGAGAGAGCACATGAGAGGGGGGAGGGTCAGAGGGAGAAGCAGACTCTACCGAGCAGGGAGCCCGGTGCGGGACTCGATCCAGGGACTCCAGGATCATGATCTGAGCCGAAGGCAGTCGCCCAACCAACTGAGCCACCCAGGCGCCCAAAATGGATCTGAATTTCATTGACCAGTTCTCTGGGCTATAAAATCATTGTTTATGACATGCTATTTTTTTTTTTTTTTTGCAACTTGAGCAGTCTTTGAAGCACTTTTTGACTTTAATGTTATCTTGAAAGTGTCACTAATAAAAGAAAAAGATCACAATAAGTGATTTTCCATTGGAGGTTTCATAGTTTAGAAAGTATTTAACAACTTTCATAGTTTAGAAAGTATTTAGAAGTTAAAAATGAAATGTTTTATTTAAAGAGAATGGCTAAATCCAATTAAACTTTATTATTTTGGACTCTCGTAGTTCAGAAAAGGTTATATCTGAAGTAGGAATATAAACTTCTGCTATTGCTCAAGGAAAAAAGAATTTGATGAATAAATAATGTATAAGAAAGTTGGAAACATTTTTAAGCTAATTAAGAAAAAATTTCAAACTTTTAATGGCATTCTTTTTTGTCATTGATTATAAATAGCCTATTGATAATGAGTGCTTGATATCTCTTCATTAACAGGCACAGATAAAGCTACACTTATTAAAACTATTCTTCTGTTTCTATTTTCTAATAATTTAGATAGATAATATTTTCTCATTTTATTCTAAATTGAGTTTTATTCCCTTGCTCTTTGCCTTCTAGTTGTATCTTTTCATTTATGGTTTATATGTTTTTACCCAGCTCTTACCCTCCTGTCCATCTTCCAATTCAAACATTTCATTTGGTTGCTTATTCCTTAGATCCAGTATTTCAGTATTCTGCTCCCTGTTCCCCACTTGCCAGTGTTCTTACATTTAGGTTCTTGCTCTCTGTTCTCTTTCCCCTCATCGTTGCTTTTCAACCACTGTTTTCTAGGTTTGGTTTCTGGATTTTTGTATTGTTCCTGTTCTCTAACTGGTATAATCAAAACTTCAAGGATATAAGGAGAATTGGAAAGAAGAGGCATAAAGAGAATTGACATGTATTGAATGCCTATTCTATACTAGGTGATTTAATTCTCATAAGATGTAGGTAGGTTTTGTTATTATCTCCATTTTACTCATAAGTACACAGAAGCTCCAAGAGATTAAATATTTTGTTCTAATTCACAGAGAAACTGATACAGCTGCGTTTCAAACCTATATTGGTTCATTTATTCATCCTTTTATTCAACAAATATTTATTTAGTACACATACTATAAATTGGGCACTGTGCTAGGTGCTGCAACCCATCCAGCTCTTGCTCTCATGAAGCTTAACTGTGTGGTGGCATTGTCTGACTTCACAGATGGTGATCTTTCTGCTATACCAAACAACTTTAGAGGAAGAGAAAATAAAAAGTAAATAGAAGGGTTCTGATGTTTTATAGAAAAGCTATATTTGATATAGATGTAAAAAAGGTTATTTTGTGCATTATTTAGAAATACCTTATCGAAGAGGTTGATTTGTAGTAGTCCTAGAAAGAGTCTGACAACTTCAGCACTAACCACTGTAGACACTAGTGCCTTTTAGTGGCATCACCACAGCGTATATTTTCCTTTTATGTTCTCAAATAAAGAAAATTTGTGTCTATAGGTCCAGATATCTAGAGGACTTCACCATCAATTGACCTCCCTAAATTATGTTAAGAAAAAGATGAAGACTTCTCTGTAAAGAATACATTTTTTCGGGCGCCTGGGTGGCTCAGTTGGTTAAGCGACTGCCTTCGGCTCAGGTCATGATCCAGGAGTCCCACATTGGGCTCCCTGCTCAGCAGGGAGTCTGTTTCTCCCTCTGACCCTAACCCTTCTCATGTGCTCTCTCTCATTCTCTCTCTCTCAAATAAATAAATAAAATCTTTAAAAAAAAAAAGAATACATTTTTTCATCCATCCATCTATCCATCATCCATACAGTTATTAATACTCTGAAAAATATTTAGGATGGTTTGCCCAAATACGTAAAACACAACAGAACTTTTAATAAGATAAATGTGGGGAAATAAGGCAAGGAAAAATAAGAGGAAATTAAGCTGTGTTCTGTACTAAAAAGTATCCACAGATTTGTCTCTGTTTTCAAGGGTAACTTGATTCACAAGCACTGTAATTTTTAAAAAAAGACCAAAAAAAAAAAAACCAAAAAAGAAAAACTGATGGCACAGAGGAGTACCTTAAGAGAAAGTTTCTCCAATAGCTCCTCTTAAAGAGCATCACAGAGAAATGTGGTATACAATGGCCTCAAATACTTCCTAATATAAATACGAGTTTCACTGAGCCATTTCATTGGATCCACTTGCATACAGTAAAACAATTCTTTGAAGAGTCAGAAAAGGCATTCTAGGTAGACCACTGCGGCCCAACCAAATCCAAAGGTGTATTTTAGAGAATCTATAGAAATTAGTGAATTGCATCTCTTGTAGGTAATTCTCATATGTAATTCATCAATCAGGTGTTTCATGTAGTAGGTGACACTGAATTTACACACTCTTAGAAATGTGTTTTATTCACTACTGTAACATCAATGCCTAGAATAATAGCTAGTACATAGTAGATGCTTAATAAATATTTGTTGGATGGATGGATAAATGTTGTTATTTGAAGTATCTGTTTAAGTGAAAGACTTCTTCTCAGCTATTTTTATATTTTTTTCATTTTCCCTTAAATAAAGTGTGCTACTGTACTTTGGAGTACATCATCTTTACATGATCCCAAATTCGTTAAATGTTGAACACTGCTTTTGTGACTTTTTCAAGTAGATAATGAAATAAATATTAGCCCTATCGAAAGAATTCTTTTAAGATTGTTCTCAGTAATACTACATGCTTGATTTTTAAGACTCTAAGATTTCACAGTCTCTAAGAAAAAGTTATAAACATCAATAAAGCAGTTTGTAATATAGAAAGTGTTTCTTCTCAGGAGACCTCAAAGTCATACCAGATAGCTTGAATTTGGAAAACAACGGATAGATTCTGAATAATGCTAGCTTGACATTTTTTAGCTATATATTTAAATCAAAGTAATTAACTCCCAAACTTAGGAATTTAAGAATTTCTTAGAGAATTTAAAATTTATTTATTTATTTATTTGACAGAGGGAGAGATACAGCGAGAGAGGGAACACAAACAGGGGGAGTGGGAGAGGGCAAAGCAGGCTTCCTGCTGATCAGGGAGCCTGATGTGGGGCTTGATCCCGGGACCCTGGGATCATGACCTGAGCTGAAGGCGGACACTTAATGACTGAGCCACCCAGGCGCCCCCAAAATTCTCTATTTTTAAGGCAGGTTTTATTGAAAAGCATAATGGTAGTGTTAATATTTCTTTAAAATTTCTGCCATTGTTAAATACTACATTATGCTGGCATTCAGTGGACCGGTAGATCACATTAATTCTGGTAATCCTTTATTCTATATAATTATAAGGTATTAAATAACTAATTTATATGCATCTTAAAAGTTTATAACATCAACCAGCATCTAACACATACTTGATACATTTTACTTTTCCAAGTCCTTAACCTAAATTTTGTCCAGAGCTACAATCTTATTTAGTACTATCTCTCTACTTCTAATAAAATACTTAAAAAATCAACCTTTCTCTATATTCCTCCATAATTTTCCTTTTATTTAATTTGCCTTTCTTCTTCTTTAATGGAATAGTTTATTTTGCAAGCTTTATTCCTATATTGCTCCCAATTATTTTAACCTGTTAACATCTGTAGAAATAGAGGATTAGGAATGGATTCGGTCATGTATTTCACTCATAACTTTTAGCCTAAAACATATCTTTACCATCACAATATAAATATATACCCATTTTGATTGACCTTTAGAAAATGAAATGTTCCTGTCTTCTTCATTCTCTTATTTCAGGTTTAACCACACTTGTGTTAAGAACGCCCTATCTTAAAACTTCTATTGTATAGTGAAAGCCTATCACTTCATTGATTCTTTTTTAAAATAAGATAGTTAATTTGTATTGAAAATATAGAAGATGGCAAATTGAGTTTTTCTTCTACCAAATACATGAGAAAGTTGATGTGATGACTTCCTGAGTTCGTTTTAATTATATCATAAAATCATAGAGCTGGGAGAGATACAAATGATCTCAGGGATTAATTATTTCATGCGTAATAGTCAAAAAGTACCCAAATTTCTTGCCCTATGAAAATCTGTTGAGCTATTATAGCAATCTAAGTCTACATCTTAAAATTTAGGTTATTGGATGGGACTTACATCAAATACCTCCGAGTTATAAGAGATAAGAAGGGTCTGCTAATGTATAAAATTTCCCTGGATGTCCTGGTTCTTAGCTTTTATTCACTAGTCCCGAAGAACTGAGTCTTGATACCTTAAAAACAATGTTTAGGGAACTACAAAGTATGGTCAATAGAAAGTATGATTTATAATTATTTTTAAGTTAATTTTACTACTCTGCCTTCCTTATTTTTGGCTAATTTCACTCAGTCTGCTATTTAATCTTTAATTACAGGCCACAAAAGAAGTAATAGAACGGGAAGCGCCAGGGATGGCCCTGGCAATGCTGATGGGATCACTTAATGTTACACCTCTGGGCATGCTCTCTAGGTAAGAAAGTCACTAACATGTTGCAAAGAAAATTAATTCCATACCACTAATCACTACAATAGACTGATAAACATAAGAAACTTCAGTCAATAACACTTAAATTTGCTCCCTTTTTTCCCCAGAGTTCAGAGTCTTAGTATCCTGTCTAAATCTTGACCATTTTCCCTCAAGTTTTTTTTTACATATTATGTTTAAACTTTTAGAAAATATTATATTTTGCTAAAAGGTGTCAATCCAAACCCAGAGAGGAGTCCAGTTTATTAAGATGTAAAATTATTTTTGTGTGTGATTATTGGTAATCATCAATTAATAATCATTAATTGTCATCAAATGCTAATTTAATAAAACAAAACAGTAGAGGTTTTTTTCAATAAGTTATTCTTATTGGTAGGAATTTATAAAAAGGCATATTCATGTGTGGTCATAAAAAGAAGCTGAATTAATAGTATATTAGTAGTATATTATGTTAGTATATTTAAAACTATGGCTTTGTTGACATAGATGGTGACATCGATTCTCTGTGTGATGTTATTGTTTTAGTTACTCTTAGATTAAAATCTCCTTTAATGAGGACAACATACATCATTTAAGTTAAAGACAGAAGTATCAACTTAGAATCTATTGATTTAATGACCACTGAATAATAGGCAGTTGATCTCAGAGCAATCTAAAAATATACAGCCACTTTATAATTGTATGGTTTCATAATCATTATGTATAGCCATTTATTCATCCTGTGTGAAATATGAATACAAAACTAAGTATATCTACATAGCACATGGAATATGAATAATAATGCCGTTTCTGTTACTTAGGGTTTATATCCCATTAATCGCAGACACTTGAAACACAGCTAAAGGGAAATGTGAATTGGTCATTAGTTACTGTATTCTTTTTGCTTTCATAGGTACTATATTATAACATTTAATTTAAGTAAGAGCAAAAAAGAATTACAATAGCATGTAGAAATTTTAAATTTAAAAGTCCATGCTGATCTTTAAGGAACTTATCATTCTTCTATGCTGTTCTTTTTTTTTTTTCTTTTTAAGATTTATTTATTGGGCGCCTGGGTGGCTCAGTTGGTTGAGCGACTGCCTTCGGCTCAGGTCATGGTCCCGGGGTCCTGGGATCGAGTCCTGCATCGGGCTCCCTGCTCTGCGGGGAGCCTGCTTCTCCCTCTCCCACTCCCCCTGCTTGTGTTCCCTCTCTCACTGTGTCTCTCTCTGTCAAATAAATAAATAAAATCTTTAAAAAAAAAAAAGATTTATTTATTTATTTCAGAGAGAAAGTACAGGGGGGAAGGGCAGAGGAAGAAGGAGAGAGAAACTCAAGCAGACTCCATGCTGAGCACAGAGCCCAACGCAGGGCTCGATCTCATGACCCTGAGATCAGACCTGAGCCAAAAGTGAGAGTCAGAGGCTCAATCAACTGCTCCACCCAGGCACCCCTTTGCTGTTCTTTTTTTAAACATACTTACATTCCCTACACTTCTGAGGTCAAGGGTCACATTTGATCCTTTTCTCTATGGAATTAAGTAGTGACATTTGAACATAAAAGAACTCTTTCTTGACATACAAGGATATAGTCAAGAAAAAATTAAACTTCATCTCTTGTTAATTCTTTTGTAATAAAAATCTAATTCAGCAAACATAAATACTCTATTTTCTAGGCCCCAAATTAACCATCAGAGATACTAAGGATAGAAAGAAAATTATGACATGGCCCTCACCTTAAAGATCCCACAGTTTAGCTGGAGAACTTATTCTTTGCAACTGTTAAAGTAACTCTTTATAGCTTTCTTTTTTTTTTTTTTTTTAAAGATTTTATTTATTTATTTGACAGAGAGAGAGATAGCGAGAGCAGGAACACAAGCAGGGGGAGTGGGAGAGGGAGAAGCAGGCTTCCCGCGGAGCAGGGAGCCCGATGTGGGACTCGATCCCAGGACCCTGGGATCATGACCTGAGCCGAAGGCAGACGCCTAACGACTGAGCCACCCAGGCGCCCTCTTTATAGCTTTCTTGATACAGTATAGAAATAGCACTTTTTGTCTTATTGAAAGAATTTTCTGGATTAATTCCTCTTCTACCTTCTGAATCCACATGACTGCTGAGTGATAGAAAATTAATCAGCAGGAGTTGATTCTAAGTACTTTAGAATAAGTCCATCATCTTTATGCTGAAGGCTTCAAAAATTAAAATAAATACACAGCGTGGTAACAGATTCTTGTGGCTTTTTTTTTTCCTGTTCATTGCTGATTTAACTGAGAGTTTATTTACAAATTTAAAACAGAGATAGTAGTCTATATGAGTTATGCATAAGAAATTGTGGAATATTTTCCTAAATGTTCATTTTTTGTGAACATTTTCTAGGCTTTTAAAAAATTACTATTTTAAAACAGCCATGATTATACTGATGCTTACTTTCTACAGCATTTTTACCTTGTATTCTCCTTGGGATTTGTACGTGCTTCTATTATAGCACATGCTATATTGCAATTATGTACTTATTTGTATAACCTAATTTATATAAAATCCCTAAGAACAGGAACTTTTTCATGTTCATTTTTATATCCTCAGACCCCAAAACAACTCCTGACACATAGTAAGTACTCAAAAAATGTTTATTGTTATGATTACTGTTGATAAATCAGTGTTTCATCCTAATTCTATAGAACTTTTTTTCAAAGTAATATATCAAAGTTGTTTCCTTGCCTTCCTATTTTTATCTCTAGAGAGCAGCATTAAATAAAAATTTTTTTAATTACTAAATCTGTTTAAAATGGTTTTCATCTATGTGATGAAATATCCTCCAGTTACTTTGTGCAAGTCAGTTACAGGATAGTACCAAGTAATAGTTAAGACCATCATCTCTGAAGCCAGATTGCTTGCGTTCCATTCTGGCTCTACTGCTTACTAGCTACTTAACATTTTTTTGGTTTGTTTTTTTTTTTCTCATCTGTATATGAGGATGTTAATAGTACTAACCTTTTGGATTAAGTGAGTTCATATAAAATGCTTAGAACAACAACTGATTCATAGTAAGTCTTATTGAAGTGTTGACCACAGTTATGGTATTATTATTGGCTGAGAGCAAGTCTGCTAACAAAACCTTTTAGTAGCTTTCTTCCATCTGGAAATATCTTCATTCTACCTTCATTCCTGAAGGATATTTTCACTAGATATAGAATTCTGGATTGGCAGTTATTTTCTTTCAGCACTTTAAAAAATATTATTCCACTGTCTTCTGGCCCTATGTTTCCTACCAAAACTTAAGTGATTCACGGAAAACAATACTAACAGGGAAGTTAGAGCTGTAAATGGGTTAAAAAAGAAAACCCTTCTTTTTTACATTAAAAAAAGAAAGATCTCATGGGATGCCTGGGCGGCTTAGTTGGTTAAGTGTCTGCCTTTGCCTTAGGTCATAATCCCAGAGTCCTGGGGCTCCTTGCTCAGTGGGGAGCCTGCTTTTCCCTCTACTTGTCGCTCCCCCTGCTTGTGCTCGCTTGCTCTCTCTCTGACAAATAAACAAAATCTTTTTTTAAAAAAAGGAAGACCTCAGAAACAACTACATAACATTAAAATTTAAGGAACTAGACAAGGAACAAATTAAACCCAAAGCTACAAGAAGGAAGAAAATAATAAAGATTAAGGCAGAAATAAATAAAATAGAAAATGGAACAATAATACAGAAAATCAATTAAACCGAATATTGACTCTTTGAGAAGATCAACAAAACTGAAAATTTTTAGCTATATTGACTAAGAAAAAAAAGAGACCTGACTCAAATTACTAAACTCAGAACAAAAATGGGGACATCACTGCCAATTCTATAGAAATAAAAAGGACTATAAGAGAATACTATGAATAACTGTATGTCAATAAATTGGATACCCTAGATGAAATGGAAGAATTCCTACAAACACAAAACCTACTCAGATTGAATTAGAAAAAAATAGAAAATCCATATAGATCTGTAATTAGTAAGGAGATTGAATCAGTAATCAAAAACCTACCTACAAATAAAATGACTGTACCAGATGGCTTCACTGGAGAATTATACCACACATTTAAAGAAAAACAGACACCAGTCCTTCTCAAATTCTTCCAAAAAATGGAGGAAAAGGGAATACTTCCTAACTAATTCTATGGGACCAGCATTGCCTTGATACCAAAGCCTGATGAAAAACTACAAGAAAACTACAGACCACTATCCTCTTTGAACATTGATGTAAAAATCTTCAACAAAATGATAGCAAAACAAATTCAGCAATATTTTAAAAGGACTATACACCATGACCAAGTGTAATATATCCCCAGAATGCAAGGATGTTTCAACATATGAAAAGCAATCAATGTAATATACCACAGTATATTACATATGTGTGATATACCACATACAGAAAAAGCATTTGACAAAATTCAGCATGTTTTCATATTAATGACACTCAACAAACTGGGAATAGAAAGAAACTACCTTAACATAATTAAGGCTTATATTAAAAAACATACATCTAACATCATAATGGTGAGAGACAAAACTTTTGCTCCAAAGCAAGAATAAGAGCAGGATGCACACTTTTGCTGCTTTCATTAAACATGCTATTAGAAGTTGTAGCCAAAACGTTAGGCAGGAAAAAGAAATAAAAGGTATCTAAATTGGGAAGGGAGAAGTAAATTTATCTCTGTTTAACATGATCTTATTTGTAAAAAACCCTAACAATTACACACACACACACACACACACTCTATTAGAACCAACACACATATTCAGCAGAGTTGAAGATACATAATCAACATGCAAAAATCAGTTGTGTTCCCATATATTAACAATGAAAAATGCAAAAAGGAAATTTTTGAAAACAATTCCACTTAAATTCTCATCAAAAAGAATAAAATACTTAGTAATTAATCAAGGAGGTGAGAGACTTGTACACTCAAAACTATAAAACTTTGCTGACAGAAATTAAAGAAGATTTAAATGAATGGAAATAAACCCCATGTTTATGGTTTGAAAGACTTAATATTAAGTTGTCATTACCCAAAGCAATTTGCAGATTTAATTCAATCCCTATCAAAATACAGCAACATAACTTTTTGCAGAAATAGAAAAATCCATTCTAAAATTTATATGGAATCTCCAGGGGCCCCAAAGAGACAAAACAACCTGGAAAAAGAACAACAAAGCAGGAGGACTCCCACTCCCTGTTATCAAACTGACTGCAAGTTACAATAATCAAAAAAGTTGTACTGGTATTAAGTCAGATTTTTAGGCCAATGGAATCAAATAGAGAGGCCAGAAATAAACCTTTGCATATAAGGTCAAATGAATCTTGAGAAGGGTACCAAGACAATTCAATGAGGAAAAGACGGTCTTTGACAAATGGTATTGGGAGAACTGGATATCCACAGGCAAAAGAATGAAGTTGTACCCTTACCTAACACCATATACTAAAATTAACTCAAAATGTATCAAAGACCTAAATGTAAGAGCTAAAATTATAAAACTCATGAAAGAAAACATCAGGAAGAGCTTCATGACATTAGATTTGGCAGTGGTTTTCTTGAATATGACACCAACATTATAGGCAACAACAAAAAAGAGGCTTAATTGGACTTTATCAGCATTAAAACCTTTGTGACTTAAAGGACACTATCAACCAAGTAAAATGTCAGAATGGGAGAAAACATTGCAAATCATGTATCTGATAAGGATTTAACATCCAGAATATATAAAGAACTCCAACACAAAAACAACCCAATTTAAAGATGAATAGATATTTCTCCAAAGAAATAGATTATTTCTCCAAATGGCCAATAAGCACATGAAGTGTTCAAGGCACTAATCATTGGAGATATGTTAATCAAAACCACAATGAGATACTACCTCACACCCACTAGGATAGCTATTATAAATGAACAAACAAAATAAAAAGTGTTGGTAAGGATGTGGAAAAATTGGGATCCCTGTGCATTGCTGGTGGGAATGTAAAATGATGTAGCCATTGTTCAAAGCAGTATGGAAGTTTTTCAAAAAAATTAAACAGAATTACCATATGGTGCAGTAATTCCCCTTCTGGGTGGAACCCAGAGCAACTGAAAGCAAAGACTTGAACAGATACTTGTACACCAGTGTTCATAGCAGCATTATTCACAATAGCCAAAAGGTAGAAGCAACTTAAAGTCCATTGACAGATGAATGGATAAACAAAATGTGTTATATATATACAATAGAATATTAGCCTTAAAAATGAATGAGCTGCTGATATATGACACAATATGGATGAATCTTGGAGACATGCTGAGTGAAATAAGCCAGACACAAAAAGGACAAATATTGATTTCACTTGTATGAGGTATCTAGAATAGCCAAATATATAGAAAGTAGAACATGGTTACCAGGGGCTGGAAGGCTAGAACAGGAATGGGCACAGAGTATCAGTATAGGATGGGCAAAGAGTATCAGTGTAGGATGACGAAAAAGTTCTGGAGATGGACAGTGATGATGGTTGCACAATAACTTTAATGTAGTTAAGTAAATGAACTGTGCACTTAAAATTAATTAAAATAATAAATATTATGGTATGTGTATTTTACCACAATTTTTAAAAAATGCTTTAGGATAGGAAATACAACATACACAGCATGTACATTTTCTTGGGACAGCTCTACAATACTTCAGGCACAACATCCAGATTCAATATCAGAGGAAGTGCACCAGGTTGCAAAAGACAAATGAGACACACTTGGGGTGAATGGTCACCTCCAGCTGACAGCTTTCCCCTCCTCCCACCCAGCATGTACAGTTTGCTCTATATTATAAGCCCCCTAAGAGTTTTATCCTAGCTGAGACCCATTCATCATGAGTCATATAATACACAACCTGAATAACGTGTTTCAGGTTCCTTACAGTATCTTTAGATCTTGCACAGAGCATAGCAATTCTATGAAGATTTAGTTCACTTATAGATCATAACATCTAGAGCACAGGATCAATTTAGTGTATTTTTAAGAATGATCCTTCAGCATTCCATGCGCTTGCTTTAAAAATCGAGTCCTGTGCATACTGTGGTGTTTTTAGTGTGCGTATTTACATTTTTACATAGTTTTTCTAGAGCAATAATCAGTGGTGTTTTTGTACCTAGGTTTTATGTGATTTTAATGAAACATGGATAGTTGTGGCCACCTGCTGACTATTTGTGGTTTAAAATAAAAGGTTTTCTTGCCTGAAAAAAAAAAAAGAATGATCCTTCAGGTATCTCCTTAACTTTGGAAGGGAGTTGAGTCCAGCTGTTCTATCTCATATCCTCGTAATGGCTCATGTTGGGACTACTTATGCAGTATGAGAAACATCAAACAAGGGAAAATTTAAAGTGGCTTTGGGTTGAAAATGTCTTAAGCAATTGACAGAAGTAAATTATCTCTCAAGGGATTCTGCTTCAACTTAGACCTTACAGATTTCTCAGGAAGTTAGATTCTATCTAACTTCTAAGGAGTTTAGAATTCTAGGGAAGTTAGGTCATACACATAAAAAAAAAAAGGTGACAAAACACAAAAATAAAGGCATCATAAGAAATGAGAGATTACAGATGTTTTCCATTTTGTTCTATGATCCATTTTGAGTTAATTTTTTAGAAGGATGTAAAGTTTGTATCTAGATTCTTTTTTTTTTTTTTTTTTTGCATGTAGATGTCCAGTTGTTCCAGTACCACTTGTTGAAAAGATTATCTTTGCTCCATTGTATTGCTTCTGCTCCTTTGTCAGAAATCAGTTGGCTATATTTATGTGTGTCTACATTTCTGGGCTCTCTATTCTCTTCCATTCATTTATTTGCTGTTCTTTCACCAGTACCACACTATCTTGATTACTATAACTTTATAGAAAGAATCAGAGTCTGTTAATATAAGTCCTCTAACTTCATTCTCCTTCAATGTTTTGTTGACTATTTTGAATCCTTTGCCTCTCCATAGACACTTTAGAATCAGTCTATAGATATCCATTAAATAATTTGCTGGAATTTTGAATCAGATTTCCATTGACTCTACAGATCAAGCCGGGAAGAACTGACATTCTGACAATATTCAGTCTTCTAATCCAGGAACATGGGATAGGAACTTTATTTAGTTCTTTGTTGATATCACTCTTTGATAGTTTTCCTTATATAGGTATTATACAGATTATTTTTAGATTATAATTTTTTCATTTGGGCACTGCTAAGGTAACTGGTATTGTGTTTTAATTTCAAGTTTCGGTTGTTTATTGCCAGTATATAGGAAAATGATTGGCTTTCACATATTAACCTTGTATTCTGCAAATTTGCTGTAATCACTTATTAGTTCCAGAAGGTTTTTTATTGATGATTCTTTTGGCTTTTGTACATAGATGACCATGTCATCTATAAGCAAAGGCAGTTTTGTTTCTTCCTTCCCAGTTTGTATACTTTTTATTTCCTTTTCTTGTCCTATTGCATTAACTAAAATTTCCAGTATAGTGTTGAGAAGGAGTGGTGAGAGGGGATATCATACTTAACCTTACTAAGAAAGCTAAGAGTTTTTCACCATTAAGTAATATATTAGCTGTAGGTTTTTATAGATTTTTTTTTATCAAGTTGAGGATGTTTCCCTCATGTCCACACTCTATTTCTAGTTTACTGAGTTTTGATCACAAATGGGTGTAGGATTTTGTCAAATGCTTGTTCTGCACCTATTGATATGATCATGTGACTTCTCTTTTTTAGCCTGTGATGAATTACATTAATTGATTTTGAAATGTTGAACCTGCCATGCATACCCGGGATTAATCCTACTTGGTCGTGGTGTATAATTTTTTACACATAATGGATTCAATATGCTAATATTTTGTTGAGGATTTTTGAAACATTGGTGTGTAGTTTTTTTTTTTTTTTTTCTTCCAGTGTCTTTGCTTTGTTTGGCATTAGGGTAATACCAGCCTCATAGAATGAGTTTGGAAGTATTTCCTCTGCATCTTCTTTAAGAGATTATAGAGAATTGGAGTAATTTCTTCCTTAAATGTTTGGTAGAATTCACTATTGAATACATCCAAGCCTGGTGCTTCCTATTTGGAAGATTATTAATTATTGATTCAATTATTGATTCAACTTCAATAGAAGTTAATAGGCCTATCTAGATTGTCTATTTCTTTTTATGTGAGTTTTGGCAGATTACATTTTTTAAAATAATAGTCCATTTCATCTAGGTTATCAAATTTATGGGTATGGAGTTGTTCGAAGTATTCTTGTCTTTTTAATGTGCGTAGGAACTGTAGTGATGTCCTCTCTTGATGTCCTCTCTTTTATTTCTAATATTTATAGTTTGTGTATTCTCTTTTTTACTTAGCCTGGCTAGAGGCTTATCAGTTTTATTTATCATTTCAAAGAACTAGTTTCAATTTTGTAGATTTTTTCTATTGGTTGCCAATTTTCCATTTCATTGATTTCCTCTTTAATTGTTGTTATTTCTATTCTGCTTACTTTGAATTAATTTTATTTTATTTTTCTTTTTTCTTTTTATTTTTCTGTTTTCTTAAGGTGGAAATTCAGATGATTGATTTAAGATCTTTATTTTTAGTAATATTTGTATTCAGTGCTATAAATTTCCCTCTAAGCACTGCTTTCTCTGCATTTCAAAGTTTAAAGTTTCTCTCTCCTTCTATCTCTCCCTCTCCTCCTTCCTCTCTCCCTATTTTTTTTAAATTTTCATTTCTTTGTCTTATTTATTTGATAACTAGAAATTTATACTTCTTAATCCCCTTCACCTGTTTTGTCAATTCCCCTACCCCCTTTCATTTTTATTTGCTTCAAAATATTTCAAAATTTCTCTTGATATTTCTCTTTGACCCAAGTGTTATTTAAAAGTGTGCTGTTTATTCTCTACATGTTCTGGGATTTTCCAGTCATTGTTACTGATTTTTATTTTAATTCAATTGTGGTCTGAAAGTAGACACTGTAGAATTTCAATCCTTTTAAATTTGCCAAGGTGTGTGTTATGGCCCAAAAAGTGGTCTACCTTGGTGAATGTTTCACATGAGCTTTAGAAGAATGTATATTCTGCCATTACTGGGTGAAGTAGTATAGAGATGTCAATTATACCCAGTTGTTTGATGGAGTTGTTGAGTTCAAGCTTGTCCTTACTCATTTTCTGCTCAGATACTCCTGTGTCTGTCCATTTCTGACAGAGGGGTGTTGCAGTCTTTAAGTATGATAGTGGACTTATTTCTCTTTGCAGTTTTTAGCTTTTACCTCACAAGTTTGACACTGTGTTGTTAGGTGCATGCACGTTAAAATCATTATGTATTCTTGGGGTATTGACCATTTATCATTATAAATGTCCTTCTTTAGCACGGGTAACTGTCTGAAACTAATACAGTTACTCCTGCTTTTTTTGATTAATGTTAGCATGATATGTTTTTCTATATCCATTTACATTTAACCTATCCTATATGTATCTTTGTTTAAAGTGGGTCTCTTCTAGACAACATGCACTTGGGAGTCTAACAATCTCTGTCTTTTAATTGGTGCATTTAGACCATTGACATCCATAGTGATTATTAACATTGTTGGATTAATGTCTGCCATATTCAATACTGTTTCCTATTTGTTGCTGTTCTTCATTTCTATTTTTATCTTTTGCTTTTTCTGCCTTTTGTTTGTTTTAATTGAGCCTTATTTATGATTCTGTTTTTTTCTCCTTTCTTAGCATATTGACTATACTTCTTGTTTTACTTTTTTTGTGGTTGCCCTAGAGTTTACAGTATACATTTACAATTAACCAAAGTCCACTTTCAAATAACATCATACTATTTCACAAATAGTGTGAATACCTTATAATAAAATTATCCTAATTCCTTCCTCCATCCTTTGTATTATTGCTGTCACTCATTTCACTTATATATATAAGCATACATATACACGTAAGATATATATATAAGCATATATAACTGAATATATTATTGGTGTTATAATTTTGAACAAACTGTTATATGTTAGATCAATTAAGAATAAGAAAAATAATTTATTTTACTTTCACTTATTCTGTCTTTTATACTCTATGAAAGGACCTACATTATTTCCCTTTAAAGAACTTCTTTTAACATTTCTTGCAAGGCAGATCTACTGGCAACAAATACCCTCAATTTTTATTTGAGAAGCCTCTATTTCTCCTGCACTTTTAAAAGGATAATTTGACAGTGTACAGAATTCTAACTTGGTTGTTCTTTTCTTGCAACACTTTAAATATTTCCCTCTACTTTCTTCTTGCTTGCATGGCTTCTGAGGTAAAGTCAGGTGTAATTCTTGTCTTTTTTCCTCTTTAGGTAAGGTTGTTTTGCCTTTTTCTCTGACTTCTTTCAGGATTCATTTTCTTGATTTTCTGTAGTTTGAAATTATATGCATTGGTGTAGTTTGGGGTTTTTTATTTTTCATTTTTGCCTTTACCCTACTTGAAATTCTGAGCTTCCTGAATCTTTGGTTTGGTGTCTGACATTAGTTTGGGGAAATTCTCAAGCATTATTGTTTCAAGTATTTCTTCTGTCCTTTTCTCTCTTCTAGTATTCCCATTACACATATGTTATACCTTCTGTAGTTGTCCCACAGACCCTGGATATTTTATTATTTTGTTTTCAGTCTTTGTTCTTTTTGCTTTGCAGTTTTCAAGGGTTCTGTTGATATATCCTCTAGCTCAGAAATTCTTTTCTCACCTGTGTCGTCTACTAATGAGCCCATCAAAGGCATTCTTCATTACTATTCAAAGTTTTTTTATGCCTAGCATTTCTTTTTAGTTCTTTCATTGGATTCTATCTTTCTGCTTACATTACCCATCTGTTCTTGCATGCTATCTACTTTATCCATTACAACCCTTAGCATATTATTCTTAGTTTTAAATTCCTGGTCTGATAATTCCAAAATCCCTGCCTTGTCTGGTTCTGATATTTGCTCTGTCTTTTAAAATTGTGTTTTTTGCCTTTTAGCATGCCTTGTAATTTTTTTTCTTGATAGATAAAAGGAACTGGGTTTCTTTTTAGATTATTTTTTTAAGTTTTTATTTAAGTTCCAGTTAGTTAATATACAGTGTAATATTAGTTTCAGGTGAACAATTTAGTGATTCAACACCCAGTGTTCATCACAGGTGCCCTCCTTAATCCCCATCACCTCTTTAACCCATCCCTCTACCCACCTCCCCTCTGGTAACCATCAGTTTGTTCTTTAAAGTTAAGAGTCTGTTTCTTGGTTTGCCTCTCTTTTCCCCCCATGCTCATTTGTTTTGTTTCCTAAATTCCACATATGAGTGAAATCATATGGTAGTTATCTTCTTCTGACTGACTTATTTCGCTTTTTCACTTAGCATAATACTCTGTAGTTTCATCTACATCATTGCAGATGACAAGATTTCATTCTTTTTTATGGGTGATACTCCAGTGTCTGTGTGTATACCACATCTTAATCCATTTATCAGCTGATGGACATTTGAACTGTTTCCATAATTTAACTATTGTAGATAATGCTGCTATAAACATCAGGGTGCATGTATCCCTTTAAATTAGTATTTTTGTATTCTTTGGGTAATTACCTAATAGTGCAATTGCTGAATCATAGGGTAGTTCTATTTATATCTTTTTGCGGAACCTCCATCTTGTTTTTCAGAGTGGCTGCACCAATTTGCATTCCCACCAACAATGCAAGAGGTTCCCCTTTCTCCACAAAAAAGGAACTGTTTTAAATGTCCTTAGGTAGTATGGTCATGAGATTTGTGGGGAAGGGAAGTGTTCTGTAGTCATACAATTAGGTCTCAGTCCTTTAGCGATCCTATGCCTCTGGACTTTACACCTCACAAGTGTTTCTCATTTCTTTCTCACCACCACCCCCAACCTTAGGTGGGACAGCAGGGCCAGAGTGAGCAGAAGTTGGGTTATTGCTTCTTCCAGGTCAATTAGGCTCTGATAATATCCCAGCAGATTATACTCTGATTAACTAGTTATCCCTGAAGTCAGGCCTTATTAAGAACACAATGCTACCAGCATTTTGGAATGGTTCCTTTCCTCTCCCCTTGCTAGAAGCACAAGGATTTTTCTTCATTATCTTCCATAGGAACCTGGTTATGCTCTTGGATGTTAATCTCAAAATATTTTGGAGGCTCCCCTATGACTGGGTCCTCCTGGAATTTATAACTTCCACTTGTCCATACCAAGCATCCAGCAATTCATCAATTACAATTCAGGTTTCCCACCTCAGCACTGTTTCCTGTAGCTGTTTTCCTTGTGAGTCTCTGCTCTTTTTTTTTCTTGCCTGTTGGTTTCTTCAGTCTTGGAGACAGCAGTTTGCCCTGTATCTCCCATCTCTTATAGATCCAAAGAGTTGATTTTTCAGTCCATTCAGCCTTTTACTTGTCATTAGGATGGAGTGGCAACTCCCAAGCTTTTAACACGCAGTACTGGACATCAGAAGTCTGTAAATGGTATTTTATTTTTAATTTTTTTTTTATTGAAGTATAGTCAACACACATTAGTACATCACTTTCAGGTGTACAACATGATTTGACAACTTGAAACATTATGCTATCCTCACCACAAATGTAGCCACCACCTGTTACCATATAACATTATGTATTCCCTATGCTGTATCTTTCAGCCCTGGGATTTATTCATTCCATAACTTGAAACTTATATACCTCCCAATCCTCTTCACCTATTTCACCCATCACCCTACTCCCCTCCCCTCTGGCAACCACCAGTTTGTTCTTTGTAGTAATACAATTTGTATATTGATCTTATGTGCTACAACCTTGCTTAAATACTAGTACGATTAGTTCTAGGAGGATATTTTCTGTTGTTATCTGTTTTTTTTTAGAGTCTTTCATATTTTCAGTACATATATTATCTACAAATAGGGGCAATTTTATTTCTTCCTTCCTGATTAGCATGCCTTGATCTTTTTTTTCTTGCCGGTTGTACTAACTAGAACTTCCACCACTGTGCTCAGTAGCCATAATAAGAATGGACATCCTTGCCTTTTTCCTGATCTTATGGGAAAAGCTTTCAGTCTTTCATCAATAGTATTATGTTGTTTTTAGGCTTTTAAAAGCTTTTTTTTTTTTTTAAGATTTTATTTATTTATTTGAGACAGAGAGAATGAGAGAGAGAGCACATGAGAGGGGGGAGGGTCAGAGGGAGAAGCAGACTCCCTGCAGAGCAGGGAGCCCGATGGAGGACTGGAGCCCGATGGGGGACTCGATCCCGGGACTCCAGGATCATGACCTGAGCCGAAGGCAGTTGCTTAACCAACTGAGCCACCCAGGCGCCCTTAGGCTTTTAAAAGCTTTTAAGTTTGAGAAAATTTCTGCTCTGTTTCTATTCCAAGTTTTTCTGAGAGTTTTTATCATGAATGGATATTGATATGCATTTTGCATATTCATATAATTATGTGATCTATTTTTTTCTAGCCTGTCAGTGTGATAGATTATGTTGATTGACATTTTTACATTTAGAACCAGTCTTGCATTCTTAGAAAAAACTCCATTGGGTTGTGTCATATCATTCTTTTTTTTCTTTTCATTCTTTTTATATGTTGCTGAAATCTGCTGATATTTTGGTAAGAATTTTTATATCTGTATTCATAAGAGATATCTTTTTATATGTTTTTACTGTCAGGTCACATTAGCTTCATTAAAAAAGTAGTATAAAGTGTTCCCTTTTCTGTTCTCTGGAAGAGTTAATGTAGAATTTATAGCAATTTCTCTTTGAACATTTTATAAAATTTACCAGTGAAACATACGGCCTGGAGATTTGTTTTTCAAAAGTTTTTGCACAGTAGATTCAATTTCCCTAAAAGTTATAAAGCTTTTCAAATTATCTATTTTATATTTGATTAACTGTAGCATTTTGTGCTTTTTAAGGAATTCATCCATTTCATCTACATTATCTAATTTATGTATATAGAGTTTTCTTATTATCTTCTGATTATTGTTTTTATCTTAACTGTCTGTATTAATATTACTGTTTCATTCCTATACTGCTAATATGTCTTCTTTTTCTTTTTCAGTCTTGCTTAAGATATCAATTTTATTGATATTTTCAAAGAATGAGATTTTGTTTCATTGGTTTTCTTTATTTTTCCATTCACAAATTTCATTGATCTCTGCTCATTATGATTTCATTCTTTATTTTGAGTTTATTTTGCTCTGTACGGTCTTTAAGGAAGGAGCTTATATTGTTGATTTGAGATTTCACCTTCTTTTTAATGTGAGTATTAGAAGCACTGTCTTAGGTGCATCCTACAAATTCTGATATGTTGTCTTTTTATTTGCAATCACTGCAGTATTTCTTTTTCATTTCTTTTGAGATTTCTTTGCTCCATTGGTTATCTAGAAGTTTATAAGTTTGTGTAGGTTCAAAACATATGAGAATTTACTGTTACCTTTCTGTTATTGATTTCTAATTTGATTCTATTGTGGTCAGCAAATACACTGTATGATTTCAATTATTTTAAACTTCTTGAGGTTTATTTTTATGGTCTCAGATAGGATCTCTTTTGGTGAATGTTCCATGGGCACTGGAGAAGAATGTAGATTGTTTGGTCATGTGGAACATTCTTTGTCAATTAGATCCTGATAATTGATGGTGTCTTTGAGTTTTTCCATATCCTTATTGATTTTTTCATCTAGTTCTTCTATCACAATATCTAAAAAAGAACTTGTATCCAAAATCAACAGAACTCCTGGGTATTTACCCAGTTAATTTGAAAACTTATGCCACATAAAAATCCACATGTGAATGTTCAGAAGATAATTGCCAAAAGCTAAAATCAACCAAGATGTACTTCAGCAGGTAAATGGATAAGTAAACTGTGGTGCATGCATACAATGGAATATTATTTAAAGATAAAAGGAAATGAGCTATCAAGCCACAGAAAGACATGGAAGATCCTAAATGCATATTGCTAAGTAAAAGAAGCCAGTTTGAAAAGGGTACATACCATATGATTCCAATTTTGTGACATTTTAGAAAAAGGAAAATAGTATAGACAGTAAAATGATCAGTGCCTGCCAGGGATTTGTGGGAAGAGGGACATAGATGAATGGATGAATCATAGCATATTTTTTGGGCAGTAACACTATTCTATATGATATTGTTGGGGGGGGAATATGGAAACATGACATTATACATTTGTCAAAACTCACAGAACTTTACATCACAAAGAATGCTTAACATCTGCAAAATTTTTTTAAGACAGCATTTAAGCAGTTGGCAGATCCCAGAAAATAATGCAGACTCTGACAAGAGCATCTAAGTGTATTATAAATATAAGAAACAATTTCACTGAAGGGGCTTGAGGGAAAAGATACCGACCTAAATACAGTAGTCACCTTTCATCCACAAGGGATACATTCATTCCATGACCCCCAGTAGATGCCTGAAACCACAGCTAGTGCCAGACCCTATATATGCTGTTTTTTTCCTATACATACATAACTACAATAAAGTTTAGTTTATAAATTAGACACAGTAGGAGATTAACAACAATAACTAATAATAAAGTAGAACAATTATAACAATATACTGTAGTACAAGTTATGTAAATGTGGTCTCACTCTCAAGATATCTAATTATACTCTACTCACTCTTCTTATGATGATGATGATGATGTGAGATAAAATGCCTATGTAATATGATGAAGTGAGATGAATTACAAATAGTCAGTGTGACATAGTGTTAGGCTCCTATTGACCTCCTAATGATATGTTACAAAGAGGATCATCTCCTTCCAAACTGCAGTTCATCATGAGTAACAAACTGTAGAAAGTGAAACCATGGATAAGGGGCGAGGGACTACTCTAACTTTGGATATAAGTGGTGTTTTTAGGACTAAAGATAAAGGAACTGTATATAAGCACTTTATTCTAGGTGTTCTATCCCTTGGGAAGTATGGGTTAACAATTCTGATATTACTCTATATGTTTGCTGTATGTTTGAACAGTTATGTTAAATGGATGGTGATTGGTGGGAACCATGTTTCTCATTAGTAGAGAAATCACATATTTACAGTGGGAGGAGCTTAGAACGATCCATGTGTTCAGAGTTGGAGACATCACTATGGATTCATGTTTAGTTTAAGATTATATTTAATTTTAATCATGTTTAGATTAATATTAATTTAATATTAACCCATACACACATGTATTCCTTTCCTCTCTTGGCAGAAAGGGTCCAAAAGAAACAATACCTCAGTAACAACAAGCATACCTAATGCTCAGGTCTTGGCTTTTTAATACTACTGACCAATAAAAGGAATTTCTCCTCAGACAAATGGCTAGTTCTAGGACTGGGGCAAGAAATATACAAGATAAGCCTGGAGTGTCTTTTAGTGCTCAAAAGTAAGGAAGTGCTCAAAAAGCAAACAAAAAACCACATTGATGGATGTATGTTGAAGAAATACAGGAGGCTGACAAAGCTCCCAATGGTGAAAGACGGAACAGTTTGAGCAACAAACTATAGTAGTACTTTATTATAACCCAAGGTATAAATACCCATGAGTCCATACTGATATAAATAAGTTATTAAATACATTAATACTGAGGGAAAAGAAACAAATCTTTCATGTAGAAGATTTCCAAATTATTTATGTAGAGGCTTTTACCCTCAAGGAGGGGGCATGTTAACTCCCCACTCCTTGGGTTGGGCTGCACACAGTGACCCCCCTCCCTAAGAGTACAGTGTGGCAAGGGAAGGAGAAGAGTAACTTTACTGTAGAGAAATCTGACAAAGTGATCGAAGTCAGTAACATTCATGTATCATGATATGATGATATAATGTGATGAAAATAGCACTTTATTCCTGTGGTCTTCCTCCCCAAATCCCACAACTGTAGTTTTCTAAGAAAAATAGCAGCCATACTCAAGTAATGGGCACCCTACAAAATACCTGACCAGTACTCCTCAAAATTGTCAAGGTCATTAAGTCCAAGGAAAGTCTGGGAAATTGTCACATAATAAGCATAATAAGACTTGAAAACTAAATGTTGTAATATAGCAATCTAGATGGGATCCTGCAGCAGAAAAAGGACATTAGAAAATATAAATAATGTATGGACTTTAGTTAATGATAACATACCAATACTGGTCTATTAATTCTAACAAAATATATCATACTAATGTAAGATGTTAAATATAGGGGAAACTGGGTACAGGGTATATGTAAACTCTCTATATTTTTAATCTTCTCAATTTTTCAGTAAATGTAGTGCTGTTCAAAAAAAAAATAAATTATATTTTTAAAAACAGTTCGGTTCATTTTAGAGCCATATTCTGTACAACTTTCGAGGAACAAATAATTCCAATCTTATATAAGCTCTTCCTGAGAATAGTGGAAATGTAAACGTTTCCTAATTCGTGTTATGAGACTACAATAATCTTGTTACCAAAACCAGAAAGGAATAGTTGAAAAAATGAAAAGTATAGGCTAATATCATAGTGAACATAGATGAAAAAAACTTAAAAAATAAAATATTAACACACCAAATCCAGCAATATGTAAAAAACAATACATCAAGACCAAGATTGATTTATTTCAAGGATACAAAGATGGTTCAACATTAGATAACTGATTAACATGAATCACAACATTAACAAATTAAAGGGGAAAAACCATATAGTCTTCTTAATTGATTTATAAAAATGATTTAATAAAATTCAACACCCATTTATGAATAACAGCTGTTAGCAAGATAGGATTATAAGGGAACTTCTTTACCTGATCAAGCAAATACAGTTAATAGATGCTATTAGTCTTCTCTTAAAAGTTAGGAATAAGACAGAGTCCTGCTGTAACTACTTCTGTTCAACACTGTACAAAATAAAAGAAATAAATAGAATAGGCATTGAAAAGGTTGAAAAAGAACTTCATGATTATCTGTTATAGAAACTTAAAAAATCAGTAGTCTTTCAGAACCAATGGAAGAACCAACTATCTAGTTTGTTAGATAAAAGATCAAGATATATATATACCAACTGCTATCCTATAAATCCAAAATATATTTTTTTAAATAGAGTCAAATTTTGCAAGGTTTATTTTGTGTTTATTTTTTATTTCATGATGTGGAGATTATAACTTTAGCTCAATTTTCTGAACTCTTGTTACATAAAAATGGATTTATTAAATGCATGAATATCATAACATTCTACTAGATGCTATACAAAAGGGTCCATACCTGCCCTCCAGAAGTTTACAAGTCTTAAACACCCTGCAGAGAGGCACCTGGGTGACTCAGTCGTTAAGCATCTGCCTTCAGCTCAGGTCATGATCCCAGGATCCTGGGATCGAGCCCCACATCAGGCTCCCTGCTCCGTGGGAAACCTGCTTTTCCCTCTCCCACTCCCCCGGCTTGTGGTCCCTCTCTCGCTGTGTCTCTCTCTGTCAAATAAATAAATAAAATCTTTTTTTTTTTTAGAGAATCTTTTTAATTTTTTTTTTTTAAGATTTTATTTATTTGCGAGAGAGAGAGAATGAGAGACAGAGAGCATGAGAGGGAGGAGGGTCAGAGGGAGAAGCAGACTCCCTGCTGAGCAGGGAGCCCGATGTGGGACTCGATCCCAGGACTCCAGGATCATGACCTGAGCCGAAGGCAGTCGCTTAACCAACTGAGCCACCCAGGTGCCCATAAATAAATAAAATCTTTAAAAAAAATTAAAAAAAAAAAAAAACACCGTGCAGAAACAGATGAAGATACATAAGTTACAGAACAAAAATAATAGGCCAATATAAATGAACAGTAAGGTGCTTATACATTTGTAAAAGTGGGAAAACAGGATAAAGATAGTGAATAGGAAATTTGAAGAAAATCAATAGGATATCCTTGTCCAAACTGGTCAAGGTGAAATATGTAATTCTTTTCTAGTACTCTATTGGACACTTCTTAGGGGAAGTGGTTTTATTAGATCTGTTTATAGGGATAAGATCAGCTGAATTGTGGTTAGAATGTAAGAATATTCCAGTATGGTATTGCTTTGTAAAAAACTGTTAGAAGTTGAGACAATTTTACCTTGACCTTTTTAAAAGTATGTTTAGCTTTATTAGATACTGCCAAACAGTTTTTTTCTTTTTTTTTCATTAACGTATAATGTATTATTTGTTTCAGGGGTACAGATACCTTGACCTTTTATATACCACATTGAAAGAATTTTACAGTGAATACTCTATATAGATTCTACCTAAATTCTACCATTAACATTTTACTGTAGTTGCTTTATTACTTATTTATCATTTAGTCATTCAAACAACATAAAAAAAAAAAACTGTCAACATCAAGCCTTGTCAAGATAGGCAGCAATACTACTGGTGGGAGTGTGGAAAATGATTTGTTTTTATATATAATGATGCACATCTGCTTACTACTATTGACTCATAAACATCTAGTAACATACCCTAGAAAGATAGCTTACACTTTTTGACCATGAGCCACAATAAGAGATATACTTTACATTGTAATCCCATACCCACATACATACGTGTGTGTGTATGTCTCTGTTTGGGTATGTATATGTACATATATATGTATACACATACATGCATATATGTGTATATAGAAGTTACAAAAGGTTTAAGAAACAATAATCCTAGCAATAAGGAAGGCATTCTGATATTTTCTGTTCTTTTTGGGTTTTTTGGCATGCTACTTATGACTATTTAAGTCAGTTTACTGCCCTTTTAAGTGGCTTTGACCTGCAAGTTGAAGAACATTGCCTTATACAAAGCCTTGCACATATGTACAAAGAGAAATGTAAAAATTTTTTTAATAGCTGCATTTTTTGTAATACCAACAAATAGAAGCAAAAGATGCCCATAAGCAGAAGAATAGATAAATAAATTGTGGTATAATTATACAATAGAATATGGTACATCAGTGAAAATGAACCATAGCTATGTACATCAGCATGGAGAAATATCACAAGCACAATGTTGAGTGAGAAAACCAAGTTGTATAAGAATATATACAGTATGATTCCACTTGTATGAATTTCAAAAACATGCTAAACTGGATAGAATAATATATTTATATAAACATATGTGCAAAAGTATTTTTTAAGTAAATGAGTGACTGATGTGTGCTCCAACATGGATCAATCCTGAAAACATTATGCTAAGTAAAAGAAGCTGGTCACAAAAGGCCACATGTTCTGTGATTCCATTTATATGAAATGTTCAGAATATGCAAACATAAAGAGACAAAAAATAGATTACTGGTTGTGTAGGAGTGGGGATTGGAAGAAAATGTGGACTGCTGATGGGTATAGGATTTTTTGGGCAGGCTGATAAAAATGTTCTAAAGTTGATCATGATGATGGTTGCACAAATCTGTGAATATACTTTAAAATTTTTTAATTGTACACTTTAAATGGATAAGTTGTAGAGTATGTGGATTCTATCTCAATAAAGTTATTATAAAAGTAAGTAAGGAAATGGTTTTAAGATTCAGGAAAAGAGTTTTTTGGAAAAAAGAGACTTGAGATCTGGATAAGCACACAGTAGCCTTTGAAGATATAAGTAGTAGTCTCTTTCTTAACCTAGATTATAGATAACCTAGGTGGGTTCTTATTATTGTCTACATTTTATATATGCAAATAAATTTTTATGTATTTATTACTTAATAAAAATTTATTTTTAAGGGGAATAAGATTATTTTAAATTATTCTTTATATATCCATGCCTATAAGTTTAACACAATATATCGAAATTTTGGTATAAATCTTGATTAGGACCAGTTTTTGCTGCAATATCCCATTTTAAAAAATTATTCTTTATGTATTTAAATTTCAAAAAATATATTTTAGAATATAAAAGTTATTGTTATATTCTCTGTAAGTCAGAATATACTTAAAGAACTATAACCTGTCCATTTCTTTACATCACTATTGCAACCATCCTAACTCACATCTCCTATTATTCCAACATTCTCTTAACTGGTTTCTTTGCTTCCTGTTTTCCATCTATCCAATTAGTTTTTCAAATCACAGCCCAGAGATACCTTTGAAAACAAAAATATCAGCATATTATTCCTCTTCAAAACTTAAGTGAAATGTCATTTTCCTATGAATACAGACTGAATTCTTTAAGATTATTCTCCAGGGCCTGTATAAATTATCTCTGCTAACTGCCTTTTTAACAGCATTTCCCACTGTTTTAACTTGGGCTACTATAACACTCAGAGTAGAGTGCCAGAGTGATTAGGTTCTGGTGTGAGAACCTCTTCCAAGATGTAGACTTCTGACTTTTTTTGTAGCCTTACGTGATGATGGGTCAAGAGCTCTGTGGAGTCCCTTTTATAAAGGCACTAATTCCACTTATGAGGGCTCCACCCTCATGACCTAAGCATGTCCCAGAGGCCCAATCTCCTTATACCATCACATTGGGGTTAGGATTTCAACATATGAATTTTCTGGGGAGACACAAGTATTTACTTCATTACACCCATCCATCCTCATTGTTAGCACACACATCAGGTTCTCTTTCTAACTTCTTGTCCTTTTTATATACCATTTCCTCTGCCTGAAATGTTCTTCCCAGTCTGCCTCTATAACACCTGTTTTTCAGGTAGCAGCTTGGATTTTTCTTTCTTTCTTCCCTAATCACCGTTACCCTCCCTCACCTAAGACTAAAACACTCTTCCTGTCATTCACGTAGCTTTTCATGTACCTGCAGCACTTATTTAATTATCTTAACACTTCCTGATATTTTTCTGTAAATCTGTAAACTCCCCTAGGGTAAGACTCTTGTAGCCCCATTGCCTAACACTGCCTTGCCTATGGTAAGTACTCAAACCATACTTGCGGAATGAATAAATGAATTCATTCTCATAACCGTACTTTATATATTTTAGAAGGTGTCTTAAGTAATAAATTAAAAAATTATCCCACAATTAATTTGAAAATAGGTTCAGGATTTTTATTCTTGTTTTTTGTTATTGTTTTTCTCCTTGGTAGCTTTCTACTAGATGAATTTATATTGAAATTAATGAAAATTCAGTCTGCTAAGGAGTCTAGTGCACTAGCTGAGTTGACCTGATTTTTAAATATATTCTTTATTTTTAAAAAGTACTTTTGTATTATCATTTAATATTGAATATATCTGGCTGTTTATGCCTTTTCTAATTTGATATGCTTGAAGAAGATAAAACCAGAATAATCTTTCAAAGAAAATAAACAAAAATTCTTATCTTATTTCTATTTCCTTTTTCTGAGGTTTATTTTATAAGTATAAATTCAGACATACACCTCAAACTTTTGTTGAATAATGTGTTGGTAGTGCTGACAAAAGTAATTTATCTTCTGTATTAGATGTAGAAATATTTAAAAATTAGAACTAAAGGGTAAGTAGTATCTGTCAAAGGTGACAGAAATCTATGTTTACATATAAAAAGCTGGAAGGTAATATATAATGACTACCTCATGGGTGTTCTGAGTGTAATATAAAATTACAAGTATATGACGGATAACAAGCACTAGTTAAATATTAGATGTTAAGTTACTTACAAGTCATCTCGATCTCTTTTCCACATCAATAATGGCAAAAGAAAAAGTTTCTGCCCCCTATGTTCCCCCAAAGGAAAAAAAAGAGGAAAAAAACAGTAGAAAAGGAAGTAGGATATCTCTAGGAAAAACAAGGCACTATATAAGGTACTGAAACAGATACATCAGAGAATATGAAGCAAAAATCATTCAACTTGTGTTTAGTGTTTTCTATTATTAGACTTTTTTTCTTTATATCTTATGTCATCCCCTTTCAGTTTATCTTAGACCATTATTTTTGACAAAGTACTTGATAATATTAAATAGAATCCATCAGTCATCCTCAATGTCTTAAGAATACATTCTAGAGCCTGGGAAGTAGAATCCTGAGCTCACCTTATCCCACAGATACACCTAGATAACAGCCACATCAGTGTAACAAACCCAGAAAGTGAAACTGGCAGAACAGACTCTCCACAGTTAATCATAGAGAAGAGGCCACATTAAGAAAACCAGTAGGAAGAGTGGAGACCTGGTCAACTATGGCCAGGAACCAAACTAACTTGTGACACTAACCACAAACAGGAGGGACACCACAAGAATGGAAAATGGAGGAGAATAGACTCCACACCAGGGACCCCAGATATAGGGGACCTGCACTGGGAAGATGAATCCCCATAATATTTAGCATTGAAAACCAGAGGGGCTTAGCTTCATGAGTTTTTACAGTCAGTGGGGCTTAATACTAGGAACTTTAAAAACCAATAACTTGGCTCTGGGAGAGCCAGAGACTGATAGGAAACTGAATCCTCACCCTTAAAAAGACAGCATGACAGGGGCGCCTGGGTGGCTCAGTCGTTAATCGTCTGCCTTCAGCTCAGGCCATAGTCCCAGGGTCCTGGGATCGAACCCCGCATCAGGCTCCCTGCTCCACGGGAAGCCTGCTTCTCCCTCTCCCACTCCCCCTGCTTGTGTTCCCTCTCTCACTGTGTCCCTCTCTGTCAAATAAATAAATAAAAATCTTTAATTAAAAAAAAAGACAGCATGACAACCCCACTGAGATACAGCACAGAAGCAGCAGTTTGAAAAGCACCTGGGACTTTGAAAAGCTCCTGTGGACTGCCCCATCCAACATGCCCTACTCAGCAGGAGTCTCTCTGAAATGGTACCTAACATGTCTCATTCTGTGAGCAGCCCCAGCAGTGGCCAACACCACTCCAAGGTGACTAAGTGACTCTTGCCCTGGGGAGTAGGGAAAATAACCACACATACCAGTTCAACTGCAGCCCCAACTGTGGGCTGGGGGCAGACATCTGATCTGACTGCCAGCTCTACCCACCAAAGAAAGCCACTTGGGGGACAACACAGGGAGAGTGCCTTGCAATTCAGTGCAGTCTAATTTCTGGCAAACACACTGAGGGCAAGCATCTGATATAACCAAACTAAAAGCCCAAGGCAGCCCCAGGTTGACCCCTTACTGCATGGAGACCAAATACTGCTTGCAGCAAGCACAGAGGGCCATGATAGCCAACTGGACTGAAGGCAAACATGGCTCAACCATAACAGTAGACTACATGCAACACACATAGGGACACCCCTGAAGCATCAGATTCTGGTGAACAGGGGATATTGCACTATAGGGCCCTAACGGACCTATTCTTGATCAGGAAATGTTGATTTTCCTAATATGTAGGAAAAAACACAGAGTTAGACAAAATAAGGAGACAGAGGAATGTGTCCTAAATTGAAGAGCAAAACAAAATCACAGCAAAAGAGCAAAATGAAATGGAGATAAGCAATATGCCTTACTGAAAATTCTAAGTAATTGTCAAAAAGATACTCAGTGGACTTGAGAAAACAGTGGGGAACAAAGAGATAGAAAATACAAAAAAGAACCAGAGATGAAGAACTCAATAACTGAAATAAAAAATACACAAGAAATAAACAGTAGACTAGAAGAAGCAGAAGAATGGATCAGTGACTTGGAAGACAGAGTAATAGCAATTAAGCTGAACAGCAAATAGAAAAAATAATAATAAAAATGAGAATAGGTTAAAGGAACTCAGTGACACCATCCAGTGTTAATAAAATTTGCATTCTAGGGATCTCAGGAAGGAGGAGAGAAAAGGCAGCATAAAATTTATTTGAAAAAATAATAACTGAAAACATCCCTAGTCTGGGAGAAAAAAACAGACATCCAGATCCACGAGGCAAAGAGAGTCCCCAACAAAATCAACCCAAGGAGATCTATACCAACACTCATAATAATTAAAATGGCAAAACGTTGTGACAAAAAGAATTTTTAAAGTAGCAAGAGAAAACAGTTATATACAAGGGAAATCCTATAAAGCTATTAGCTGATTTTTTAAGCAGAAACTTTGCAGGCCAGAAGAGAGTAGCAATGATATGTTCAAGTGCTGAAAGAAAAAACCTGCAGTCAAGAATATTCTATCCAGCAAGGGTCAGTCCGAATAGAAGTAGATAGATATAAAGAGTTTTCCACACTAACAAAAGTTAAAAGAATTCATCACCAGTAAACTAGCCTTATAAGAAATGCTAAAGGGAAGTCCTTGAGTGGAAAGAAAAAGACATAATCAGGAGTAAGAAAATAACAGAAGGAAAAAATTTCACAGATATATACAAACATAATAAAAGTAGTACATTGATCACTTATAAAACCAGTACAGAGGTTAAAGCACAACAGCAGTAAAAATAAATTGTATCTATAAAAATTGGTCAAGGTATTTTCAAAATAAAAGCATGTAAAGTATGACATCATATACATAAAAATGTGGGGAGTAAAAATTTGTTATTTCAGAATAGGTTCAAACTTAATCATCCTAATATAGACTGCTGTATGCATAGGATGTTATATATAAATCTAATGGTAGCCACAAACCAAAAACCTGTAATAGATATACAAAAAAATAGAGAAAGGAATCTAAGCATACCACTAAACAAAGCCATTTAAACCACAAGGGAAGAGAGTAAGAGAAGAAAGGAACAGAGAAGAACTACAAAAACAACCATAAAACAAGTGACAAAATGGCAATAAGTACATACCTATCAATACTTACATTGAATGTAAATGGACTGAATGCTCCAATCAAAAGACACAGGGTGACTGGGTGGATAAAAAGGTAGACCCATTTGGGGCGCCTGGGTGGCTCAGTCATTAAGCGACTGCCTTCAGGTCATGTCATGATCCTGGGGTCCTGGGATCAAGTCCCACATCGGACTCCCTGCTCAGCCGGGAGCCTGCTTCTCCCTCTCCCATTCACCCTGCTTGTGATCCCTCTTGCTGTGTCTCTCTCTGTCAAATAAAATCTTTTTTTTTAAACTTCTATTTTATTTTATTTTTAAGATTTTATTTATTTGACAGAGAGAGAGAGACAGTGAGAGAGGGAACACAAGCAGGGGGAGAGGGAGAGGCAGAAGCAGGCTTCCCACGGAGCAGGGAGCCCGATGGAGGGCTCGATCCCAGGACCCTGGGATCATGACCTGAGCTGAAGGCAGACGCTTAATGACTAAGCCACCCAGGTGCCCCAATAAATAAAATCTTAAAAAAAAAAAAAAGGTAGACCCATTTATATACTGCCTACAAGAGACTCTCATTTCAGACCTAAAGCCACATGCAGATTGAAAGTGAAGGGATTGAAAAACATTTATCATGCATATGGAAGTGAAAAGAAAGCTGAGGTAGCAATACTTACATCGTACAAAATAAACTTTAAAACAAAGACTGTAATAGGGGTCAAAGGACACAACATAATCACAGAGAGAACACTCCAACAAGATATAACAATTGTAAATAATTATGCACCTGACATGGAAACATGTAGATACATAAAGCAGCTATAAATAGACATAAAGGAAGAAATTGATAATAATACAATAATAGTGGGGGACTTTAACACGGTACTTACATTAATGGATAAATCATCCAGACAGAAAATCAACAAGGAAACGTGGCTTTGAATGACACATTGGATCAGATGGATATAACAGATGTATTCCAAACTTTCCATCCAAAAACAGAAGAATACACATTCTTTTCACGTGCACAAGGAACATTGTCCAGAATAGATCACATGTTAGACCACAGAATAGGTCTCAACAAATTCAAAAAGAAATCATATCATGCATCTTTTCTGACCACAATAATATGAAACCTGAAATCAGTCACAAGAAAAAATTTGGAAAGAACACAAATACATGCAGGTTAAATAACATGCTATTAAACAATGAATGTATCAACAAAGAAATCAAAGACAAAATAAAAAAATATATGGAGACAAATAAAAATGAAAATACAATAGTCCAAAGTCTTTGGGATGCAGCAAAGCTATTCTAAGAGGTAAGATTATAACAATACAGAGTACCTTGTAATCCCTATCAAAATAACACCAGCATTTTTCACAGAGCTGGAGCAAACAATTCTAAAATTTGTATGGAACCAGAAAAGACCCCAAGTAGCCATAATAATGTTGAAAAGGAAAACCAAAGCTGGGGGCATCTCAATTCCGACTTCAAGCTGTATTACAAAGCTGTAATCATCAAGACAGTATGGTACTGGCACAAACATAGACAAATAGATCAATGGAACAGAATGGAGAACCCAGAAATGGACCTTCAACTCCATGGTCAACTAATCTTCAACAAAGCAGGACAGAATATCCAACAGAAAAAAAGTCTCTTCAACAAATGGTGTTTGGGAAAGTAGACAGCCACATTTAGAAGAATGAAACTGGACCACTTTCTTATATACAAAAATAAGTTCAAAATGGATGAAAGACCTAAATATGAGACAGGAATCCATCAAAATCCTAGAGGAGAACACAGGCGGTAATCTCTTGACCTTGGCCGCAGCAACTTCTTAGTACATATGTCTCTAGAGGCAAGGGAAACAAAGCAAAAATGAACTATTGGGACTTTGTCAAGATAAAAAGCTTTTTCACAGCAAAGGCAACAGTCAGCACAACTAAAGGCAACCTATGGACTGGGAGAAGATATTTGCAAATGTCTTAGCAGATAAAGGGCCATCCAAAATCTATAAAGAACTTATCAAACTCAACACCCAAAGAACAAAAAAATCCAAGAAATGGGCAGAAGACATGAGCAGACATTTCTCCAAAGAAGACATACAAATGGCTGATAGACACATGAAAAAATGCTCAATGTCACTCATCATCAGGGAAATACAAATCAAAACCACAATGAGATACCTCCTCACACTAGTCTGAATGGCTAAAATTAACAAGTCAGGAAACAACAGATGTTGGCGAGGATGTGGAGAAAGAGGAACCCTCTTACTGTTGGTGGAATGGAAACTGGTACAGCCACTCTGGAAAACAGTATGGAGGTTCCTCAAAAAGTTAAAAATAGAGCTAACCTATGGCCCAGCAATTGCACTACTAGGTATTTATCCAAAGGATAGGAAAACAGTGATTCAAAGGTGCACATGCACCCCAATGTTTATAGCAGCAATGTCCACAATAGCCAAAATATGGAAAGAGCCCAAATGTCCATCGATTGATGAGTGGATAAAGAAGATGTGAGATAGAGGTGCATGGGTGGCACAGTTGGTTAAGCGTCCAACTCTTGGTTTTGGCTCAGGTCATGATCTCAGGGTTGTGAGACCAAGCCCTGCATTGGGCTCCGCACTGAGTGTGGATTCTGCTTGTGACTTGTGACTCTTCTCTCTCTCCCTCCCTCTGTCCCTAACCCTTCCCCATGTGCACGCAATGCACCCTTTCTCTCTTTCTCAAATCTTTAAAAAAAGGAAAAAGGTGTAGTATATATGTGTATGTGTACACACACACACACTGGAATATTACTCAGCATCAGAAAGCATGAAATCTTACCATTTCTGTGATGAGGATGGAACTAGAGTGTATTATACTAAGCAAAATAAGTCAGAAAAAGACAGATACCATACGATTTCACTCATGTGGAATTTAAGAATCAAAACTGATGAATATAGGGGAAGGGATGGGAAAATAAAAACAGAGAAGGAGGCAAATCATAAGTGACTCTTACCTATAGAGAACAGAAGGTTGCTGGAGTGGAGGTGGGAGGATGGGGTAATTGGGTGATGGACATTAAGGAGGGCACTTGATGTAATGAGCACTGGGTGTTATATGCAAGTAGTGAATCACTAAATTCTCCCCCTGAAACTAATAGTACACTATATGTTAACTAACTTGAATTTAAATAAAATCTAAAAAAATATAACTATAATAATAGTTAAAAATTAAAAAAGAAAAACCATGGAGGCTAGGGGAAAAAATACAGGCTACCTCAAGAAGCAGGAAAAATCTCAACAACCTAACCTTACACTAAAAGAGCTAGAAAAAGAAAAACATAAAACCCAAAGCCAGTATAAGAAAGGAAATAATAAAGATTAGAGCAGAAATAAATAAAATAGAAACAAACAAACAAACAAAAAAAACCAATAGAACAGATCAATAAAACCAGGAGCTGGTTCTTTGGAAAAAATCAACAAAATCAATAAACCTTTAGCCAGACTCCTCAAATGAGAGAGAGAGAGAGAGAGAAAGAGAGGACTCAAAATTTTAAATGAAAGAGGAGATATAGCAAGCAATACCACAGGAACACAAAGGATTATAAGAAAATATTATGAAAAATAATATGCTAGCAAATTGGACAACCTAGAAGAAAAAGATAAATTCCTAGAAACATGTAACCTCCTAAAACTGAATCAGGAAAAGTACAAAATTTAAACAGACCAATTACTAGCAATGAAATTGAATCAGTAATCAAAAAACTCCCAAAAAACAAAAGTCCAGGACCAGATTGCTTCACAGGTGAATTCTTCTGAACACTTAAAGAAGAGTTAATATCTATTCTTCTCAAACTATTCCAAAAATTAGAGGAAGGAAACTCCTAAATTCATTCTATTAGGCAAGCATCACCCTAATACCAAAAACAGATAAAGGCATCACAAAAAAAGAAGGCTACAGGCCAATATCTCTGAACAAAGAGGCAAAAATCCTCAACAAAATATTAGCAAACCAAACCCAACAATTTAAAAAATCATTCACCATAATCCAGTGGAATTTATTCCAGCTATACAAGAGTGATTCAATATTCTCAATATTCTCAAATCAATCAATATGATACGTCACATTAGCAGAGAAAGAATAAAAACCATATAACTCAAAAGATGTAGAAAAAGGATTTGATAAAGTACAACATCCATTCATGAAAAACTCTCAAGTACAGTTATAGGAAGTCTACCTCAACATAATAAAGATGATATATGAAAACCCACAGCTAAAATCATACTCGATGGTGAAAAACTGAGAGCTTTTCTTCTACAATCAGGAACAAGACAAGCACGTCCACTCTTACCACTTTTAATCAACCTAGTATTGGAAGTCCTAGCCATAGCAATTACACAAGAAAAAGAAATGAAAGACATCCAGATCGGTAAAGAAAAAGTAAAACCTTCACTATTTGCACATGTCATGGTACTTCATATAGAAAACCCTAAAGACTCCACCAAAAAAAAAAAAAAAAAAAACCTGCTGGAACTGATGAATGAATTCAATAAAAATGCAGGATACAACATTTATATACAAAACACTGTTGGATTTTATACACTAATAATGAAGTAGCAGAAAGAAATTAAGAAAACAGTTCCATTTACAATTGCACCAAGTACAATAAGATACCTAGGAATAAACCTAACCAAAGAGTTGAAAGACCTTGTACTTGGTAAACTATAAAACGCTGATGAAAGAAATTAAAGATGACACAAACAAATGGAAGGGTATTCCATACTTGTGGGTTGGGAGAATGAGTAGTGTTGAAATGTCCATACAACCCAAAGCAATCTCAGATTTAATGCAATCCCATCAAAGTACTAGCAACATTTTTTCACAAAACTAGAACAAATAATCTTGTAATTTGTATGAAATTACCCTGAATAGCCAAAGCCATCTTTAAAAGAACAAAACAGGAGGTATCACAATCCCAGATTTCAAAATATACTACAGACTATAGCAATCAAAACAGTATAGTACTGGGACAAAAATAGACAGAAAGATCAATGGAACAGAATAGAGAGCCCAGAAGTAAACCCATGCTTTTATGGTCAATTAGTGTGTGACAAAGGAGGGAAGAATATACAATGGGTAAAGGACATTCTTTTCAACAAATTGTGTTGGGAAAACTGAATAGCTACATTGAAAAGAATGAAACTGGACCACTTCCTTACATGATACAAAAAAATAAACTCAAAATGGATTAAAAGCCTCATGTCAGACCTGAAACCTTAAAATTCCTAGAAGAAATCATAGGCAGTAATCTCTTTGATGTCAGCTGTAGAAACATTTTTCTAGATATTTCTCTTTTGGCAAGGGAAACAAAAGCAAAATTAAACTGTTGGGACTATACCAAAATAAAAAGCTTTTGGAAAGCAAAGGAAAGCATTAACAAAACTAAAACAACCTACTGAATGCAAGAAGGTATTTGCAAATTACATCTCTGATAAAGGGTTAGTATCCAAAATATATAAAGAAGTTATACATCTGAACACCAAAAAGAACTAAATAAGTCCATTAAAAATGGGCAGAAAACATGAACAGACATTTTTCCCAAGAAAATATACAGATTGACAACAGACACATAAAAAGATACTCAGCATCACTAATCATTAGGGAAATGCAAATCAAAACCACAATGAGATACCACCTCACTACTCTCAGAATGACTAAAATCAAAAACAGAAAAATTAACAAATGTTGATGAGGATGTAGAGAAAAAGGAACCCTTGTGTACTGTTGGTGGGAATGCAAGCTGGTACAGCCACTATGGAAGAGAATATGGAGGTTCCTCAAAAACTTAAAAATAGAATTATCTTATGATCCATTAATTTTCACTACTGGGTATTTGCCCAGAGAAAATGAAAACACTAATTCGGAAAGATATATGCACTCCTATGTTTACTGCAGTATCATTTATAATTGCCAAGTTATGGAAGGAACCCAAATGTCCATCCATAAATGAATGGATAAAGTAGATGTTGAATATATGTACAATGGAATACTACTCAACCATACAAAATGAAATATTGTCATTTGAAACAAAATGGGTGGATCTAGAGGGTATAATGCTAAGTGAAATAACTCAGAGAAAGACAAATACCATATGATTTCAGTTATATATGGGCTTTATGAAACAAAACCAACAAAAAAGAAAAATTAAAAATAGACTCAAGAGAATAAATTGGTGGTTGCCAGTCAGGAGGTGGGTGGGAAGATGGATGCAATGGACGAAGGTGATTTAAGAGTACACTTATCATGATGAGCACTGAGAAATGTATAGACTTGTTGAATCATTATATTGTACACATGAAACTAATATAACACTGTACATTAACTATACTGGAATTGAAATTAAAAACTTAATTTAAAAAGAGAGGTCTAGATCTTTACAGTGAATTCATGACCTTCATTTTCTAACCCCAATGTACTTTTTAAGAGAAAATTGACCAGGTACTTATTCATTATCCAGTCTCTTCTAGGTACTGTACAATACATTATGTTTCAAGGATTATATTAATCCTTATAATAACTGAGTTTTGAAAGTGAAGGGATGGAAAAAATATTTTCAAATGGAAAACAAAAGAAAGCTGGGGTAACTATGCTTATATCAGACAAAATAGACTTAAAGAAAAAGGCTGTAATAAGAGAAAAAAGAAGGTCATTGTATAATAATAAAGCAGTCACTCCAACAAGAGGATATAACATTTGTTAATACTTATGCACTAAACATAGGAGCAGCTAAATATATAAACCAAATATTAACAGACCTGAAAGGAAAAATAGAAATGCAGTAATAGTAGGAGACTTCAGTACCCCACTTTCATCAACGAGTAGATCATCCAAACAGAAAATCAATAAGAAAACATTGAATTTAAATGACACTTTACACCAGATGGACTCAGCAGACACTTACAGAACTTTCCTTCCAAAAGCTGCAGATACACATTCTTCTCAAACACATTTGGTCCATTCTCCATTATATATATCATGACATATCATTATATAGAATAGATAATATATTAGACCACAGCACAAATTTTAATAAATTTAATTAGATTGAAATCCTATCAAGCCTCTTTTCTATCCATAATGGTATGAAAGTAGAAATCAATTACAAGAAGAAAACTGGAAAAATCACAAATATGTGGAAAGCCAACAACATGCTGCTGAACAACCAATGGGTGAAAGAAGAAATCAAAAGCAAAATCAAGAAATATCTTGGGAAAAATGGAAATACAGCATACTAAAACTTATGAGATGAAGCAAAAGCAATCCAAGAGGGAAGTTCATAGCAATTAATGCCTACAACTTCAGGCCATAACTAAACTTTATACCTCAAGGAACTAAAATGAACAAATTAAACCCATAGTTATTAGAAGGAAGGAGGTAAACAGAGCAGAAATAAAGGAAATAGAGACTAAAAAGACAACAGAAAATATCAATGACATTAAGAGCTGATACCTTGAAAAGATTTAAAAAATTAGATTCACCAAAAAAAAAAAAAAATGAAAAGAGCCCTCAACTAAATAAAATTATTTATAAAAGAGGAAACATTAGAACTGAATGCTACAGAAATACAAAGATCATAAGAGACTACTGTGATTAATTGTACGCCAACAAATTGGACAACCTAACAGACATGGGTAAATTTCTAGAAACACAACCTACCATGACTTAGTTATGAAATAGAAGATCTGAGCAGATTAATTAGTAGGGAGATTGAATCAGTAATTTGAAAACTTCCAACAGGTCAATGACCATATGGCTTCACTATTGAATTTTTGAAACAATTAAAGAATTAATGCCAATCCTCAGACTCTTCCAAAAAAATAGAAGAGGAGGGAACACTCCCAAACTCATTTTATAAGAGCAGCATTACCCTGATACCAAAACCAGAGAAGAAAACTACAAGAAAAGAAAAATACAGGTCAATATCCCTGATGAATATAGATGCAAAAATCGTCAACAGAATATTAGCAAACTGAATACAACTGTACATTAAAAGGACCATGATGAAGTGGGATTTTTTTTTCCAGGGTTCCAGTGATGATTTAACATCCACAGATCAAATGGTGTGATAGACCACAGTAACAAAATAAAGGATAAAAAATTATATAATCCTCTCAACAGATGCAGAAAAAGCATTTGACAAAATTTAACATCCATTCATGATGTAAACTCTCAACAACATGGATATAGAAGGAATGTACCTGAATATAATAACATATGACAAGCCCACAGTTAACATCATACTCAATGGTGAAAAACTGAAAGCTTTCTCTCTAAGATCAGGAACAAATCAAGGACGCCTACTCTCACCACTTTTATTCAACATAGTACTGGAAGTCCTAGCCAAAGCAATTAGGCAAGAAAAAAATAAAAATAAAAGTCACCCAAATCAGAAAAGAAATAAAACTGTCTATTTGTAGATGACATGCTATTAGATATAATAAACCCTAAAGACTTCACACACACACACAAAAGTTAGAACAAAGAAACAAATTAGTAAAGTTGCAGGATACAAAATCAGTATTTAAAAATCAGTTGCATTTCTATACACCAATAATGAACTGTCAGAGAAATTAAGAAAACAATCCCATTTATAATTGCATCAAGAATAATAAAATACCTAGGAATAAAGTTAACCAAGAAAGTGAAAATCCTATACACTGAAAACTTGAAGACATTGATGAAAAAATTAAAGACACAAATAAATAGAAAGATATTTCATGGTCATGGATTGAAATAATTAATATTGTTACAATGTCCTTATTGCCCAAAGCAGTCTACATATTCAGTGCAGTTCCTATCAAAATTCCAATGGCATTTTTTACAGAAATAGATCAATCATTCCTAATGGACACACAGAAGACCCCAAATATTCAAAGCGTCTTGAGAAAGGTGAACAAAACTGGAGGCATCACACTTCCTGATCAAACTTTATTACAAAGCTGTAGTAATCAAACAATATGGTATTGGCATAAGAACAGAGCACAGATTAGTGGAACAAAATAGAGTACCCAGAAGTAAACCCATGCATATGTGGTCAATTAATTCATGACAAAGGAACCAAGAATATATAATGGGGGAAGTGTCTTCAATAAATGGTGGGAAAACTGGACAGTTAAATGTAAAAGAATGAAATAGGACCACTATCTTAAACTATACACAAAAATCAACTCAATATAGATTAAAGACGTGGATGTAAAACCTGAAACCATAAAGCTCCTAGAATAAAGCATAGTGGATAAGCTTCTAGACATCAATCTTGGTAGTGCTTTTCCGGATTTGGCTCCAAAAGCCAAAATAAATGGGACTATGTCAATCTAAAAGCCTGTGCAACAAAGGAAGTCATCAACAAAATGAAAAGGCAACCTATGAAATGGAAGAAAATATTCACAAATTATATATCTGATAAGAAGTTAATATCCAAAATATATAAAGAATTCATACAGCTCAGTAGAAAAAAAAATCCAATTAAAAAATGGACAATGGATCTGAATAGACATTTTTTCAAATAAGACATCTAAATGGCCAACAAGTATGTGAAAAGATGCTTAATATCACTAATCATCAGAGAAATGGAAATCAAAACTGCAATGGGATACCACTTTACATCTGTTAGAATGGCTATTATCAAAAATATGAGATAACAAGAAGATATACAGAAAAGGGAACCCCTGTGTACTGTTAGGGAATATAAATTGGTTCAGCCACTATGGAAAAGAGTATAGCAGCTGCTCAAAAAATTAAAAACAGAACTACCATGTGATGCAGCATTTCCACCTGGGCATCTATCCAAAGGAAGTGAAATCACTGTCTTGAAAAGATGTCTGTATCCCTGTGTTCATTGTAGCATTATTTACAATGACCAGGACACAGAACAACCTATGTCTCCTGATAGATGAATGGATAAAGAAACTGTGGTATGTATGTGCAATGGAATATTATTGAACCATAAAAATGAGGGAAATCCTGCCACTTGCACCAACACAGATGGGACCTTGGTGCATTATGTTAAGTGAAATAAATCAGACAGAAAGACAAATACCTTATTATCTCACATTTGTGTGGGATCTAAAAATTAACCAAACTCATAAATACAGAGAACAGATTGGTGGTTGCCAGAGGCAGGCATTGCAGAGTGGGTGAAATGGGGGAAGGTGGTCAAAAACACGAACTTACGAGTTAAATAAATCTTAGGGATGTAATGTCGGCGTGGTGACTATATTTAATACTGCTGTATTGTATATTTGAAAGTTTCTAAGAAAGTAGATTGTAAGAGTTCTCATTACAAGAAAAAAAATAATAACTGTACAGTGATGGATGTTAACTAAACTTATTGTGGCAATCCTTTCACAATATATACACATATCACATCATTTTTGTACACCTAAAACTAATACAGTGTTATTTGTCGATTATATCTCAATTAAAAGGAATATGGAAATCTTAAAATAGCTATTGACTCTGTGAATAGGACACAAGAAAAAAAACAATAAAATATAAGACAACTTTAGGTTATTTCAGAGAGTAAAAGTAGTTTAAAAATAAAGTCATTCTTAGGAAGAAGTTTTGGGAAAAGGTTCTTACCTGACTTAAAATTTTAGTTGTAAAATTTTAGATTAATCCCTTTGTTTTCAGATGATGAAAATGAGATGTTACCAGGTAAAAGTAACCGCCAATTATTGGTAGAGTATGATTCCAACTCTCATATGAAATCCAGGCCTTCAACTCTTGACTTCTGTCTTCCAGTGCTTTTCCACTGTTCATGTTTCTTATCTAACCACTTGGTTTAAAAGTGGCTTGGAAATTTAGTGATCTCTGAAAGACCTTTCTACTTTTACTTGCCCATATTCTTCAGTGGATCTTTCAGCAGCTAAGCTCTCCAAAGTCTCCCAACTGCCATTCATTCGAAACTTTATTTTACTCTAAAATATACACCCTTTTCTGAGAAGCAAGAGCTTAAATGTAAGTCTCATTCAACTCCTGAGTGCTTTTTGTGTTAGACTTTTGAGCATAAATGTTACTGTGCTAGACATTTTTAACACATTTATCTCATTGAAATCTTAGAACTATATGAGATATGAAGAAGCTAAGTTTGAGAAAAAAGATATTTTGGCCATTATTTCGTCAAATTGGCTAATTTGTTCTGATTCCATGTTCAGTACATTTTTCCAGTCTACCACACTAACCATTATTGTAAAAACCTCAGCCAGAGTGCCCAATTTATATAGCAACTGGTAAATCTCTAGTTGTAACAATTTTATTCTAAAACCGTTGTTCACATGTAAGTACAATGATTGAACTTTGTTGTTGAATGTATTTCACTGTTCATTGCAATTTAGTATTCATCCAGTTTCTCTTTCCTTTCAGGCCTGTATGTGGAATCAGAGGGAAAACCCTCATAATTAACCTGCCAGGTAGCAAGAAAGGATCTCAGGTAAGCAACCTTGTGATTTATACGATTTAGTGTAAAGTTTTAGCCAACTATGAGAGTTAGTCAACCAAGATGTTAGAGGACTCCATGAGACTGCCCTCCCTAGTGTCTGACACCAGTTGCAATTTAGTGCATTCCCAAAACCACCCTCAGTTTCAGTAATTCACTAGAAAGACTCACAGAACTCACCAAAAGATGTTAAACTGACAGTTATGCTTTATGACAGAAAGAATACAGATTCAAGTTAACCAAGAGTAGAAGAGAGGTACCAAATGCAGACCTTCTGTTATCCTCTCCCTATAGAATCATGAATGCATTACTCTCTTGGCATCAGTGTATAACAGCACTGAAAATCAGGGAAGCTCCAAGACTTTAGTGTTCAGAGTTTTTACTGGGGCTCATCACATACTGCCTGTAATGCTGGCCTTTAATCTCTAGCCCTTTAAGGTTAGGCTGTTTCCTTTAGTCTCCAACATCTACCAGAGGCAAAACTGATACCAGAATGTCCAAAGCCCTCATCATAAATCACACTGTTACACTGTCTGGTAGCCAAAGTTCCCAGGCAACAAAGACACTCCTATCACATCCCAGTAACTGAGAGCTAAGGCCAGACTCTCTTGGAGTAAGATTAATTCTTCATTGCACAAGCTGCCCCCCTGGCTTTTGGCCAAAGCTCTCTTACAGAAAAATGATTGTATTTGTCTGGCTGAGCATCTATATTTACTATAGCATTTATATTACAGATATAACAACAGTATCAGTGTGAATGTGTCTAAGATTTAGAGGAGCCAGGGTGGGATAGGGATAAATTTGAGAAACAGCTAATTTATTCTCTAAAGCCATTATACATATTTCATATTTTTGTACTAATATACTAATTTTTACCTTGATGTGCTATTTTTATCCTATGATACACTTGCACAGAACTAGTTCCACAGACATTAGCTACCTTGTTTAGGCCAGTCATTTTCCATTGGTATTACATTTTGAGGAGGATTTAACTCAATTTCCCAATACATATGATCATCAATATCAGTATTATAATCTTACTAGCAATGACAGTATTACAACATTTCACAGTAGTTGTAGATATAACCTGAAATATGAGTTAAAAGGTAACTGGCACACTACTGGAGTCCTACATAGACATTAACAGTTAGCGTAGTCTGTCATCATATCATATGATCAAAATGTCTCCCAGAACTACACTACTCAGGTTTATGGGCTTGTCAGGTTTCCAAAGCAGTAGTAGTCTCAGCAACATATGGCTTTAACTTTTCTGGCATCTGTTACAACTGAGCTAAGAAACAATATCCTCTCTTGTTCTAAAGATTTTGAGAAACCAATATATTGGATCTCCCTCATTGCATAACCCATTTATTCATTCCTTTACCTCCAGCTATCATTCCTCCTTCTTTCCATTTATACTCAGACTTTTCCTTTGAAACTCTTTTAATGAGACAGTTGATTTGGCCACTGTGCTGGTCCATATTGCCACCAGTAATATTCGTTTAACAAGTGCCACCTGCTTAGTCCTTTTCCATTCATACAAGGTAGGGTTACTAGTGAGCAATCTCAAACACCAGGCAATATAACTGCATCCACTGTCAGTCCCAATTTGGCCAGATGGAGTCAGGCATAATCTACCCCATCAGGCCCTTAGGCACTCTGACATAAAGGTTTAAAGGTATAGTTAATAGTTTCTGCTTAAGAATCATCCTGCTTCTGGTATGCATAGTTGTAGCTCTGATCCTAGTACCACAGTATCAGGTAGAAAAAAAGAAAGTTGATGTGATGTGCTAAAAGAAAAAGTATAGTCCTAAAGAAAAAAGTATAGTCATACCAGCATCGTGGCCCAGCCCCCTCTTCCCTAGAAAAGTAGAGGACTATATTTAGTGGGGACCCTCCCTTGGCCTCCCTCTTGTTGAATGGACCACACACTAATGAGAGCATATAAGCCATGCTTCTCCTTTTTTAGACAACAAATGTTTCCATAGCCCATTCCAATTTTCTGTCAAATCATTGCTCTGAATATGAAAGTGTGTACTTTGGTCTAAAGAAATATGACTCTGCAGTCATTGGTACAGTATTTTCTGTTTAGTCCTTTTATAGTACACTGAGTATTTGCATCTACCATTGGGTAAGCAAAGCCCAGTCCAGAGTAAATGTCTATTCCTGTTAGGACTGATTTGTAGCCTCAAGGGACTAGCAGCATCAGTCCAACTTGCTAGCTATATGCAGGACTTTCCCCTATGGAATATGCTGCATAACCTTCTGCTGTCTCTCTTTTTTGTTAGCACACAGAACACTTCTCATTGGCATTTTTGTGCCTCAGTGGGTGCAAGAAGAATATATCAATTCAGCCCATATCTGCATCGTTGCAGCCCCCCCATTGCCCACTCATTTCATGGGCCCAGGTGCCATGTCAAGCATGCATACTGGGATATCTGTTCACCAGTTCCAATTAACTTCCATTTCTGAAAGGGGGTTCCTCTGATGGGCATTGATGTATCCTACTTTAACATACCCCTTATATTCCCAGAGTGACTTCCATAGGCCATGCCCCATACAAGCATCCATTTGATAGACCAATTTTCCATTGCCCTTCTGCCTGACCATATGGCCAGGCCACCGGACACTTCCTATGAGTTGGTAAAAACCCAAACATAGGGGCAAACATCATGCAGTTCAGCCTATCGAGCTGATTTGTTTTTACCTTCTTCAATCAGAGTGGCGGCCTTCCAAACAGGATGCTGTCCCTTCACCTTGGAATTGCCATCCATAAACCAAGCAGCATTTTGTTGATCAATAGAAAGCTGTTTATAGGGCACCGCCCAAGTGGCCCAAGTGGCCATAGGATCCAGCAGCTCCTCAGGTGGTTCCGAAGTCGACCCTAGGTGAAAAGAGGCTACCTGCTCGTGAGTACCTCCTTGTATTCTCCTGGTAGCATGATCCTATATGAACCATTTCCATTTTATTATGGAACTCTCCTGGGCATTGCCTTCCCCATTAGAGCATTTCTCTGATATTCCCAAAACATTATGGATATTTCAGGTTTCAAGATTATTTTATGTTCTTCAGTCATAAGGATAGTCTCAATTAAAATCCAATAGCACGCTAGTAATTGTCTCTCAAATGGAAATTTTCTGGCCCAAAGTCCCAGCAGTTGTTGCTAGGTGGTACTCACAGATTTTTTTCCATAAACCCAGTTTGCACTCCACTCAGGTCTGTTGTATAGCAAATTAATGACCTGTGTGGACTCAGGCAATCTTATTTGTTCCCACTTAGCATATATAATGTATACTGGTGGAAGAGTTGATTTATATGCTTTCTATTTTACAATACTAGGTAAAAGAAAAATTGTCCAGTCAAACACAATATCCATCCCCATAATACAATCAGGTAAAGGAGACAGATCACTTCATATGAAGTTCACTGTCCAGACATTCTAGTTTTCATCCCAACTTTCACTCTAATTCCATCAACTGTTGCATCCCTGTATCCTTCCAATCTAACTGTACCTCCCATTAGAACTTCAACAGGTATTAGGATCATAGTACATGGTGGATCCCATGTTGAGGAATCCCAGAAAAGTATCTTCTCTATCCCATGACCATTTTATCCATTTATGTGCATTTGGCCTTGGATTTCTAGGCCTGGTTTGGACCAAGGGATTCACATTCTTTTGTCAGGCCTTATCTTGATTAGATTATAGGACCATCACTTAAGGTGATGCAAGGTGAGGTTTCTTTTAGTTATATTTGCCTTCTAGTTTTTAAAATTCCTTCAGACTAGGGTAAATAGAGATTATTTAGGACCCTTCAATGTTGGGAGACCAGTGCTCCCATCTGTCTGCTCAACCCACAGTGCTGCTACATTAACACCTTTCTTTTGCCCCCAACAATACTCACTTTATAAATCCATTTTCTTAATAATTGCTTAAATATTTCTACCCTTATAAGACAAGTCCCTTGAATCTCTCATTTCTTTTGCTCCATTCTCTTATGAATAAGTCTAACTTTATTCACTGTTAATCACTTCAGCATAACATTTTTCTTTGGAAGCAGCTCAGAGGCCAGCAGCTATATGTTAGATCAGCCAAACTCTAAGATTGGCACAACCTTAGGATTCACCCCAACATTCTTCCTTTTGTTTTAGCTAGTGCAAATAACAATAATGAAGAGATTATAAATTTACCTTGTTTCTTTATACATCCAATGACACAACTCCTTAAAAGTTGGATCTTTTATTTCAAAATTCCATTGCTAACTTTTAGCTCCAATAACTAATCACAACACAGCTGCAATTGCATTCTGTGGGTGACCCTGTGTTTATCCAGCCTCTAAAGATTAATCCTCCCCACCATCTCTTCCTTTCTCTGCCCAGATGACGTTTCATGATCACATGAGTCAGGATCTTTCTAGTGAGTCACACTTCTAACACCAACTGTAAGGAGTTTGGGCCAACTGCAAAAGTTAGCAAACTATAAAGTTGGAGTACTCCACAAGACTTCCTTCACTTCTGACACCAAGTTGCAATTTAGGGAGTTTCTAAAACCCACCCTCAATTTTAATAATTAACTAGAAGGACTAACAGAACTCACTGAAAGCTGCTATACTTACCTTTGTGGTGTATTGCAGGGAAAGAATTCAGACAGAAGTCAGCCAAGAGAAGAAGCATATAGGGCAAATGCTGAAAGGTACCAAATCTGATCATCCTCTCCCATGGAGCCAGGGATAGCATTACCTCTTCTTGACCATAAAAGAGACAATACACACAGAATATCACTAACTAGGCACACTCACCTTTGCCTTTGATGTCCAGAGTTCTTACTGGGACTTGATCACATATTACCCATATGGTTGACCTTTAGTCTAACTCTTCCTAGAGGGGAAACTTATGCCTTTAGTCTCCAGTTCCATCCAGAGGCAAAACTAATACCATGTTTCCCAAAGTCCTCATAATAATCCACATTGTTAGATTGTCCAGTGGCCAAATCACAGGCAAACAAAGACACTCCTTTTAGGCAAGACCAGGAACTAGAGTTCACCTCCCCAAAGCTGAAAGTAAAGGCCAGAGCTCTCATTGGTCAAGATTAAATTCTTTGCTGTATAATCTTTATCACTAAAATGATTGAGCCATATAAAGAGAAGTCAAAAGATCAAGTACCCTTACAGATATTCATATAACCCTCTGTAAATTTTAAGATATTTTTTTACATCTTAAATTTTAAGGTAAGTTACTTTAAATGTAAAAGACAAAGTCCTCTGCCCCAACATATTCCCCAAACATATTTGGCCCTATGTTCTGATTTTAAAGTTCTCACCTATTCTCTTTTGGTGATACATTATAGGTAATAGTGGGCACTTGAACAGGAAACTATATTAATTTTTATGCAGTGCTCTGTACAAACATACCTATTTTTGCATATTGCACAGTTTTGCCTAGCTACATTTTATGATAATAGTCAGAACCTTAGCTGTCTGAATAAAATAAGTCAGTCCTCAATTGGTTAATTCTAGTGTTCTGCTCTGACTAGAAAGGTGAAAACTGTTTCCTGCCTTTCCCATAATGCATCTTTAAAACCCGAAGTTGTACAGAAATTTTACTTTAAGAAAAATGTACTATGTGCTTATATAGTACTGTAGTTCTACAGCTTACAGAGAATACTATGTACCATGTTTACTTCATATTTCATATTGCAAAAGATAATATTTTCAGTATGATTCATAAGATATATGGAGAGAAATATAGATCCAAAATCACAAATAAGTTTGAATTTTTACCATTTTATATGCCTATAAAAGTGCTTTATCTTCATTTTTTTTCTTCCTCTTGCATACAGGAATGCTTTCAGTTTATACTGCCAGCTCTACCTCATGCCATTGACCTTTTACGTGATGCCATTGTAAAAGTAAAGGAAGTGCATGATGAACTTGAAGATTTACCTTCCCCACCACCTCCTCTTTCCCCTCCTCCTACAACTAGCCCCCATAAACAGACAGAAGACAAAGGGGTTCAATGTGAGGAAGAGGAAGAAGAGAAGAAAGACAGTGGTGTTGCTTCAACAGAAGACAGTTCTTCATCACATATAACCGCAGCAGCCATTGCTGCCAAGGTAAGCCTGCTGACAGAGACCAAAAGATCTAAAGGAACCACAGGTAAATGTACTGATTTCATCCCTCTTACCATCCAATTTTTTCATAAGTTCAGTACCTTTTCAGGGCATCCTTAAAAAAGAACCAGGATATTCATGACACTCCGTAGCTATGTGCCCTCCATAATGTAGAGTCCTTAAAAGCATTGAAGTTTGTTCTCAGTTCTGAGACATTAAAGATTGCTGTTACCTACTGAAGTAATAGGTAAATAGGTAAAATGTGACATTTAAGAACTCTTTGGAAATGTCATTTTTGTGGTCATATTAAATATACAACATTTATATATTTAAAACATCAAATATTCACAAGTTCATAAAAGAGCAGCAGACTGCAAGTAAGAGACCTTAGATGACTCAAAAAATTAGTTGAGAAAGATTAATTTTTTTAAGACAGAGTTTTTCAGCAATTAACACTTATTTAAATGTTACTTGACCTAAATTACCGTAGTGATAGAGAGGAAATAGATATAATGTATTTGCATTTTTTATTCAATAAAGTAATAAATATTATTAAGATAGTACCAAAGTATTACAGATTCTCTTTGGGCAATTTTGGTAGTACAATGTACAGAGTACAATGAGGTACTTGCATAAATTTAGTCACCTTAGTCGTAGAATATCATTTACCTTTTTAGTCATACCTAGTATAAACCACCCAGTATGCTTTAAAATCTTCACAAAGTAACATATCACTTCTGGGAATAATGATTGTTCACTGACTGAGAGCACAAGATTGAAAACCTAATCTCACTCTATGAAGGAATTCCTAAAGTTTTAGGTTATCACCCAGATATTTTGGCTATGAGCATAGCTTAAGAGGATTTTTGACAACACATAGATTAGAAAGGATCATAGAAATCTTTTTAAAGTGTCCATTTAGACAACCAGTAGGTAATTCTTTCACTGAAGACCAAATGTCTCCATATCTATTCAGTGGTCCCTTAAGTCTTTACTTAAGGCTAGTAAATATTTAAATTGTATGTGATTTTTGTTTGGTTTGGTTTCATTTTGTTTTTATGGAACTGATTGGTTAAATAGGTACATTTTTAAATCATTACATCTTCTTACTCTTTTACTGTTAATTAAAAGAGTAAAAAGTACCATCAATTTCAGTCTTAAGAAAAAGTTTCCAACATTTGAAGTCTAAGCTGATATGGTCATTCTACATTTGAAAAATTTTGGCATTTCATTGTTTCATTTGTTTCACCCTTTTCCTTTCTAGTCATTTTGCTTGTATAGTTTCATGTCTTCCTGTCACTGTACTCATAGTTGTTATGTGTTGTGCATTAGAAGCATCCATTCTACACCAGTCCAGCTGTTATCATGGCACACGGTGAGCAGCCCATTCCTGGTATCATCAATTATTCCCATCATGCAACAGGCAGTACAGATGAACGGGTAAGACAGTAGGCTTTTGCGTTGATGGTTTTGCAAGCATATAGCCTACATCCTATTCTTGGAGATAGGCTATAAAATATTATGGAAGATGTGTTTTATTCTGAAGGATTCTGAAAGATCTTCAGCATGCTTTATTTCCAAAAGTGTAATTGCCACTGAGCCTATTCCATCAAGGAATTTAATTTAATAGAGTTTCTCCTATACCTGAAATACTCTAATATCTTTAAGATTCTTAAAATACAAAGAAATTGGTCAAACTAATACTTAATTTCTATTAACCTTCTTTTTACCTCATAATCTTTCATCTTTCTTTTCCTTCATTATGTTCTCATTAAAACCATTTAGAGAGTTGACTCTTCATACAATTTCTGAGATTACAAATCTTCAGATAAAAACTTGTAAGAATGCATATCACTTGTTTTAATCACTGGATGAATGATAGTTTGTAAATGTTCCAGGGTAGAAAAGATTAAACTGATAAGTATAACTGACGAAACAGTAATAATTTAGATGATGAGTGCCAAAAAAATCTCTCAGTCCCTACTATGGATATAAAATGAGAGGCAGTTGGTTAAGCTTCTGCCTTCAGCTCAGGTCATGATCCCAGGGTCCTGGGATCGAGCCCTAAATTGGGCTCTCTGCTCAGCTGGGGGTCTGCTTCTCCCAATCCCTCTGCCCCAACTCCTGCTCTCTCTCTCTCACATGCTCTCTCTAATAAATAAAATCTTTAAAAAAAATTTAAAAAAATGAGAGGCAAAAAAAAAAAGAAGTAATAAAGTAAAATTTGGCTTAAAATCCTTAGGGAGATCCAATTAAAAAATGAACAGAAGACATGAACAGACTTTTCTGGAAAGGAGACATCCAGATGGACAACAGACACATGAAAAGATGATCAATATCACTTATCATCAGGGGAATGCAAATCCAAACTACATTGAGATATCACCTCACACCTATCAGTAGGGCTAAAATCAGTAACACAAGAAACAAGTGTTGGCAAGGAAGTGGAGAAATAGGAACCCTCATGCAATATGGCAATATAGAGTCTCTAAGGGCAGAAGTGAAAGCTGAACTGGCAGAACTTAAAAATGCTATCAGTGAGATCCAATCTAATCTAGATACTCTAACAACTACGGTAAATGAGGCAGAAGAACGAATTTGTGAACTAGAAGGCCAGTTGATAAAAAAGAAGGAAAAAGAGGAGGCCTGGGAGAAACAGCCCAAAATCCATGAAAACAGAATTAGAGAAATAAGTGACACCATGAAACATTACATTGTCAGAATTATTGGGGAGGAGAGAGAGAAAGAGGACTAGAAGATATATTTGAGCAAATCGTAGCTGAGAACTTCCCTAATCTGGGGAATGAAACAAACATTTGAGTCCTAGAGGCAGAAAGGACCCCTCCCAAGATCAAGGAAAATAGACCAATGCCCCAGCATGTAATAGTAAAACTCACAAATCTTAGAAACAAGGAAACCATCTTAACGGCAATGAGGGGGAAGAGATTCCTTACCTACAGAGGGAGGAATATCAAAATAATGTCAGACCTATCCACAGGGACCTGGCAAGTCAGAAAGGGCTGGCAAAACATATTCAGGGTACTAAACGAGAAGAACATGCAGCCAAGAATACTTTACCCAGCAAGGCTGTCATTTAGAATGGTTGGAGAGATGCAGAGCTTCCAAGACTGACAGAAACTGAAAGAATATGTGACCACTAAGCCGGCCCTGCAAGAAATATTAAGGGGGGTTCTATAAAAGGAGAAAATCCCCAAGAGTGATATAGAACAGAAATTTACAAAGACAATCTGTAGAAACAAGGACTTTACAGGCAACATGATGACAATAAAGTCATATCTTTGAAAAATCACTCTCAACGTGAACAGACTAAATGCTCCCATAAAATGGCACAGGGTTGCAGATTGGATAAAAAGACAGGACCCATCCATATGCTGTCTACAAGAGACTCATTTTGAATATGAAATACATCCAGACTGAAAGTGAAAGTGGCATCTTCCATACCAATGGACCTCAAAAGAAAGCCGGGGTAGCAATTCTTATATCAGACAAATTAGATTTTAAGCTAAAGACTGTAGTTAGAGACACAGAAGGACACTATATCATTCTTAAAGGGTCTATCCAACAAGAAGATCTAACAATTGTAAATATCTACGCCCCCAGCATGGGAGCAGCCAACTACATAAGCCAACTGTTAACCAAAATGAAGAGTCATATTGATAATATGCGTTAATTGTAGGAGACCTCAATACTCCACTCCCAGCAATGGACAGATCATCTAAACAGAAAATCAACAAAGAAATAAGAGCTTTGAATGACACACTGGACCAGATGGACCTCATAGATATACACAGAACATTCCACCCTGAAACAACAGAATACTCATTCTTCTCGAATACACACAGAACTTTCTCCAGAATAGACCACGTACTGGGTCACAAATCAGGTCTCAACCAATACCAAAAGATCGGGATTATTCCCTGCATATTCTCAGACCATAATGCTTTAAAACTGGAACTTAATCACAAGAAAAAATTTGGAAGAAATTCAAACACTTGGAAGCTAAAGACCACTCTGCTCAAGAATGTTTGGGTCGGGCGCCTGGGTGGCTCAGTTGGTTAAGCGACTGCCTTCGGCTCAGGTCATGATCCTGGAGTCCCGGGATCGAGTCCCGCATCGGGCTCCCTGCTCAGTGAGGAGCCTGCTTCTCCCTCTGACCCTCCCCCCTCTCATGTACTCTCTCTCATTCTCGCTCTCTCAAATAAATAAATAAATCTTTAAAAAAAAAAAAGAATGTTTGGGTCAATCAGGAAGTCAAAGAAGAACTTAATTTATGGAAACCAATGAGAACAAAAACACATCAGTCCAAAACCTATGGGATACTACAAAGGCGGTCCTAAGGGGGAAATACATAGCCATCCAAGCCTCACTCAGAAAAATAGAAAAATCCCGAATTCACCAACTAACTTTACACCTTAAAAACCTAGAGAAAAAGCAATAAACCATGCCTAAGCCATGCATTAGAAGAGAAATACTTAAGATGAGAGCAGAGATCAATGAATTAGAAACCAGAAACTCAGTAGATCAGATCAACAAAACTAGAACCTGGTTCTTTGAAAGATTAATGAGATCGGTAAACCACTGGCTAGACTTATCCAAAAAAAAAGAGAAAGGACCAAAATTAATAAAATCATGAATGAAAGGGGAGAGATCATGACTAACACCAAGGAAATAGAAACAATTATTAGAAATTATTATCAACATCTATATGCCAGTAAATTAAGCAACCTGGAAGAAATGGATGTCTTCCTGGAAACCTACAAACTGCCAAGACTGAAACAGGAAGGAATTGACAACCTGAATAGGCCAATAACCAGTAACAAGATTGAAGCTGTGATTAAAAACCTCCCAAAAAACAAGAGTCCAGGGCTTGATGGATTCCCTGGAGAATTTATCAAACATTCAAAGAAGAAATACCTATTCTACTGAAACTGTGTCAAAAAACAGAAATAGAAGGAAAGCTTCCAGACTCATTCTATGAGGCCAGCATTTCCTTAATCCCCAAACCAGGCAAAGACCCCATCAAAAAGGAGAATTTCAGATTGATATCCCTGATGAATATGGATTCCAAAATTCTCAACAAAATCCTAGCTAATAAGATCCTACAATACATTAAAAGGATCATCCACCACGACCAAGTGCGATTTATCCCCAGGATGCAAGGTAGAATAAGAGGAGAGAGAAGAACCATATGGTCCTCTCAATTGATGCAGAAAAAACATTTGACAAAATACAGCATCCTTTCCTGATTAAAACTCTTCAGAGTATAGGAATAGAGGGAACACTCCTCAGTTTTATAAAATCCATCTTTGAAAAACCCACAGCAAATATCATCCTCAATGGGGAAAAGCTGAGAGAGCCTTTCCCTTAAGATCAGGAACACAACTAGGATGTCGACTCTCACCACTGTTGTTCAACATAGTACTAGAAGTCCTAGCAACAGCAATCAGACAACAAAAAGAAATAAAAGGTATTCATATTGGCAAAGAAGAAGTCAAAGATGACATGATACTTCATGTGGAAAACCCAAATGACTCCATCCCCAAAATGCTAGAACTCATACAGCAATTCAGTAATGTGGCAGGATGCAAAATCAATGCACAGAAATCAGTTGATTTCTTATGCACTAACAATGCAACTGTAGAAAGAAATATTAGAGAAATGATTCCATTTACAATAGCACCAAAAACCATAAGATACCTCAGAATAAACCTAACCAAAGAGGTAAAGGATCTATATTCTAGGAACTACAAAACATTCATGAAAGAAATTGAAGAAGACACAAAAAGATGGAAAAACATTCCATGCTCCTGGATCAGAAGAATAAACATTGTTCAAATGTCTATGCTACCCAGAGCAACCTATACCTTCAACGCCACCCCGATCGAAATTCCAATGACATTTTTCAAAGTGCTGGAACAAACAATCCTAAAATGTGTGTGGAATCAGAAAAGACCCCTAATTGCCAAGGAAATGTTGAAAAAGAAAAACAAAGCTGGGGGCATCACGTTGCCCGTTTTCAAGCTTTATTACAAATCTGTGATCACCAAGACAGCATGGTACTGGCACAAAAACAGACATATAGACCAATGGAACAGAATAGAGAGCCCAGATATGGACCCTCAACTCTATGGTCAAATAATCTTCGACAAAGCAGGAAAAAAAATATGCAATGGAAAAAAGACAGTCTCTTCAATAAATGGTGCTGGGAAAGTTGGACAGCCACATGCAGAAGAATGAAATTTGACCATTCTCTAACACCCAACACAAAGATAAACTCAAAATGGATGAAAGACCTCAATATGAGACAGGAATCTATTAAAATCCTAGAGGAGAACATAGGCAGTGACCTCTTCGACATCGGCCACAGCAACTTCTTTCATGATACATCTCCAAGGCTAGTGAAGTAAAAGCAAAAATGAACTTTTAGGATTTCATCAAGATAAAAAGCTTCTGCACAGCAAAGGAAACAGCCAGCAAAACAGAGGCAACCCACAGAATGGGAGAAGATATTTGCAAATGACACTACAGACAAAGGGCTGATATCCCAGATCTATAAAGAACTTCCCAAACTCAACACCCAAAAAAACAAGTCAAAAAATGGGCAGAAGATATGAACAGACACTTCTCCAAAGAAGACATACAAATGGCTATCAGACACATGAAAAAATGTTCATCATCATTAGCCATCAGGGAAATTCAAACCAAAACTACATTGAGATACCACCTTACACCAGTTAGAATGGCAAAAATGGACAGGGAAAGAAACAACAAATGTTGGAGCGGTTGTAGAGAAAGGGGTATCCTCTTACACTGTTGGTGGGAATGCAAGTTGGTACAGCCACTTTGGAAAACAGTGTGGAGGTTCCTCGGAAAAATAAAAATAGAGCTACCCTATGACCCAGCAATTGCACTACTATGTATTTACCCCAAAGACACAGATGTAGTGAAAAGAAGGGCCATATGTACCCCAATGTTCATAGCAGCAATGTCCGCAATAGCCAAACTGTGGAAAGAGCCGAGATGCCCTTCAACAGATGAATGGATAAAGAAGATGTGGTCCATATATACAATGGAATAGTACTCAGCCATCAGAAAGAATGAATACCCAACTTTTGCATCAACATGGATGGGACTGGAGGAGATTATGCTAAGTGAAATAAGTCAAGCAGAGAAAGTCAATTATCATATGGTTTCACTTATTTGTGGAACATAAGGAATAGCATGGAGGACATTAGGAGAAGGACGGGAAAAATGGAAGGGGGGAAATCGGAGGGGGAGACGAACCATGAAAGAGTATGGACTCCAAGAAAGAAACTGAGGGTTTTAGAGGGGAGATTGGGGTGGGGGGATGGGTTAGCCCAGTGACGAGTTTGAAGGAGGGCATGTATCACATGGAGCACTGGGTGTTATATGCAAACAATGAATCATGGAACACTACATCAAAAACTAATGATGTACTGTATGGTGACTAACATAACATAATAAAATAAAATTTACAAAAAATAGAATTACCCTACAAACCAAAATAGCGCTACTGGGTATTTACCCCCAAAATACAGAAACACTAATTCAAACAAGACGTGTACCCCTGTGTTTATAGCAGCATTATTTACAACAGCCAAATTATGGAAGCAGTCCATATGTCCATCAACTGATGAATGGATAAAGAAGATGTGGTGTTTTGTGTGTGTGTGTGTGTGTGTGTGTGTATACACTAGAATATTATTCAGCCATGAAAAAGAATGAAATCTTGCCATTTAAATGACAGGGATGGAGCTAGAGAGTATAATGCTAAGCAAAATTAGAATACCATATGATTTCATTCACATGTGGAATTCGAAACAAAACAAATGAGATTTGGGATTTACCTGTGGTCGCAACACAAAGATACCTGTGGACTTAAGCAAGTTCTTAAAATATGCTCCTCCAACAATGTGGTTTACCTGGTCCTATTAGTTGAATTCACTGGGCATCTCAGTGGATGATCTCTAAAACTATTAATAATTTTTTGAAAGTAAAATCATAACTATTACAAATACTAAATGAATACATATCCAAGGTATTATTTCATACATTAATTATTGAGGGAACCAGAAAGATACTATAACTGCTTCACAGGAAAGCTCAAACACAAATAGATAAGCATTAAGAATGTGGAAATGAATTTACAAATAAATGCAACACTTAGTAAATCTGCAAAGCAACCCATTGCACTTCTGTTGGACAAAAGAATCATTTGGATACAAACCATTTACATTACTATCAGTTTTTTGCAAGTTAGAGTTGTAAAATAGCTGAAAGACTGTAGAAGATAATCTAGACTGGTCCACTACACAGGACACATATGAAAGGAGTACAAAGTGCATGGATGTTTACAAAAAGCAAGTACAATTTTTGCTCAAAATGTCCATGTACCTAATGTGTTTCTTTAAAAAGGACTATTGATTTTCTCAGAATTTGAATTTAAAAAGCCAAGAAGTTTTTATAACACTACTGTAGTTGTTAGTAAAGGGATGACTTGATAGGATGCCAACTGTTTTTTCCTAGCATTGACCTTTGAGTATTATTATGGCCCAATTATGTATATATGTATTAGGAATTAGTAGTAATTATTTGGGCTAATAAATACATGTTCTTATAAGTTTTTCATGAAGCTAACTATTATTATCAATAAAATAAGTAGGAAGCTGTATTAAAATAAGCTACAAAGACCTTTTTCAAATCTGGGAAGCAATATGCATTGTGCCTTACAAAACAGCATGAACTTTGGCATCTCATATTTTCAGTTTTGTCAGTTAGTAGCTCTATGACATTGGGTATATTGCTTTTTCTTTCTAAGCCCCAGTCTTTTCTAAAATAGGAATAGTAATAATATTAACCTCATTATTACTTAATGGTTAAGTTATGGATATCCAAATAGGAAAAGAGATGTAAAAGTACTTAATGCAGTATCTGAATAAAAGTAAACATTTGTTATTTTAGATGGTTGATCACCTCACTGATCCCTACTCAATTTTCAGATGATACCTATACAATTCTCCCTTCACACCCAGTTGACCAATCCTTTCTTTCTCCTTCTTATTCAGCCTTTAAGCATCCAACAGTTCACATTTCTTCTTTTTTTAAGATTTTATTTATTTATTTGAGAGAGAGAGAAAGAGTGCCTGAGTAGGAAGAAAGAGTAGAGGGAGATGGAGAAGCAGACTCTGAGCAGGGAGCCTGATGTGGGGCTTGATCTCAGGAACCCAGGATCATGACCTTAGCTGAAAGCAGACGCTTAACTAACTGAGCCACCCAGGTGCCCCAGTTCACATTTATTCTTGTTAACTTTCGTTTTGCTACATTTATATGATCAGTCTAGCCAAGAAGATCTTTTTTAAAATCGGTATCTGCTTTAGTATATTACCTGCCTTTTCTAGCTCCTGCATATATGTTAATCATGCTTTCATTGAAGTCACTGATAGAACTTATTTTAGGATAGGCCATTTCACATGCTACCGAAAATCCTACTGGTTATGGTTGCTTAACCAGCTAACATGTATTTCTCTTACAGCCCATCAAAACCAACTTTCTTTGTCTATCTTGTCCACAGGAGTTTTATCAATGACTTGCCAAATACCTTACTGAACTCAAGATACACTAGTTTGACAGTTCTGGTCTTTAGTAAAATTTTTATAACAATTATAGCCACTAAAGGATCAGTATCAGAAACTCTGGAAAGATACATGATATATGTTTTCTGAAAATCCTCTTAGGTATTCATATTTTTAATCTATTTTTATTATCAGTTCAGATCTTATATTGCAAACTTGGATATCTAGTTAGATTTTTTGAAAATACAACCCACCTTAAAGGTCTTTAAACAGAGAAGTTACTAGGAAAGGGTACATATGTTGGAGCTAACCAACAAACTGGATAATGACTCTAAAAGCATTACCATCGAGACTGACAAATTGTTGCTATTGAAGCCGTAAACCTCCATAAATGCCTACTTTAGGAAACTAGCTCCAATTATTAATACATTTGCTCACTACCTACCCAAAATTAAATCCAAATATTATAGAAATCTTCTACTGTATTAGTCTTCCAACTTTTCTGTTATTTTAAACATTTTTTAATACAAAAATTTTAAGTGGTTAAAATGATTCAAAGGGGAATTGTATGCTCACTTATGAATTTCCTTGGCATCAAAACACAAACTTATGTGTTTATTTTATTGCTATTCTTACTGGCATTTTAAAAGACCACAGAGTTCTAAAAGAGAAGTGATAATTTCGTTATGTATTCCGAATCTTATGACTATCTATTTCTTCTTTTAGAAGTATTCACCCAATCAGTCAAATTAACTTTAGGACAGAAAAGCAACATAGACTGAAAAAATTAGCACAGTTCCTTAAAAATGTATGCATTCTCATTACAATTTCCCTTAATGGGGAAAATTCTGTAGTTTAGTAATTCACAGTTAAAATTACATTGCGTATCTGCAGAAGGTTTGAGATCAACTGGGACAAATTGTTTTCTCCATGCTATCAGTTGCATAAGACAATAAGAATACAGATTAGTTCTCTAAAAATAGGAATGTTAGAGAGAGGGTGGAAAGATGGTGGAGGAGTAGGGGACCCTATTTCAACTGGTCCCCGGAATTGAGCTGGATATCTACCAGACCACTCTGAGCACCCATGAAACCAGCCTGAGATGTAAGAAGATCTGGATCTCTACAAACAGAATATCGCAGGCAGTTGGTTTTGAGGTACAAAGCAGGGAGCCGTGATTCTGCGGGCAGATATCAGAGGATAAACGACAGCGGGAGGGTGCCTGGCCATGGGGATCCTACACTGCCAGTGAGCGACAGCCTCACATGCTGCGGACGGGGCACAGACTTGCAGACCGGTAGCAATGCGGAAAGTGCTTTAGGGCAGCCCCCGGGGCGGAAACCCAGAGTGGCGGGCACGCGAGGGCGAACTTCAGCCCCCGGGATGGAAACCCAGACCAGTGGGATCACGTGCGCATGAACCTGGGAGTGGCTGGAGGTTTTTGAAGCACAAAGGGCAGAGACCTGCCCCGACCTGGAGGCAGGACTGGGAGTGCTGTGGAGGGGCGCACAACACAGGATGCTGCAGTTTATAGCAGCACAGACAGAAATGGAGATGGTGTGGCCTGGAGAGCTCACTGAAGAACAGACTGTGATCTCTCTGCTCTGAGGCAGAGGGTTGGAAAAGGTCTCTTCTGCTCTGACTCGCAGAAGAGACACGGAAAGCCACCAGGGAAAGCCGCCAGAGAACAAAAGCCCCAAAGACTGATTCCCGCTGAGCCCATCCCCTGCCAGAGGGGGGCAGGGCAACTCCGCCCAAACAGGTTTACCTGACTAATAGCGCGGTAGGCCCATCCCTGAGAAGACAGGCTGGGAAAATAAGAGGCCAGCAACCCTAAGGTCCCAAGAAAACAGGTACATCTTGCTTGGGTTCTGGTCAATAATTTGGACTCTATACATTCCCTCAAACACCCATCAACAGAATGACTAGGAGGAGGAGCCCCCAAAATAAAAAAGACTCAGAGAGTATGAGTTCTGCTGCAGATTTACAAATGGATGCAGATATAACCAAGATGTCGGACATGGAATTCAGGCTAGCAATTGTGAAGACAATGGCTAGAATGGAGAAATTAATTAATGGCAACATAGAGTCTCTAAGGGCAGAAATAAAAGGTGAATTGGCACAACTTAAAAATGCTATCAATGAGACCAATCCAATCTAGATAATCTAACAGCTAGGGTAACTGAGGCAGAAGAGCAAATAAGCGACCTGGAAGACAATATAATAGATAAAAAGGGAAAAGAGGAGGCCAGGGAAAAACAACTCAGAATCCATGAATATAATCAGAAAAATAAGTGACACCATGAAGCGTTCCAATGTCAGAATAATTGGAATCCCAGAGGGAGTGTAGAGAGAGAGAGGACTAGAAGATGTATTTGAGCAAATTGTAGCTGAGAACTTCCCTAATCTGGGGAATGAAACAAACATTCAAGTCCTAGAGGCAGAGAGGACCCCTCCTAAGATCAAGGAAAACAGGCCAACACCCCGGCATGTAATAGTAAGAGTTGTGAATCTTAGAAATAAGGAAACCATCTTAAAGGCAGATAGGGGAAAGAGATTCCTTACTTACAGGGGAGGAACATCAGAATAAAGTCAGACCTATCCACAGAGACCTGGCAAGCCAGAAAGGGCTGGTAAGACATATTCAGGGTATTAAATGAGAAGAACATGCAGCCAAGAATACTTTATCTGGCAAGGCTTTCATTTAGAATGGATGGAGAGATGCAGAGCTTCCACGACCGGCAGAAACTGAAAGAATATGTGACCACTAAGCTGGCCCTGCAAGAAATATTAAGGGGGGTTCTATAAAAGGAGAAAGATCCCAAGAGTAATATATAACAGAAATTTATGGGGATGATCTATAAAAACAATGTCTTCACAGGCAACATGATGACAATTCATATCTTTCAATAATCACTCTCAACGTGAATGGCCTAAATGCTCCCATAAAACGGCACAGGGTTGCAGATTGGATAAAAAGACAGGACCATCCATATGCTGTCTATAAGAGACTCATTTTGAACCTAAAGATACATCCAGACTGAAAGTGAAGGGTTGGAGATCCATCTTCCATGCCAGCGGACCTCAAAAGAAAGCTGGGGTAGCAATTCTTTTATCAGACAAATTAGATTTTAAACTAAAGTCTGTAATAAGAGACACAGAAGGACACTATATCATTCTTAAAGGGTCTATCCAACAAGAAGATCTAACAATTGTAAATATCTCTGCCCCCAACATGGGAGCAGCCATCTACATAAGCCAACTGTTAACCAAAATAAAGACTCATATTGATAACAATATGTTAAATGTAGGAGACCTCAATACTCCCCTCTCAGCAATGGACAGATCATCTAAGCAGAAAATCAACAAGGAAACAAGAGTTTTGAATGATACATTGGACCAGATGGACCTCATAGATATTTACAGAACATTCCATCCTAAAACAACAGAATACTCATTCTTCTCGAGCGCACATGGAACTTTCTCCAGACTAGACCACATACTGGGTCACAAATCAGGTCTCAACAGATACCAAAGGTCGGGATTATTCCCTGCATATTCTCAGACCACAATGCTCTAAAACTAGAACTCAATCACAAGAAAAAAAGTGGCAGAAATTCAAACACTTGGAAGCTAAAGACCACTCTGCTCAAGAATGTTTGGGTCAACCAGGAAATCAAAGAAGAACTCAAAACAATTCATGGAAATCAATGAGAACGAAAATACATGGGTCCAAAACCTATGGGATACTGCAAAGGCGGTCCTAAGGGGGAAATACATAGCCATCCAAGCCTCACTCAAAAAAATAGAAAAATCCCGAATTCACCAACTAACTCTACACCTTAAAGAACTAGAGAAAAAGCAACAAATGATGCCTAAGCCACGCATTAGAAGAGAAATAATTAAAATTAAAGCAGAGATCAATGAATTAGAAACCAGAAACACAGTAGATCAGATCAACGAAACTAAAAGTTGGTTCTTTGAAGAATTAATAAGATCAATAAACCAATGGCCAGACTTATCTAAAAGAAAAGAGAAAGGACCCAAATTAATAAAATTATGAATGAAAGGGGAGAGATCAAGACTAACACCAAGGAAATAGAAACAATTATTTGAAATTATTAACAACTATATGCCAATAAACTGAGCAATCTGGATGAAATGGAGGCCTTCCTGGAAACCTATAAGCTGCCAAGACTGAAACAGGAAGGAATTGACAACCTGAATAGGCCAATAACCAGTAACGAGATTGAAGCAGTGATCAAATACCTCCCAAAAAACAAGAGTCCAGGGCCTGATGGATTCCCTGGGGAATTCTACGAAACATTCAAAGAAGAAATAATACCTATTCTACTGAAACTGTTTCAAAATATAGAAACAGAAGGAAAACTTCCAGATTCATTCTATGAGGCCAGCATTACATTAATCCCCAAACCAGGCAAAGACCCCATCAAAAAGGAGAATTTCAGACCGATTTCCCTGTTGAATATGGATTCCAAAATTCTCAACAAAATCCTAGCTAATAGAATCCAACAATACATTAAAAGGATCATCCACCACGACCAAATAGGATTTATCCCCGGGATGCAAGGGTGGTTCAACATTTGCAAATCAATCAATGTGATAGAACACATTAATAAGAGGAGGGAGAAGAACCATATGGTCCTCCCAATTGATGCAGAAAAAGCATTGACAAAATACAACATCCTTTCCTGATTAAAACTCTTCAGAGTATAGGGATAGAGGGAACATTCCTCAGTTTCATAAAATCCATCTTTGAAAAACCCACAGCGAATATCATCCTCAATGGGGAAAGCTGAGAGTCTTTCCGTTAAGATCAGGAACACGTCAAGGATGCCCACTCTCATCACTATTGTTCAACATAGTACTAGAAGTCCTAGCAACAGCACTCAGACAACAAAAAGAAATAAAAGGTATTCACATTGGCAAAGAAGAAGTCAAACTGTCTCTTTTTGCAGACAACATGATACTTTATGTGGAAAACCCAAATGACTCCATCCCCAAATTACTAGAACCCATACAGCAATTCAGTACTGTGGCAGGATGCAAAATCAATGCACAGAAATCAGTTGATTTCTTATGCACTAACAATGCAACTGTAAAAAGAGAAATTAGAGAAATGATTCCATTTACAATAGCACCAAAAACCATAAGATACCTCGGAATAAACCTAACCAAAGAGGTTAAGGATCTATATTCTAGGAACTACAGAACACTCATGAAAGAAATTGAAGAAGGCACAAAAAGATGGAAAAACATTCCATGCTCCTGGATCAGAAGAATAAACATTGTTCAAATGTCTATGCTACCCAGAGCAATCTATACCTTCAGTGCCATCCCGATCGAAATTCCAATGACATTTTTCAAAGTGCTGGAACAAACAATCCTAAAATGTGTATGGAATCAGAAAAGACCCCGAATCGCCAAGGAAATGTTGAAAAAGAAAAACAAAGCTGGGGGCATCACGTTGCCTGATTTCAAACTATATTACAAAGCTGTGATCACCAAGACAGCATGGTATTGGCACAAAAACAGACATATAGACCAATGGAACAGAATAGAGAACCCAGATATGGACCCTCAACTCTATGGTCAACTAATCTTTGACAAAGCAGGAAAAAACATGCAATGGAAAAAAAGACAGTCTCTTCAATAAATGGTGCTGGGAAAATTGGACAGCCACATGCCAAAGAATGAAACTCGACCATTCTCTAACACCATTCACAAAGATAAACTCAAAGTGGATGAAAGACCTCAATGTGAGACAGGAATCCATCAAAATCCTAGAGGAGAACATAGGCAGTGACCTCTTCAACATCGGCCACAGCAACTTCTTTCAAGATACATCTCCAAAACCTAGTGAAACAAAAGCAAAAATGAACTTTTGGGACTTCATCAAGATAAAAAGCTTCTGCACAGCAAAGAAAACAGTCAACAAAACAAAGAGGCAACCCACAGAATGGGAGAAGATATTTGCAAATGACACTACAGATGAAGGGCTGGTATCCGAGATCTATAAAGAACTTCTCAAACTCAACACCCAAAAAACAAATAAGTCAAAATGTGGGCAGAAGATATGAAAAGACACTTCTCTGAAGAAGACATACAAATGGCTAAGAGACACATGAAAAAATGTTCATCATCATTAGCCATCAGGAAAATTCAAATCAAAGCCACATTGAGATACCACCTTACACCAGTTAGAATGGCAAAAATGGACAGGGAAAGAAACAACAAATGTTGGAAAGGTTGTGGAGAAAGGGGAACCCTCTTACACTGTTGGTGGGAATGCAAGCTGGTACAGCCACTTTGGAAAACAGTGTGGAGATGCCTCAAAAATTTAAAAATAGAGCTACCCTATGACCTAGCAATTGCACTCCTGGGTATTTACCCTAAAGACACAGATGTAGTGAAAAGAAGGGCCATAGGCACCCCAATGTTCATAGCAGCAAGTCTGCAATAGCCAAACTGTGGGAAAAGCCGAGATGCCCTTCAACAGACCAATGGATAAAGAAGATGTGGTCCATATAGACAATGGAATATTACTCAGCCATCAGAAAGGATGAATACCCAACTTTTACATCAACATGGATGGGACTGGAGGAGATTATGCTAAGTGAAATAAGTCAAGCAGAGAAAGTCAATTATATGGTTTCACTTATTTGTGGAACATAAGGAATAGTATGGAGGACATTAGGAGAAGGAAGGGAAAAATCAGGGGGTGGAATTGGAGGGAGAGATGAACCATGAGAGACTATGGACCTGAGAAACAAACAGGGTTTTAGAGGAGAGGGGGGATTGGTTAGCCCAGTGATGGGTATTAAGGAGGGCACGTACTGCATGGAGCACTGGGTGTTATATGGAAACAATGGATCGTGGATCACCCCATCAAAAACCAATGATGTATTGTATGGTGACTAACATAATAAAATAAAAAAAAAAAAGTCTCCATCATAAAACTGAACTCTGTAAAATTATAAAAATTTAACAGAGAACACAAAATAAATCTTAGTAAACTAAAAAAAATTAAAAATAAAAAAATAAAAATAGGAATGTTATTTGGAAATGATTTGGCATTTCTTCTCATTGGTGCTGGCATAACCCACTACAAATTCTGCTTATTCTAGGGGGATCCTCGCTACTTCTTGGCAAGGCTTGGGTTCATCTCTTATTGACCCCTTTATAAACATTAACAAATTGCGATTTTCAAATCTTTATCTTTTTTCACCTCCTCCTTTTCCCTATTCTCTTCTCTGCTTTTTGTTGTATTAACGTAAAGACCATCAAGGGTAAACCTCTGTCCTTTCTGCTTAAACTATTTTTCTGAGTTAATTCTTTCTTCCATTCCTTCTTTCTCAAAGAGAATTTACAATTCTTAAAAGTTAGTGTTTGCATATCTTCTGCCCACTTTTTGACTTGATTATTTGTTTTTTGGGTGTTGAGTTTGAGAAGTTCTTTATAGATTTTGGATACCAGCCCTTTATCTGTAGTGTCATTTGCAAATATCTTCTCCCATTCTGTGGGTTGCCTCTTTGTTTTGTTGACTGTTTCCTTTGCTGTGCAGAAGCTTTTTATCTTGATGAAGTCCCAAAAGTTCATTTTTGCTTTTGTTTCACTAGCTTTTGGAGATGTTGGTGGGAATGCAAGTTGGTACAGCCACTTTGGAAAACAGTGTGGAGGTTCCTGAAAATTTTTAAAATAGAGCTACCCTATGACCCAACAATTGCACTCCTGGGTATTTACCCAAAGACACAGATGTAGTGAAAAGAAGGGCCATATGTACCCCAATGTTCATAGCAGCAATGTCCGCAGTAGCCAAACTGTGGAAAGAGCCGAGATGCCCTTCAACAGATGAATGGATAAAGAAGATGTGGTCCATATATACAATGGAATATTACTGAGTCATCAGAAAGGATGAATACCCAACTTTTACATCAACATGGATGGGACTGGAGGAGATTATGCTAAGTGAAATAAGTCAAGCAGAGAAATTCAATTATCATATGGTTTCACTTATTTGTGGAACATAAGGAATAACATGGAGGACATTAGGAGAAAGAAGGGAAAAATGGGGGTTGTGGAATTGGAGGGAGAGATGAACCATGAGAGACTATGGACCTGAGAAACAAACAGGGTTTTAGAGGGGAGGGGGGAGGGGCGATTGGTTAGCCCAGTGATGGGTATTAAGGAGGGCACGTACTGCATGGAGCACTGGGTGTTATACGATAACAATGGATCATGGATCACTACATCAAAAACTAACGATGTATTGTTTGGTGACTAACATAACATAATAAAATTTTTAAAAAAAAGTTAGTGTTTGCTTCTACTTCTTTGTTATTAAGGAAATAATTATTCAGTATCAACTGTGTACAAGACATTGTGTTCATTCTTTTACTTCTCCCTAATTGTTGAGTGCATAGGCCACTTCTTAATTTTGAAACAACCCTCTCATGGTTTTTATTACTAAAAATGTTTGTAATTTCTTTGGGGTGCCTAGGTGGTTCAGTAGGTTAAGCGTCCAACTCATGTTTTCGTCCCAGGTCATAATCTTATGGGTAGTTGGCTCGAGCTCCCCATCAGGGTCCATGCTCAGTGAGGAGTCTGCTTGAGATTCTCTCCCTCTGCCTCTCCCCCACTCACATGCTGTCTCTTTGTCTTGCTCTTGCTCTCAAATAAATAAATCTTTAAAAACATATTTGTAATTGTGCAAGTAATACATGAATACATTCTCCTTATTAAAAAATAAAAATGAAAAAAAAGAAATAAAAAAATAAAAATGAAACAGAAAAGATTAACACCCATTTGAATTACCATCTCATTTTTTTCTCATTTGCTTTCACACTGCCCCAGAAATAAACACTTTTTAATCTTTCAAGGTTATCTTTCAAAACCTTTTTATACTTTCTATACAAACATAGTAAATGTAATCCTAACAGTATGTAAGTGGTGTGTGTGCATTTGTTTAATTAAGAAAGGGAGAAATAAACTTGACAAGCTGCTTCTAAAATTTATATAGAATTGATATTCAAAGGCCAAAAATAACCAAGATGCTCTTGAATAAAGAAAAGAACCGAGTGGAAACACCTGTTCTATAAATATCGAGACTTAGAATGACATAATTAAAGTACTGCATTATTGGTGCAAGAATTTACAGACCAGTGGAACAGAATATAAACCCAAAAAACACCAACACACATGTGGACACTTGGTATATGATAGAGTTTGTACTACATACTAGTGGAAAAAATTCTTTTTTTCAATAAATGCTGCTGGGACAGTAGGCTGTCCATATCAAATAAATGAAGCTGGTTTGTCTGTCTCATAGACTATACAAAAATCAATTCTAAGTTTAATGGAGACCTAAATATGAAAGGCAAAACTATAAAGCTTTTATAGAATGATACAGGACAACATTTTCATTATGCTGGGTTATAGAAGGATTCCTTTTAGAACTTAATTGAAGTAAAATTCAGGTAACATAAAATCCACCATTTTAATCATTTTAAAGTGTACAGTTCAGTGGCTTTTAGTACATTCACATTGTTGGGCAACCATCACCTCTATCTAATTTCAGAATATTTTATCACCCCCCCCCAAAAAAAACCAATTAAGCAGTCACTCCCCATAATCCCTTTCCCCACCTTCTGGCAACCACTATTTTGCTTTTTGTCTCTGGATTTGACTAGTCTGGACATTACATACAAATGGAATCATACAATATGTGGCTTTTTATGTCTAGCTGCTTTTGCTTAAGATCATGTTTTCAAGGTTCATCTGTGTTGTCACATGTATCAGTACTCTTCTTTATGGCTGCACAGTATTCCATTGTATAGGTACACCACATGTTGTTTAGCTGTTGATTAATTGATGGACATTTGGAGTGGTTCCAATTTTTGGTTATTAAAATAATGCTGGCATGAACATCTGTGTACAAGTTTTGGGTTGAAGACCATTTTCCATTCTATTGAATATACACCTAGGAATAGAATTGTTAAATCATATGATAATTCTGTTTAACTTTTTGAGGAAGCACAAAACTGTTTTCTGCCGAGATGTATCATTTTACATACCCAACAGCAATGTGTGAGGTTCCAGTTTCTCTAGATGCTCAACATTTGTTATTTTCTTTAAAAAAAAAAAAAAAAAAAAGAGCGACCCCTGGATGGCTCAGTCCGTTAAGTGTCTGCCTTCGGCTCAGGTCATGATCCTAGGGTCCTGGGATGGAGTCCTGCATCAGGCTTCTTGCTCAGTGGGGAGCCTGCTTCTCCCTCTGGCTGCTGCTTGCTCTCTCTCTCTTTCACTCTCCCTGACAAATAAATAAATTTTTTTTTTAATGAATCTGTAGTCATTGAGTGGGTGTGAAGTGGTATCTCATTGTGGTTTTGATTTGCATTTCCCTAATGACTAATTATGATGAACATCTTTTATTGCTGTTTATTGTCCATTTGTATATCTTTTTAGAACAAATATCTATTCAAGTCTTTTGCCTCTTTTAAAAAATGAGGTTTTTTTAAACGGATTATTTGTCTTTTGTTGTTGAGTTGCAAATGTTCTTTATATACTTTGGGTACTAGACCACTATCAAATATATGATTTGCAAATATTTTCTCCCATTCTATAGGTTGTCTTTTCTGCTTTTCTTGATAATGTCCTTTGATGCACAGAAGTTTTTAATTTTTTATTTTATTTATCTATTTATTGAGAGGGAGAGTGAGAGAGTGGGGGAGGGGCAGAGAAGGAGAGAGAAAGAATCTCAAACAGACTCCATGCTGAGTGAAGCCTGACATGGGGCTTGATCTCACGACCCTGAGATCATGACCTGAGCTGAAATCAAGAGTGAGCCACCCAGGCACCCCAGGTTTTTAACTTTGATGAAATCTTATTTGTGTAAATTTTCTTTGTTCCTTGTACTTTTGGTATCATATCTAAGAATCTATTAGCAAGTGCAAGATAATGAATATTTACCCCTTTTCTTCTAAGCATTTTTTCATTTTAGCTCATATTTAGGTCTGATTCATTTTGAAATAATTCTTGTATATGGTGTGAGATAGGGATCCAACTTCATTTTTTTGAGTGTGGCTATCCAGTTGTTCTGACACAGTTTATTGAAAAGCCTATTCTTTCCCATTAATTGTCTTAGCACCTTTGTCAAAAATCAACTAACCATAAATGTAAAAGGGTTTATTTCTGGACTCTCAATTCTGTGGCACTGATTTGTATGTTAATCCTTATGCTAGGATTACATTGTTTTGATTGTCGTTGTGCCATTTAAGTAAGTTTTGAAATTAGAAAGTTTGAGTCCTCCAACTTACTTTTTCAAGATTGTCTTGGCTGTAGGGATCCCTTGGGATTCCATATGAATTTTAGGATGGGTTTTTCTATTTTAGCAAAAAAATCTGTTGGGATTTTATAGGGTTTGCATTGAATCTGTGGATCCCTTTGGGTAATATTGCCATCTTAACAATATACATCTTTCCATTTATTTATGTATTCTTAAGTTTTGTAATTTTCAGTGTACCAGTCTTTCACCTTCTTGGTTAAATTTATTCCTTAATCTTTTATTCTCTTTCATGCTATTGTAAATGAGATTGCTTTATTGATTTTCTTTTTGAATTTTCAGTGTTAGTATATAAACATACAACTAATTTTTGTGAGTTCATCATGTATCCTGAAACTTGGCTGAATTTATTAGCTCTAATCTTTCTGTGGATTATGGGATATTATATGTATTACATTATATCATCCATGAAGAGATGGTTTTATTTCTTCCTTTCCAATTTGGATGCCTTTTATTTCTTTTTCTTCTCTAATTTCCCTGGCTATAACTTGCAGTACAGTGTTGAAAAGAAGTGGTGAAAGAAGACATCCTTGATCCTGATTTTAGGGGGTAGTTTTTTGTCTTAGGTTTTTCTTAGATGCCCTTTATCAGATTTGGGAAGTTGCCTTCTATTTATTTTTGATTTTCTTTGTGTTTTTATCATGAAAGGGTGTTCAACTTTGTCAAATGCCTTTTCTACATCACTTGAGATGATCATGTGGGGTTTTTTTTTCATTCTGTTAATGTGTTGATTATATGTCTGATTATACTGATTATATTTCTTATGTTGAAACATACTTACACTCATGGAATAAATCCCACATGGTCGTGGTATGTAATCATTTTAATATGCTGTTGGATTCAGTTTCTGGTATTTTATTTAAGATATTTGCATCTATATTCATAAAGAACATTGGTCTATAATATTCTTTTCCTGTGATGTGTTTATTTGTCTTTGGTATCAGGGTACTATAAGCCCCATAAAATGAATTAAGAAGTGTTCCCACCTCTTCAGTTTTGTGGAAGAGTTTGTAAAGGATTTATGTTAATTCTTTTTTAAAACATTTGATAGAATTCTTTAGTGAGGCCATCTGGCCCTGAGTTTTTCCTGTTGAAAGGTGTTTTTTGTTTTTGTTTTTGTTTTATTTTATTATTGATTCATACTTGTTATATGTCTACTCCAGATTTTCTATTTCTTCTACCAATTTTCATAATTTCTGGGTTTATCTGGGTTATCCAATTTTTGGCATACAATTGTTTATAGTATTATAATTTTTATTTCTGTGAGAGCAATAGTAATGTCCCCATTTTTATTCCTGATTTTAGTAATATGAGTTTTCTTTCTTTTTTTCTGCCAGTCTAGGTAAAGGTTTGTCAGTTCTATTGCTCTTTCCAAAGAATCAACTTTGGTTTTGTTGATTCTTTCAGTGTCTTTCTGTTCTCTATTTTATTTATCTTTGTTATACTTTTTATTAGTTCTTTTCTTCTCTTTGGGTTTAGTTTGCTCTTATTTTTTTAGTTCTTTAAGGTAGAAGGTTAGAGTATTGATTTGAAATTTTCCTTCTTTATTTGTAGTTACAAATTTCCCTCTGAACACTACTGTTACTGCACCTGTAAGTTTGGGTATATGGGTATATTGTGTTTTCATTTTCATTCATGTCAAAATATTGTAATTTCCTTTGTGATTTCTTCCTTGACTCTTCAGTTAAGAATGTGTTTAATTTCCACATATTTGTAAATTTCCCAATTTCTTTCTATATTGTTTTCCACTTTCCTTTCATTATGGACAGAGAAGATACATTGTATGATTTCAGTATTTTAGTGAGACATATTTTGTGGCTTAACATTTAGTCTATCCTGGAAAATGTTCCCTGTTCACTTGAGAAAAATGTGTATTTTACTGTTACCAGGTAGATTTTTCTCTATATGGTTGTTGGTTTATACTGTTGTTCAAATCTTCTGTTTCACTTGTTGGTCTTCTGACTAGTTGTTCTACCCATTTTTGAAAGTGGAACATTGAAGTTTCCCACACTATAATCATTGGACTTTTTCTCCAGTATTGTTAGTTTTTGCTTCATATATTTTGGGGCTTTTATTGGTGTGTATATGTTTATGATTTTTACATCTTCTGATGGATTGACCTTTTTATCATTATTTTATGTCTTTGTCTCTTGTAACAGTTTTTTTATTAACATCCATTTTGTCTGATATTATTATAGCCATTCTAGCTCTCCTGATCACTGTTTGCATAGAAAAAAAATCTTTCCATTCTTTCACCTTCAACCTATTTGTGTCTTTGGACCTAAAGTAGATACTTAGATCATGTTTTTTAATCCATCCCGCTAGTCTCTACTTTTAATTGGGTAGTTTAATCCAGTTACATTTATTGTAATTACTGATAAGGTAATTTTTTTCCAGTTTATTTTCTATATTTCTTTTATCATTTTTGTTCCTCATTTTCTCCATTACTTCTTTCATTTTTGATTAATAGATAGTTTCTAGTGTGTCATTTTCATTTTTCTCTCATTTCTTTTGGCAAATATTTTTTTAGTTATCTTTTTAGTGGTTGCTCCAGGGGTTAAAATTAACATCTTACTTTGTAACAGTCTAGTTTGATTAATACCAAATTAGTTTAAATATTATGCAAAATCTTTGCCCAATCTCCCTCACTTATGTTATTTTCACAAAATACAGATTTATACCTTGTGTACCCATCAACACAGATTTACAATTATTGTTTTATATAGTTTTCTTTTTAAACTCTATTGATTTACAAACCAAAATATGTATTACTTTTATATCTACCTATGTTGAGTACCAGTGTTATTTATTTCTCCATGTGAATTCCAAATTACTGTCTAGTGTCCTTTCATTTCAACCTGAAGAACTTTTAGCATTTCTTGTAGGGAAGGTCTACTAGTATTGAACTCTCAGCTTTTGTTTATCTGAGAATATTTTGATTTCCTTTTCATTTTTGAATTATAGTTTTGCCATATATAAAATTTCTGGTTGACAGTTCATTTTCATCTAGCATTTTGAATGTGTTATTTTGCTACCTATTGACCTCTATAGTTTCTGCTGAGAAATAGGCTGTTAATCGTATTGAGGATCTCTCATATAGGTTGCTTCTCTCTTGCTGCTTTTAGAATTCTTTGTCCTTCACTTTCAACGGTTTGTTATAATGTGTCTTGGTGTAGATCTCTTTATCTAACTTGGAATTGTTGAACTTCTTGAGCATGTAGACTTATGTCTTTCATCGTATTTGGAAAATTTTCAGTCATTATTTCTTCAAATATTTTCTCTGCCTCTTTCTCTCCTCTCCTTTTGGGACTCCCATTATGCATATCTTGGTGCAGTTATTAGTGTCCTTCCATGGTTTTCTGAAGTTCTGCTCATTTTTCTTCATTCTTTTTTTCTTTCTGCTCAAATTGGGTATTCTCAATTGATTTATCTTCAAGTCAGTAATTCTTTCTTCTGCTTGCTCAAATCTGCTGCTGAACCCATGTAGAGAATTTTTTATTTTAGTTCTATGGTTGAACCCCAACACAGGTTTGAACTGTATGGGTCCACTTATATGTGCATTTTTTTCAATAGACATAGTATAGTACTGTAAATGTATTTTTTTTTCCTTATGATTTTCTTTTCTTTTAGTTTATTTTTTCTTATGATTTTCTTAATAACATTTTCTCTTCTCTAGCTTACTTTTTTGTAAGAATACAGTATGTAATACATATATGAAATATGTGTCAATTCGTAAGGCTTCCAATCAGCAGTAGGCTATTAGTAGTTAAGTTTTGGGGAGTCAAAAGGTATACACAGATTTTTGACTGCACAGGGGGTTGGCATCCACATCCCTGCATTGTTCAAGAGTCAACTATTTTTTTCAACTTTAGAATTTCTGTTTGTTTCTTTTTCATTATTTCTTTCTCTTTAAAAGCTGTTCCTTGTTGGGGAGACATCTTCCCCATGCTTTCTTTAGTTTTTTATCCATAGTTTTCTTTAGTTCTTTCAATATATTTTAAATAGTTGATTTTTTTTTATTTCAAGTTTTTATTTAAATTCTAGTTAACATATAAGGTAATATTGGTTTCAGGAGTAGAAATTAGTGATTTATCACTTACATATAACACCCAGTGTTCATCACAAGTGCCCTCCTTAACACCCATCACCCATTTAACCCATCCTCCACCCATCTCCTTCCATCAACCCTGAGATTGTTCTCTGTAGTTAAGAGTCTCTTATGGTTTACTTCCCTCTCTCTTTTGTTCCCCCTTCCTCTATGTTCATCTGTTTTGTTTCTTTAATTCCACATATCAGTGAAATCATAATGGTATTTGTCTTCTTCTCATTGACTTATTTCGCTTAACATAATACACTCTAGCTCTATCCACATCATTGCAAATGGCAAGATTTCATTCTTTAAGATGGCTGAGTAATATTCCATTGCATATGTACCACATTTTCTTTATCCATTCATCCATTGATGGATATTTGGACTCTTTCCATAATTTGCCTGTTGTTGATAAGGCTGCTATAAACATTGGGGTGCATGTGTCCCTTCAAATCAGTATTTTTGTATCCTTGGGTAAACAAACAATCCTAAAAATTTATATGGAAGCACAAAAGACCCCAAGTTGCCAAAACAATCTTGAAAAAATAGTTGATTTAAATTTTTTCAGTAGTCTAGTGTCTGAGCTTTCTCCATAACAGTTTCTATTTATTCCTTTTTTTTTTTCCCCTATACATAGGCCACACTTTCTTGTTTCTTTGCATAACTTATAATTTTTGTTGCAAACTGGACACTTTGAATATTACAAGTGGAAACTCTGGAAATCAGATTCTTCCCCCTCCCTGGGGTATGATATTGCTCTTTGTCATAATTACTGTTTTTGGTTTGTTGATTAACTTTCTTGTCAAGTCTGTTATTAATTATTGGTAACTGAAGTCTCTGTTCCATTAGCTGTGTGGTCAGCTAGTGATTCAACAGAGATTTCCTTAATGCCTGAGGAAAATGTATACAGAAAAAGATAATCTCTTATTCTTTTCACTTGGACTCTTTGTATGTATCAGGGCATGCCTTTGACACTTAGCCAGTTTACAACTCTTAGCCTTCACTTCCTGCTTGTGCAGAGTCTGAAGTTCAGCAAGAGTTGAAAGATTAGGTAGTCTTCTGAGGATGTGGCTAACCCTGGGCATAAACATGAACCTTTGGATTCCCAGGAATATGCTTTTCAAAGTCCTTAATGCCTGAAAGCATTTCATTACATAGCCTTTCCTTCCAAATTTCTCAGTGAATCTACTCTTTATCCCAACTGTCATCCCATGCCCCGAGAGCAGTAGTTAATATATTTGCCTTTATATTTTTGAACAATACCACCTTCTGGTTAGCTGCAGAAGCCCAGGGAAAGTTCCAGGTTAGGGGAAATAAAAGCAAACCCTATATGTCCTTCATTGAGCCACTGGACATATTGAAACAAAGAACTGCAATTCTTTAGAATAAGGTTTGTTCTTCCTCCAGTACTAAGAATGCTTACCAGGAATGTGGGCTGTGTCTTCAAGTATACCACTGAGCTGTTTAGTGGAGGAATAGTTGTTTTGGTTTTTGGGGGGTTTTTTTGTTTTTTGTTTTTTTCCTTGATTAAGCATTCACCTGGTTGATTCTGACCATTTTTGCTAATTTAGTCACCTCTTTCATGGAGTGATGGACTTTTGGCATTTCCTACTCTGCCATTTCCACTGGATTCCTTTTAAGACACAAAACCCTCTAACTATAAAGGAAAATACTGATAGATTTGGCTAAATTAAAATATTCTGTTAACCATAAGACATGATTAAGTAAGACAACAAGCTACAGAATAGGAATAGATGTTTTCACCATATAAAACTGATAAAGAACTAGTTATCCAGGATAGATACTAAAATCTAACAATTCAGTAAAAAAGGACAACCCAATAAGGGAGAATTTGGGCAAAAGACTTAAACAGGGACTTTACAAAAAAGAACATCTAAGTGCCTGATAAACATATAAAATAATGCTTTTTCTCATTAACAGTCAGGGAAAGGAACATTAAAACCATGATAACTATTATTACTACTACCAGATGTGAAAAAAATTGCTAATATTGACAGTACTAGATAGAGATATGTTTTAGAGTAAGAGGAACTATCGCCATTTTCTTTCAATAGACATATAAATTGGCTTAACCAATTTGGAAATTTGTAAAAGGGTATGCTTACCCAATAACCAGCAATTCTGTTCCTGAATATATATATCCTAAAATTAATGCATATAGGAATCATGATACATACTAGAATGTTCATAGTAACATTGTTCATAGTGTCTCCAAAATGGAAACAGTACAAATGTCCATCAACTCAGTAATCCATATTCACTGCTTCCCTTTCCTTACCTCTAATTTTTTTTGACTTCTTGTAATAAGGTATCTATGTTCATCAAATAATGAAATAGCTGTGTCTCAGACAACTAATAACTACTCCCATCTTGTTCTTTGGCATCTGTCTCTTTCCCTTTTTGTGGCTTGTTAAATTTTATCTATATGTGTTCTTTATAGTTAAAAGAGTCTGTTTCTTGGTTAGCCTCCCTCTCTCTTTTTTTCCCCTTTTGCTCATTTGATTTGTTTCTTAAATTCCACATATGAGTGAAATCATATGGTATTTGTCTTTCTCTGACTGACTTATTTCACTTAGCGTAATACTCTCTAGCTCCATCCATGTCACTACAAATGGCGAGATTTCATTCTTTTTTATGGCTGAATAATATTCTGTTGTATAGATAGATAGATAGATACATACATACATACATACATACATACCACATCTTTTTTATCTATTCATCAGTTAATGGACATTGGACTGTTTCCATAATTTGGCTATTGTAGGTAATGCTGCTATAAACATCAGGGAGCATGTATGTATGCCTTTGAATAAGTGTTTTTGGATTCTTTGGGTAAACACCTAGTACTACAATTGCTATATCATAGTGTGGTTTCATTTTTAACTTTTTGAGGAACCGCCATACTGTTTCCCAGAATCACTGCATCAATTTGCATTCCCACCAACAGTGTAAGAGGGTTCCTGTTTCCCTACATCCTCGCCAACACCTGTTGTTTCTTGTTGATTTTAGCTGTTCTGACAGGTGTAAGGTGATATTTTAGTTTTGATTTGCATTTCCCTGTTGATCAGTGATGTTGAGCATGTTTTCATATGTCTGTTGTCCATCTGTATATCTTCTTTGGAAAAATGTTTATTCATGTCTTCTGCCCATTTTTAATTGCATTGTTTGTTCTTGGGGTGTTGAGTTTTATAAGTTCTTTATAATTTTCAGATACTAACCCTTTATCAGATATGTCATTTGCAAATATCTTCTGTCATTCTGTAGGTTGCCTTTTTAGTTTTGTTGATTGTTTCCTTTGCTGTTCAGAAAATTTTTATTTTGATGGAGTCCCAGTGGTTTATTTTTGCTTTTGTTTCCCTTGCTTCAGGAGACATATCTAGAAAGAAGTTGTTACAGCTTATGTCAAAGAGGTTATCACCTGTGTTCTCTTCTAGGATTTTTATGGTTTCAAGTCTCACATTTAGGTCTTTAATCCACTTTAAATTTATTTGTGTATTTGGTGTAAGAAAGTGGTCCAGTTTCATTTATTTTCATGTTGCTGTCCAACTTTCCCAACACTGTTTGCTGAAGAGACTGTCTTTTTCCCATTGGGTATTCTTTCCTGCTTAGTTGAAGATTAATTGACCATATAGTTGTGGATTCGTTTCTGGGTTTTCTATTCTGTTCCTTTGATCTGTGTGTCTATTTTTGTGCCAGTAACATACAGTTTTGGTCACTACAAGTTTGTAATATAACTTGAAGTCTGGAATTGTGAGGCCTCCAGCTTTGCTTTGCTTTTCAAGGTTGCTTTGGCTATTCGGGGTCTTTTGTGGTTCCATATAAATTTTAGGATTGTTTGTTCTATCTCTGCGAAAAATACTGTTGATATTTTGATAGGGGTTGCATTAAATGTGCAGATTGCTTTGGATAGTATAGACATTTTAACAATATTTGTTCTTCCAATCCAAGAACATGGAATGTTTTTCCATTTGTTTGTGTCATCTTCAATTTCTTCATCAGTGTTTTATAGTTTTCAGAGTACAGGTCTTTCATCTCTTTGATTAGGCTTATTCCTAGGTATCTTACTGTTTTGGGTGCAATTATAAATGGGATTGATTCTTTCATTTCTCTTTCTACTGCTTCATTATTGGTGTATAGAAATGCAACAGATTTCTGTACATTGATTTTTTTATCTTGCAACTTTACTGAATTCATTTAGGAATTCTAGCAGTTTTTTGGTGGAGTCTTTCCAGTTCTCATTGGCTTTTTTTCAACTCTTTTTTTGTTTGTTTTTTATTTTAATATTCTTTTTTTATTTCATTTTATTATGTTATGTTAATCACCATACATTACATCATTAGTTTTTGATGTAGTGTTCCATGATTCATTGTTTGTGTATAGAACCCAGTGCTCCATTCAATATGTGCCGTCTTTAATACCCATCACCAGGCTAACCCATTCCCCTACCCCCCTCCCCTCTAGAACCCTCAGTTTGTTTCTCAGAGTCCATAATCTCTCATGGTTCGTCTCCCCCCCCCCGATTTCCCCCCACTTCATTTTTCCCTTCCTACTATCTTTTTTTTTAACATATAATGTATTATTTGTTTCAGAGGTACAAGTCTGTGATTCATCAGTCTTACACAATTCATAGCGCTCACCATAGCACATACCCTCCCCAATGTCTATCATCCAGCCACCCCATCCCTCCCACCCCCCACCACTCCAGCAACCCTCAGTTTGTTTCCTGAGATTAAGAATTCCTCATATCAGTGAGATCGTATGATACATGTCTTTCTCTGATTGACTTATTTCGCTTAGCATAATACCCTCTAGTTCCATCCACATCATTGCAAATGGCAAGATTTCGGGGTTTTTTGATGGCTGCATAATATTCCATTGTGTGTGTGTGTGTGTGTGTGTGTGTGTGTGTGTGTATATACCACGTCTTCTTTATCCATTCATCTGTTGATGGACATTTGGCTCTTCCCATAGTTTGGCTGTTGTGGACATTGCACTATAAACATTGTGGTGCACATACAGCTTCAGATCACTACATTTGTATCTTTGGGGTAAATACCCAGTAGTGCAATTGCTGGGTCGTAGGGTAGCTCTATTTTCAACTTTTTGAGGAACCTCCATACTGTTTTCCAGAGTGGCTGCACCAGCTTGCCTTCCCACCAACAGTGTAGGAGGGTTCCCCTTTCTCCGCATCCTTGCCAACATCTCTCGTTTCCTGACTTGTTAATTTTAGCCATTCTGACTGGTGTGAGGTGGTATCTCATTGAGTGTCTGTTGGCCATTTGGATGTCGTCTTTGGAAAAATGTCTATTCATGTCATGTATTTTTTTCAACTCTTATCCTACTTATCTTCTCTCCATAGTTGATATTCTTTCACATCTCCTTGAAAGTTTCTTCTCTTTTCCCTTCCCATATATTCATTCAGTCTTGATTTTCCTCTTTTGTGTCTAACAATTTCTTAAAGATATGAAAAGTAAATAATTTATCTTCCAAACTGAAATACTTTTGAAGTGAAAAGATGTGCTATATAATAACTGAGCCAGTATGGTGTGCCTGGGTGGCTCAGTCGTTAAGAGTCTGCCTTCGGCTCCGGTCATGATCCCAGGGTCCTGGGATTGAGGCCTGTGTCAGGCTCCCCACATCAGGCTGTCTGCTCGGCGGGAAGCCTGCTTCTCCCTCTCCCACCCCTCCTGCTTGTGTTCCCTCTCTCGCTGTCTCTCTCTCTGTCAAATAAATAAATAAAATTTTAAAAAAAAATTGAGCCAGTATGATAGATATAAATCCTGATTGTTCAAAAAAGGAAAAATAGGATGTACTGTTATTTCATTTACAGATTGTTTTTCCCCTTGATTTTTTCTTCTGTTAAGCCTGTAATATGGATCTCCCCTAGAATTATCAACCATCATCTTTTGTTCTTTTACATACTGTCCTTGGATGATCTGAAATATATGCATGACTGAAACTGTCACCTCCATTGATAATTCCCAAAGTATATACCCAACCCCTAACATTTTCCTGAGCTCCAGACTCATATTTCTAAAAGCTCATTTGGTATCTCCAGACTATTAACCCCAAAGAATGTACTTCAAATTTAAACTCATCTTTCCCCTGAAATATCCTGCTGTCCTGTTTACATTCATACACACACAGAGAGCGAGAGAGAGAGATGGGTAGTATATGTACACATGTGTTTGTTAGTCTGGAAATCTATATATCTTACATACATACTACTTTGTGCATGTGCTTTCTTAGGTACTGGACATAAAATAGTAGCAAAAGCATGGCTTCATCATGACAAGGCATTCTAGTATGGGACATAGACATTGATCAAACTATAACAGATATAAATGTAGTATAACTGTGGAAATTACTATGAAGTAGAGGAGCATGGTGTCATGTGAAGTATAATAGGAGATTTCTTTGACTTTTTTTCTAATACATGGCCTTTTTTGCTAGACATTAATGGCAACATATAGCTCTTTTAAATCAGACTATCTACTTCTGTTTCCTTAACTTATTTATCACAGTTCAGTACTCAAATGAACTAGCAGGTAGAGCAGTTTTTCATCTCAGAATTCCCGTTGCTTTTCACCCTAGTTATGAGAACATTATTTATAAGTCATATAAATTAACTAATGATAAATGATAGCAATACCATTGGTAATGAGGATATTGGTATGGAAACTAAATAAAAGAGCTTCTATGGAAATTTGTGAGAAACAGATGATGCATAAGATCAGGAGCACCTTTCTAATCGTAAAGTCTGGTTGCTGCTTCCTTGTTTTCACATGGTTAGAGATATTTACTGATCGAATGTTAATTGCTTATCTTTTTATCATATGTATGTCCCCTCTGTGCTCAAAACTTGAAAGTGGTCAAGTTCTCATTTTGAGATCAGAAAACCTAAACCCATTAGTATTAGCCCAGAACAGGAACTAAATTATGCATAGCCCAAAATAATAATTTTATAATCAACATAAATAATAATTTTTATAATGAATAATCCACATTATTTGTCCTTATGTTTGTATATTTTTAGAATGGTGATATTCAATTACATCAGTTTTTACCATGTTGATAGGTATAACATAATAAGATCAATAATAATAGTCAATATTTATTTAGTACTACTTTGTAGTGCTAGATAATTTATATGCATTATCTTATTTAATCCTCAACAGTAATCTGGTGAGGTAGATGCTGTCATTATTCATTTTTTTAGATAAAGGAAATGGTGATTTAAAAAGCAAAGCCATCAGTGTCCCCACAGAAGTCATAGCATAGTTATATGGGATAATTGTGAAGAGTTTAATAAGGAACTATAGTGTGTTTACAAAGGTTTGGGCAGATTTTAGGGAAAGCAAAAAACACAGTGCAGTGCCCTGAGACTAGTAATACTGGGAACCATCAATATCCCTAGTCCTAATGGGGCAAAGGGAGGGAACTGCTACTGGAATCCAGAAAAGAGCCATAAGCTCCTGTCAGATGACCAGGGGCTGTGACTTAGCCAACCTGTGGTAACCTGGTGGAGAAGGACACAAGGGAATAAAGATCAGACCTTACTCTCCTCTAACCTTTCAGTTTCCTGGCACTAGCTGAACCCAACTAGAAACTAGAGAGCACAGAATAGCTTGTTGATTCTATCTATACAGGTCAGCTTAGAGCCAAGAGGATAAAGTGTGGAGGAAGGAAAATGGAAAATATCTAGGAATTAAATAATTATTAAATAGCAGAGCCAGTATATGAATGCCGAACATTTTACTCCTTAACTACAATGCTAGACTGCCTCTCATTAAAAAAGTTTCATGCAATATTATTTGGTAAGAGAAAATATTTTAAAACTGAAGGTTCCTATCCTATCCCAAATTGTTGGATGCATTTATACCTAACAGTGAGTGAGACCAAATATATGAGAGCTAGGCAGCAAAGAATGCCATTTAAAAAAAAAAAAAAAGGTGCGAGCATTGATTTTAATGTTGGTATTTTCAGAATATTAAACCATTCTTGTTTTTCTTGTTCAGATTCCAGACTCCATCATTTCTCGTGGCGTTCAGGTGCTCCCACGAGACACAGCCTCCCTCAGCACTACTCCTTCAGAATCGCCTCGTGCTCAGGCTACATCTCGCCTTTCTACAGCTTCCTGCCCAACACCAAAAGTAAGTACAGTTCCTTGGCACCTTAAATTTGTTCTACTATACGAGTCTGGGAAATTTAACCAATATTTCCCTCTGCTTGTCAAGGTTGGATTGCATGCAAGATAATGCAATGAAAAATGAATGGATTATAAAATAATTGACACTTACTGTTTCACAGATTGTCAAATTAGGCCAACAGTAGGACAATAGAAATTTCATGTAAAATGTCTACTCCTACATCACAGCTATAGGTATTACTTTCTGTAGCTCCCTGTTTCTTTGTTTTAGACTTGTTATTTTTTAGCTACTCATCAGTATAGATGTGAAGTTATTTGTTTATGCAAAGGATGAATGCATTTCTGGCCAATAAAAAATAAGATTAACAAAATAAAAAAATGTCACCAAAAGAATTTTTTTTTAGCTTGTCCAGGCTGGGGTAGCTCCCTGCTCTAGTATCATTCCAAATTTTTTCAAACATATTCAACTTGGAATGTTGCTGCCTAGTATTTGGAAACAAATCTAAATTGATTAGAAAGAAAGTTTTAATGCCAACCTTTGGGGGAGGAAGGAAGTTTTTTAGTATTTATTTCTTATAATTTTTCCCAAGTACTGAATCATATGTGGGAGGAAAAAAGGATTAGACATTTATTTGCTGCCTCATATCTTCATGTATATGATAAATTAAGTAGCAGACTTAATAATGGCTGTAACTGCTTTCTTCTGGAATGTCCCTTTTCTGGTTAAGTTAGTCATTTGTGCTTTCAAGTTTTCTATATGATGGATCCAACATTGGCCTCAAAAGATTAACAGTAACATTCCTTCTTATTTAATAAGATATGGTATTAGATATCAGCTGTATACTAAATTTATTCAGGGGATCTGCAGGTAATTTTTCAAACTATGGCTTCTTCTCTGTCATCAAATTTACAACTTATTTGGCTGTCTTCCTCAATTTTCATGAGTTTTAGAATGTTAAAACTGGACTTAACTTAGAAGTTAATCCCAAGCAGTTCTTCATATGTGTAGTACAGTTGCTTTTACATACCGTGGTACAACCTTCTCAGGAAAGTCCTCACAGTGTTACTGTTGTATATCATCACTTTTGGATTTGTGTCAAATATAACCAATATTAATTTTATAGTTTAAAAAAATTATGGTTCTAAATCTTCAATGAAGAAAAACTGTAAGAATATTCTAGACAAAATATATGTTAATGCCATTCAGGTGCCATTCAGCTGTATCTTCAACTGAATGAAAACATGGAGTTCTAAGACTTGAATTGGTTAGAAGAATCTTATTCATGTCTTTAAGATTTTTAAAACAAAAGAATTTATTGTTTACATTAAATCCCAACTATACAAGCTATACTCATTTCTGAAGTCTGGGAAATAAAGCTAAAAGTTTAGTCCACTATAAATGTTTAATCATTCACCAAATATTAAGACCCAAATGTTAGGAATGTGGAACTATTCAAGGTGCAGTATTCTTTTCCTTAATAATATACTGTGAACATAAATATCTAAGCTAAATTTAATTAAACATAGTAGATCTTGAGCCTTTTTAAAACTTTGTAATTACATTCTAATTACAAAAGGAATATTAAAAGCAATTCTAAAATAACTTGGAATTCCAAATTTACTAAAGTGAAATCCTAAAAATAAAAATATTAACATCTATTAAGTTAATTTGCTCATTACGAAACTTTAGGAGAACAAATAGCTTGTCTTAATATTTTTTCCTGGGCGCCTGGGTGGCTCAGTCGGTTAAGCAACTGCCTTCGGCTCAGGTCATGATCCTGGAGTCCCGGGATCGAGTCCCGCATCGGGCTCCCTGCTCGGCGGGGAGTCTGCTTCTCCCTCTGACCCTCCTCCCTCTCATGCTCTCTGTCTCTCATTCTCTCTCTCTCAAATAAATAAAATCTTAAAAAAAAAAAAAAAAAAATTTTTCCTTAGTTACCACTTCGGCATTCAAAATAACAATGAATTCAAATAAAGCAGTGTATTTGGATACCTTTTTTTTTCCCCTAGGATTTTTTTTCTTTATTTTTACCTAGGAATAAGGTTCTTTTCCTTTTAGATAATTTTTACCGGCACCAGAATATATACCTCAAAGATAAAATTAGTACTTCAGTGTAATTTTAAAATTAAACTTCTAAGGCTGAACCAGAATACTAATGTAATAAAAAACTAGTTTGAATATTGATTTTTTTAGAAGGAGTGAAGAAAGTCAAATTAGTCTATTGAAAGTCTCAAATTATAAAACTGCTTAATTAAACCTAAACTTAATATTCTTATATGTGCTTTTATATCAGTGACAGATATAATCTCTGCCCTCATGGAGTTTACAGTTTAGTTGATGGTATATTAAAATAAATAGGTAGATAAACATAAATTATTCTAATAATTATAATTTTACCATAACTTAATTATAAATTGAGATTCATGCTAAGCAGAAATGAACAAGTTATACTGATAGAAAATAGGAGGGAAACCTTACTTAGGTAGGATTATCAGAGAAGTCCTCTCTAAGGAGAACATTTCACCTGGGATATGAAGGATGAATAAAAAACAAAAGCTTTGGGCGCCTGGGTGGCTCAGTCGTTAAGCGTCTGCCTTCGGCTCAGGTCATGATCGCAGGGTCCTGGGATCGAGTCCCACATCGGGCTCCCTGCTCTGCGGGAAGCCTGCTTCTCCCTCTCCCACTCCCCCTGCTTGTGTCCTGCTCTCGCTATGTCTCTCTCTGTCAAATAAATAAATAAAATCTTAAAAAAAAAAAAAGACTTTATTTAAAAAAAAACAAAAAAAAAAAACAAAAGCTTTTCTGTTGGGTGGAGGTTTTGAGAATTATATTCAGCAATAATGACCACTTTAAACACAGCTGTCACCAACCAGTTATCAACACTCAAGAACTCTCAGACTAAAAACTTCATTACTACATGAAAAGTCTAATTCAGTGACTTTATAATCCAACTTCAGATATTACTTCCTTTTTATTTTAAATATATTTTTTTGCCTTTCCCTACTAAGTCAGATTGCAAGGCTATAGGTTTTAGCACTTAAATCTATTATAGATGAATTGTTTATTTTAATTTTGTAGCATAAAAATGTAGGGCAGAAAAGTTAGAATGCCAGGCTTCTAATTTGAGATATGGGTAAAGGGTGATATTATTAACTATATTAAGGAATAATAAGAGAAGAAACTCATTTTAGGGTAAGAGAAAGGAGTTAATACATTTTGGTTTTGAATGTATTCAATCTGAGATACGTATGAGACATCCTAGGAATGATATGCTGCATAAAATCATAACAGTAGTGAGTTTGATATTGTTACTGTTACTGCATCTTGGTGCTGATATTTATAATTTAGTACCTAATAGTGTCAGCCAAACCCCACAGAGGTCCCTCTTTTACCTTTCAGATTAGACATGCAGTCTGTCATATGCAGAAATATATGTGCAAATGTATTTTCTTTTCATCAGAAATACAATATGGTCTTGAATGGTCATCAGTAGAAAGAACACTTGACTTGATAATAGAAGACATGGATTCAATGCTGGCTTCTCTGCTTAATAACCACACTAACTTAAGCAAGTTGCTCAACTTTTCTGAGCTTCGTGTCTGTAAAGAAATGCAGTCCTTGCCTCTCCAACAGGGTTATTGATTTATTAAATAGTCTTTGCCTCGTGCTGGGAAAGCAGTGTGAGCAGTAGACATTGTTCTTGCCATTACAAACAGACAAAATAGGCAACTACAAATTACAGTAAAGTATAAGTGCCATGATTTATCACCAAGAGTACAGAATACTCTGGGAATAACCATCAGAAGTACTTTCCCTCTGTAGCTTTTTATCAACTGGGCAGTATTTAAGCTAAAAGACTTCCTGTTCTTTTACCTCTGTGCCTCTATTTTTTTTAAGTCAACAACTATAATATTAAACATTATTTTGGGTTCACATTTTATATGTTTACTACAATGTAATATCCTAGATTGTCCTTTTACTCTTTAAGATTACCAGCTATAGTGAGAACAAGATCTATAAAATACACCATTTGGATTTCCTTTTTAATATGCAATCTAATGAAGACAACCAACTTTTCTAAACAATCTATTAAATGGCATTGTCTCCAACAATATTTATTTGTTGTGCCGAAATGATGTAATATTTTATTGTATGTGGGAAAAAAATCTTTTCTCTTTTTACCAGTTATTTTCTTTTAATGAAACCTGACTGAAATGACAGATGATTTTCACTCCACTTGCTTTATGAAACTGTGAAGTATCTTTGAAGAAAAACTTGGAATTTTAATCTTATGTTGCCCTAAGTAAAAGAGTGGCTTAGCCAAAAAAGTCAAATAGTATGTAGATTCCATTTAAATAATAGTGAGCAATATCTAGAAGACTCAGATTCTAACACGGTGATAATATCCCAAAAATTGTTTGCTAAAAGAATAATTCTATAACAGATAAATTATCGTATAAAGTGAGCATGATTCACAACTTAAATGAATGTTGATTTTTCAATTATAAAAGGTAGCAGCATCTCTATTTGAAATCAAGAGGCATGGGTAGAGAATAATGACCAGAGCAAAAAAGAAAAAAAAAAACTTTCAATCAATTCACCATTCCCAGTAGATGTTGTTAAAATAGGGAATAATTTTTAAGACCAATTTAATTATCTTTTGATTCATTAAGCATCTAGTTTGGCTTAAAAACTAAATGTAGTCTATTGTCACATATTCTCTGTACCTTAAAGATTAGAATAGAATTGTACCCAGATTAACCAGCAAGTTATTTTTTTTCGTTAGGAAGAAAATATAAATACTATCTATATAAAACTAAAGGTTATGGAATTATTAAAAACTGTATGTACGGAAATATCTTAATATGAAGGGTATGTTAATTAATACACTAATGTCTAATCTTAATTCAAACAAAATGCAGAATTATGACTTCACTCTAGGTTTCTATTATTTTCCTTTGAGAAAATGAATTTAGATTACTCTGGATAAAGAATAAATGATTTTCACAGTTTTTAATGTGTATGTCTGAAAAGCGGTGTGATTTTCTTTATGTATTCCCTTGAGATTTTTTCCTAGTCATGTTAGTTTGTACAAACTATTGCACAGTGTCACCATTTTCCTTTGTGAACACCAGAGTGATTATGTGTATGGTTAGTTTCATTGGTTCTAAACCTGAGGCTCCCAAGTCTCTGGAGAATCTTATGAAGTTGTTAAAATTCTAGCCTAGATCAAAATGCTAAGTGGACCCCACAAATTATTTTCTACTATTTTGAAGAACCTAAACAAAATCAGTAAGACTACTTTAAATACTAAGTTTCTTTTGCTTTTGTCTGAAATTATATCAACATTGGTATATCAAAATCTGTTCAACTGTTAATGACATTATAAAAATTTATGGTTGTATATGTAGAGTGGACAAGTGCCAAAATATTTGAAAAGCACAGAATTAGTGATATCAGTAGTACATTCTCTGGACATAAAAATGCAAGTTTTCTTTTGTGCAAAGTTAATTGCCCCATCTGGGGAATATTGAGTAATAATAGTCTCAACATTATGGGTCAAATCTGGCAGTTCTCAAACTTAATGGTCTCAGGACCACTTAAAAATTAAGGACTCCAAATAGCTTCTGTTTATGTGTGTTATATCTAGAAATTTTTTTAATGTTTATTTGCTTCAAAATAAGAATAATAAAGCCTTTATATGTTAACATAAACAACATTGTAATGAAAATAATATTTTCCAAAACAGAAAACAAAAGTTGGAAAAGGATGGCATTGTTTTATATTTCTCAAATATATTTTAATGCCTGGTTTAATAGAAGATAGCTGGATTCTTACATCTGCTTCTGTAATTTAGTCTGTTGTGATATGTTTTGGTTGAAGAATATGAAAAAACAGAAAACAAATTCAGCTTCACACAGTTATGTAGTTAGAAAAGAAAGGACTAGCATTTTCACATAGTCCTGGATATTCTTTTGACACTACACCAAAAATTTACAATTGATAGTTTGTTAAAAGTTAGTTGAAGTATGAAATCTAAAACCCTCTCATGGACTATACTACACTCTGATATATTAAAATTTGTTGGTCCATCTTGAACTTTGAATGGATCTTATACCCGGGCATGATTTTGGAATATATTTGTTGGTCACTTAGAAAATATAAGTTCTTCCAAATGTTGACATATTTCATTATATTATACTAAAAATTTATTTTCATTGCTATAACCACCATGCTGATCAAAAAAAGCCTTGGAAGCATTGGAAGCTCTCAAGTTCATGGTGATATATGTTTTCCACAATTCTAATTTTTTCTTAAAAGTTAAAATTTTATCCTTGGCAAAAAAAAAAAAAAAGCAACAAATCCTGTCTGTTTTCCTTAAATTGGCAGGCTTATTTCATTCAATTTTGAGAAAATGTCTACCACACATCTGAGTCTGGATAATCATAGTTTGTCCATCATTGTTTCATTACTTCAAGTAAAAATAATGTTCTGTGCAAAACCTGGTTAGTTCAGCTTACACCTCAACTGCAGAAGTGCTTTTCCTTGAGAAAACCATCATCCTTTGGTATTCAATGGAAGTATTTTATTCATACTTTTCATTTTGTCGTACTCAAGGGACAAGTTTTAATTAAATTAGTATTCATGATCTCACTGAAGACAAGGTTAAATGAAACTAGCTTTTCATTTTTGAAACTGTTAGTTTTGGGGGTTTTTTAACTATTAGTACATAGTAGTGAATAGTACAATGACTATTCATACTGTTTGGATCCACTGTCTTGGATTTGCACTAAGATACGAACCCACCATTGCTTTTGTACCATCAGTACAAATGTCAATTTAGTGAAAAAGGAAAATAATGTTTTAGTACTATTGTTGAAATGATTTGGCCTTGTGGACCCCTGACAAGGTCTTGAGGACCTTCGTGGGTCCGTGGACCATACTTAAATTGTCACTAGTACAATAAAATGGTAAACTGGCTTATGTTTCTTGAAAATATCCTAGGTCAAAATTATGTATGCTGAATCTTATCTTCCATTGAGACAGTGTTATGGTGGTATTCTCAGTCCAGAGATTGCATTCTTTATGTAAATGACCACCAGTACCATGCTCAAGCATTGCAAATGATTGACCCCGACTCTGTGATCCAGATTAATTCTAGGGCAGGGAACAGAGTTTCTCCTCCCTGATTCAAAATGAGAGAAGACTTTAAGAGTCTTTTGAAGACACATAACCAGAACTTGTAATTTCTGGCTAACTCTACTCATTTCCAATGTGATGCTACTTCTGTATTTGGGTACCAATTGATTTCTCCCCAGGATATCCTGTCCTAATAAATACACAGAGAGCCCTCTTTTAAGTCATAGCATAGTTGTTGGAAGATCATGTATTAGGGATATAATTGGGGGTGACTTTTTTTTTTTAATTAGGTTGGAACACTTAAACTTGGTGAGATTTTTAAATAAAAATATAAATTTTCAGCTTTTCCTAAAAAAATCAGATTGACATTATTGGGCTAATACTGACATATATAAGTACTCACCTAGCATTCTGTATACCCACCAAGCTCTTTTCTTTATTTTCATTAAATGCCTGGCACCTATAGATATAACTGATTCTTATTCATTATTGCCTACTTTCTCCTCTGTAACATGTATGTTTTGCTATTTACTCTGGCTTCATAGCAAAACAGATTTTTGAGGCTTCAAATAAAGGATGGTTCTCTTATATCCTTTTCTAATGAGAAAGGTACTACCCAGTATGGTAAAATATTTCATATTTTGAAAAAACTGGAATTAGATAATAACAGTATATTTTAGCTATTAATTTTGAATTTACAAATTATTTTAAATGGTTATTCTGTGACATTCTGCAAGTATGCAGCATTATACATTGATTTCTGTTTGTTCATTCATCTGCCTTTATATATCATAGAAATTGAAAATGGAATTCCCCTGATCCTTTTCTAATTATTGAATGTTCACAGAATTATGTTCATCATTGAAGCTAAATATAACTTAACTGTGAATGTATAATTGCCATCCTGAAATCTGAACTTGCAAATGAATTTTGATTAGTTAGCCTGAGAAGATATAGTTAACCAGAAATTATTAGCTATAGAGTTAATAGTTTTATAGTTTAGATAGTCTGTAAATGGCATGGTGTTTTTTTAATTTTAAAAAAGTAACATATGTACTCATTTTACAGCAAAAAAGAAAAAAGGAAAAAAAAGAGTTCATGTATGACAACTCTTAATAAATGGCAACATCTAAATTTCGCTATATATTATCCTGTTATTTTTTCTAAAAATTCAAATATTTTATTTAAATGGATAGTAATGGGAAGGCAGTGGTTAAGAGCTCAGGTTCTGGAGTCTGACAGACCTGGTGAGAAATATCAGCTTTATCACTTACTAGATGTGTGACTTTCAGAAAGTTACTTTACCTCTATAATGTTACTTATCTAATCTATAATGAAAAATAATACTATTTGCCTCATAGAGTTTTTTTAAGGTGTAAATTTGAAAATGCAAATAGCTTATCACAGTGTTTGAAATATAGGAAGTGTTCAATAAATGTTAGCTGTTATTACTAAACTATATAATATTTTAACCTATTTCATTCATTTAGTAGTATGAACATCTTCCTATGTCATGAACTTCTTTATATTTTTAAAAATTATCTTCTGCAACATTATTATTACTTATTGTTTAGCATTCTACTTTTTTTTTTCCAGTTTTTTCCAGCCCCTATTTGGATATCTTAGGTGTTTTGTTTTTTTTTTTCCAGCCCCTATTTGATATCTTAGGTGTTTCCTGTTTCCCAGTTTTAAAAACAATGGTGTAATAATCTTCTGGAAGTTAAATGTTTTAGTCTTCTTTTAATTAAACTTAGCAGCTTGTATTAATTTTACCTCTGAAAGTATATGCAGAACTTTTAGGCCCTTGATTCCTATAATTTATATGGATACCAAAAACAGATTATTTTTGCATATTCATGAATTCAGTTTGATGATATTATGTAAGAAGCTAGTTTAACATTTGTATTTGACTGATTTATTGGCAGACATTTAAAAATTATGGATCCAAAGTTGTTTGAAAAATTAACATTAAGTATGTAAAAGTATTGCACTATGAGGCACTAAATATTGAGTATCAGCCCTAGTCTGCCACTTTATAGCTTTTTTGAGAACTGGTAGACCTCAGTTTCTATTTCTGTAACACTCTGGTATTAAATTAATCAGCCTCTAAATTCCCTTGTAGGCCTATAATCCCATTCCTTTGAAATAAGTTTCTCCACTGACTTGAATAAATATTATAATTCTATTTAGCCCTTCTGTCTGATATTATATTAATATCTAATTAATATAAAATAATTTACATTTATTTATTCCAGCTTTTGCATTCCATGCTACTACATAAAGTTAGAGATTATCAACTGAAAACGTTCTAATCTCATTTAAGATCTCTCTCATTCAGATCAAACTCATCTCTTTTAAATGGAATATTGGTTTCTCTTGATATCCACTAGAGTTGTATTTAAGTTATAGGAAGATAGAAAAGTAAGAACTGTAGAACAAGAAGGAATAGTGAAATTAAGAATACCACCTTTCAGTTCCATTTAATAGCTTTGCTTTCTATAAATTCATTTTTAATTGTTTGGGGGGCATGTTTTGTGCAAAAAGCAGCTGAACAAAGATAACCTGTGCCACATTATTTTCGCAGCTGATTTCAGAGTTGATTAGATAGAGCCATGATTCAAATCCATGTAATTAACTGCCGTGTCTCATGTAGGAGTACAGTACAGAGCATATCCCAAACTAACATAATCTCTAGATCTTTATATTGTAAAATGATATATATTCTAAAACTAATCATGTATTTTCTTGCCCAAAACTTCAGGATTACCTGCTGTCCTGTCCCTACTCATTCTATTTTCATTAAAAACAAAGCAATACATTAATTCAGAAGTTTATCCAATGAATATTTTTTAGTGCATATTATGTCAAATACTATGCTAGGTGTTGGGAAAACAGCAATAGACAGACTTCTTCGCCCTGCTCTCAAGGACCTTATAGAGGAGCTGAAATGGGAAAAAAAAAAAATTACAACATATCTATCAGATAAAGTGTTGATAGCCCACAAGAGCTCTTTTAATCTCATAGGAAAAAAAGAAATAAAATAACTGAAGAGCAGGAACAGCCATTTTATAAAAAGAAATAAATTCAGCAAAGAAATATGTCAAAAAACATGTATCCTCTCACTAGAAATCTATTTAAAATTTAAAACAATACAAATTTTGCAGTCCAAATGATAACCATTTTTAAATTATAATCATCCATACTATAACGAGCAGTGACCTGAGTATTCCTATTGACAGTAGTAGGAATATAAATCTGTGTGACTTTTCAAGTGAACATTATATATAAGGATATATCCTTAAAATTTTTCTTACATTTTTATCAGTCATAGTTTCCAGAAATTTATCCAGTGGAAATTATCAAAGAAGCCATCAAAGACTTATGTACAAGACTATTTATCATAACATTATTCATATTCATAAAAAATTAGAACCAACCTTAATGTCTATGGTTAAATAACTTATACATACATATATGAGTTATTTATATAACCCAAAAAGCCATATCTTTTGGAGTATTTAATGACATGGAAAATGCTCAAAATAAAATATGTGGTTAGAAAAAAATAGTAAACAATAGTGCATAGGGATGGAATTGCAAGTTATTTTATAATCTATATTATTTTTTAAACCAGAAAAATAAAAATTTTTGTTATTTAAACATGGTCTGGTAATGACAGAGATAGATGTCTTTTGCCTGCTTTTCAGATTTATAACAAATCTTCATGAAGATCTTAGTTTTTGTAACTGTGTTTATACCAGAGCATTTTTATATCTAGGCTAAGCCATTCTATTCTTAATCTTGCTGGGTAGAAAATTGTATCATATTTCAATGAAAGTTTTAAAATAAATATTTTTCTGTTTCATACACAAATAATAAATAATTCTTAATAACATACACTGAATTACTTAAAGTTATTTCAAAGTGCCTAGTACTTCTCTTATACCACACCATTGTTGGGCTTCATAATTTCTTTTCAGGGATATAAAAAAATTTGGAAAAAAAGAACATGGATTGTAAGCTCTGGCAGGAAATAACTTGCTGAAAAGTCTAATTTTGTATAGATTGTTTTGGAATCAAAGCTATTATTGAAACCTAAAGATCAAAATTAAATCCATAATAAGCTATAAATAATTAATTTCAAATGTTAATATACCATGAGAAATCAGATCCTTAAAAATGAAGGATTTCTTAAGGATAGAAAATTTTTTCAGGAAGAGGTGGGTTGGTGGATCTGTGACTTGCTACCAAGATTCTGATTTTTGACTTCTCATTTCCTCAGTAACCTTTGCAACTCTTTCCTTGATCTTCTCTATTCCTTTGTTGGCTTAGTTTATAATCATATTGTTTTCTCCAGAAGTGCATTACTTATTTTTCCTTGACACATAATTGTCACTTATCTTACTTTCATTTCTTCCCTCTTTTTTACTTTGCTTTAATAAGTCATAAATTAAACTGAATTGTTTTATGATGAAGCAACAGTTTTATTGAAAGAGCCGAAATATAGTTAATTGAAATATTAACCAATCCCAAAAGTATTTCTTTATTTTCAAGAGTATGGTTAAATTTTGAGCTCTAAAGTAAAACATTTTTTAAAATCTCCTCCAAATCATGACTACCAGAAACAATCTATAGCTGTACCAATATATACTGAGTGGTATTGGTTAAAAGATAAATAATTTCTAAGAAAAAAATTTTATTTCCTCTCACTGATACCCATACTTTTAAAAAAGTAGCATAATAAAATAGGGTTAGAAATATTTGTCTCTCAGGGTAGTTCTGAATGTAAATTAGGTAATTCTAAAAATAAAGTAATTCAATTCCTAGGGCAAAAAAACAAGGAAAAATGTTTGCTTAATCTGTGCCATTTTAATTCAAATGAATATAAAATATATCATGAGAGAAAGAGGAAAGATCTATATTAGTCATTCCATAAATGAGAGCCTAAGTTTAATGAAAAGACCTGAGAGAGAATTTAATAGTACTGAACATTTTTTATTGATATGTCTCCAGAAAGCCCCTGAACCTCTCTAGACCTGAGTTCAAACACAAAAAATATACAATCTTGTCTCAAATTTTTTCACAAATCTATATTAACTAAAGAGAAGTGTGAATACATATACCCAGTGATATGGGCACCTGACTTAATGTGGCTTTTACAAACCTAAAATTTCTTTCAAGTTTTATATTTTATTTTGAAAATTAATAAAACGTTGGGTTTCTACTCCAAAATCTACATGTTTCCTTTAATACAAATATAACGTTTACAACTACTTAATATTGGCCAGAGAGGTGAGGCTGAGATGGGATAATTTTCTACCTTGTTAAAAGTGGAAATGATTTTATAGTGAGCTCAGGTTTGGAGAATTGGGCTAAATCAAAGGTAATCAACAACCCATATTTTATTAGCATCCAGGCAGTTTCTTCTGTTGCATGATACTTCTAGAATTCAAGCTCTTATAAAAAAGGTAAATACATATAGCAGAGTCATTTCACTGCTTTATAGGCCACATCCTGGTAATTAATCCTTGAGGATAGATTCCTCTGCAGTTAATCTCTGACAAAAGATTCCCAGGAGGTTGCAAAAGAGGTGATACATTGCAATATTTTCAGATTATTTTTAATAGATATTTTGTTAAATATATTCTAGCTGACAGGCTGAATAGAAAGTTGAAATGTTTTTGACCCCCTGATTTATAACTTTTGAAATCACAATGAAATACTTATAAAATGTTTTATTCAGGGTAGAAAAATTATTAGTGATAACATTTTTTGTTTTGTAACATTTTAATTTTCAAATAGATAAACTAATAATCTCAACCAATCATAACCCCCACAATTCTTTATATCCAATTCTCAAATTTCATTTATATTGCAGTGATCCAATATGTAATAAAAACATTTGCAGTTTAACATCTCTTAGTTACTTGTGCAAAATGTTTAGCCTCATAGACAAATATGGGTAAAATTAGCTAATGATGTGAGGATCTTATAATTATCATGAAGAGTAAAGTAATTTATCTCATCCAAATGCTAATCTTTTGTGATTACTTTTAACTTCTTATCAAAGAAAAATAATAATCAGGCATTTGGACTAGCTGTGAATTTCTTTTATTTATACTATTCCATCATAATTGATGATTAAGGGTTGACTAGAATAAATGAGAATATTAAACTAAATCTATTGATGTTACTTTTCTCTAGTTCTCAAATTCTAGTTTATGAGACAAATCTTTTTCAAATTCTTTCTGAAGTTTTTCAGTATTAGCTATTATACCTGGTTCAGGAGCCACAAAAATATCACGTAACACTTGAATTACAACCACTTTTGGCATTGATAATAACCACATTGGTTTTCTAAAGTTGTCTTATGACAGTTTCAAATTTACAAAGTCAGATTTATATACAGAAAATTGATGTCAAGCATTGACAGATGAGCTTTCTGTTCCCAAACATCTTTGTTTAAATTGGTATTAAAATAAAAAATAAATTGGTATTATAGTCTGTTTTTCACAGTTAGAGTTCACGGGTGACTCTTACAACTCATTAAGTTTCTGTATTTGCACTTGCATTTGGAACTGAAATGGTTCAGGGAAAATTTCTTCCATAAATAAATAAAATAACATTGAATTTCTTCCATTGATGGAAAGAGAGACAGATAAACAAATAAGACAGAGACACATATACATATACATCTTCTTATAAGCATCATTTTTTTTCCAACCCATTTATTTCCAGGTCTATAAAGGGAATACAACTTTAAACTGGAACTCAGGAACTGTGGGTGTTGGTCCTAGATTTGTCATTAACAGATAACCTTGAAGAATATACCCCATGTTGCTGGAATTGATGTAATTTTAAGCCTTCTAGAAATAAAAGACAATGTAGAAAGTGGTGTTCACTTGTTACTAGATAACAATTCTGAAAATCTTCAGTTTCTCAAAGTTTTCCAGAAAGCAGCATGAGGCATTAGACTATTTTTTAATAGGAAATTACCTAATTTATCTTTATAATCACAATACTGTGAATCTCCACTTAAAATGGAAAATAGTTTTTGATGTATGTTCTCTGAGATCAAAGAAAATAGCACAAGAGAAAGACTAGATGTTATAAGTTCACTACCCATTCCGAAGCCCTCTCTTAGAGTGTTGCCATTGTAATTAGTATTAGACCAAGAAGTATTGACTAAGAAAAATAAGAATTGGTGATTATCTTTTGGGTATATCATTTAGTTAATGCTGAAGAATTAGTAAATACTTTATCAAGTAAAACCAAAAGTTGACATGTCTTATGTACCAAGATGCTTTTTTTTTTTTTTTTCAAAATAAAAATTCAGTTTTCTCAGTATTATTCCTAAGAAATCTCCATATACTATCAGAGAGATCCTAAAAGGGATAAGACAATGTATAGCCTGCCTCCAGGAAATATAATTTTGTAGTATGGTCAGGTTTCTTATTTTTCCTGAGGACTTTAACACTTGGAACCTGGCATCACATTATCACATTGATGCTTCCTCTACTATCTTAGAAAAACAAAAAAAAAAAACAAAAACAAAACAAAAACAAAAAAACAGGAGCATCACAGCTAACTTGACCTATGTTGGTCTGAATGGAGACCATCATTCTGCATGTATAGTACCCATAGCATAAAAGCGCTTGGTCTGAAATTTCCTCACCCTTCTTCCCTACCTTTTTTTGTTTGCTTGTCTTCCTCTCTGACCAAATATTAGTTCTTGTTACAGCTCTATGAAAAAGCAAAAAAACATTCTAATTTGTATCTCATCTAATAAAACACTTTGTGTTGAGAACCTTCGTTTTCTCATTTATATAGTGATGTGAAACCAGTTTTAAAAATAGTAGTTTTACTTTTAGTTTCCCCTATCTTACCCAAGAGGAAAATTCAACTGAAATAAAAGAAAGTTTTGAGGGAGTGAATGTATTTAACATTGGTCTGGCATTAAAATTTTCTGGTTGGGCAGCACAATTGTTTAATTGGGAATCTCAGTGACAGCTGAACAACCTCAGTGCTTGGGTCAGCAAGCAAAGGGGCTTCACTCTGTCACCTATCAAGAATGATGCTTGTTAGAACTGATCTTTCCACTTAGGGAACAGTCATGTTTGTCATACCATTGATGTTTTCTGATATTACAATGGAATAGACACTATAACACTTAAAGAGACAAAGTTCTCTGCATAGATATATTTGTAATTCCTTGTTTTTCGTAAACCAAATGCAAATGTAACACTACTCCAGATACTGCTACGTCAGAAGTCCCCAAGATAACCAAAAGTAAGTGCCCATTTCCTAATCTCAGGAATAATGCTATAATAAGGACAATTCTAGTGACCAGCCTATTTGCAGAGCATGTCATATAGCCTCTGGGTTAGTTAACCCCTCAGCTTCCTAAGAGATACCTCAAAGAGTCAAATGATGTTTTTGCATGTATTACTTACTAATGTGTAGAAAATTTTTTAAGTTCACTTTTTCTTTATTCTGTCTTTTTTACCCATCTTCCCTCATTGTAGCAAATTAGACGGCCGGATGAAAGCAAAGGAGTTGCTAGTAGAGTTGGATCCCTCAAAGTAAATATGTTTCTAACATTTTTTTGGCAAGATTTCGTCTATAGCCTACACTTCTTCCTTTTTGGAGGGTGGTGGGAGGAAGGGGGCTTTTTCCATTTTTCACCATCCCATTTTTTTTTATTTTAAAATTTTTATTGGCTGTTGGGTCATATTTTTTGTTTGTTTGTTTCAGCTACACATAGAGCAACCAGCTGAAGGCAAGCTGCCAAATAACTAGCTTTGAATGGCACCACAAACAAGAGAAAGGGCAACTGTCTCATTACAGGTGCCTATAATTTGGGGTTCTAGAGTAAACCGTTCCTCTGATTGATGTCACTGACTATGTGTTAAGTTCCTGTTACACAGAGAACTAATATTTATTTTCAGAATATTATCTCCCCTTTTTGCTTTTTTTATAAAAAGTAACTAAATGTTATGTTAGTGTCATTACCATTTGTAGTTCATTCCAGAAAAATATTATGAGTTAGTAACATGTATTTTATATATATATATATATATATATATATATATATATATATATATATATCTTAAGAATTAGGAAAGAAATTTTATATGATGCTGGTATAATGGGCTCACATATAACTAATAGTATTTAAATACTTTTAATCCCCTTTGGTTTGTTTTTTTAAAGTTAAAAAATTGATATAACAATCAATGGAAACCAATATATATCTAAATGTTTGCCCATTTGTGTATGTGATCTGCTAATACACAAGTTTAAGATTTCTGATCTGATGGCCCCATTTGCTAGTTGTTAAATATCTATTTGGCCAATATATCTTGGGCACTCGATACTCTAACATTCAATGACAATGAAAAGGTAAGCCAATCATCACTCTTTAGAAACAGAGACATAGCCCTTGATCACTATTAATGCTGCCACCATAAATGCAAGTTAGAAAATTTGCTGAATTTTAAAAATATGCAGAGGAATTTCCCCCCAGATTAACTACTACTTATATCTCAATCCTATTTGTCCTAACAGCAATAGTAACTGTTAATCAAAATGACAGACAGTTCACTGCATTGGGATATCCCAAAATTCATTAACTGCCTTCAGGCCTAATATTAAGTCAATTCAAAATTTTATACACCTCCTATTTATTTCCATTTAACAATTTATGAAGCACTAATTTCTGCACTCCTTCCTCTCCTTGCCTCTTCTGCCTTCTTAATTTTACTTTTTTGTTGTTTATTTATTTGTGTGTGTGCACGCACATGAGTGCACATGGATGAAGGTGTGTCTGTATGTTTGTGTCCTTTATTCCAGACAAGCCATCTTCTCTGTTCTCTAACACTGCTGTATACTGGGTAGCATTTTTTGTTTTGTTTTGTTTTTAATGTTTTTTCACTAAGAATAATGAGAGGGGATGGGAAGTGTGGATTATGTGCCTGTTTCAAAATCATGGCAAGTTAAAATTATTCAGTCAGAAAAATATAAGTTTATGTATCCCAGTGATACATCAGTAGCATTCCTCACTGTCTACTTGTGTGAGGTATCATATTTTACCTTTGTCTTTAAGGGAATATAAGTCCATTATTGTTTAGACTATGGATTATGAGCCAGGTTCAAGTGAAAAGGTGAAACGTGACATAACTTCTTAAAAATTATTGAGAGTGAAATAAAATAAAATGGCATCCATAAGTGCAGCACCATCTGCTATAAACTGGATTGTGTGTGCAAGCGCGCGTGTGTTTAATTATCTTTAAGTTCAGCTTTTGGGTGTATAGAGCTTTAACTTATAATTGTACATTTATTATTTTTAAGTGTATATACGGTATGATTATGTATATACACATGTATATGTTTAAGATCAAAGATACACATTAGGGTTCAGTCAGTTTACTTTAATATGGTTTCAGCTTTAAATCAAAAAGTGTGTTTGGGAAAAGCAAATTTCATAATTTCTAAATATTTTTACTCTATATTTCTACCAAATAGAAAATTTTAAAGTGAATCTCTAGGGGATTATAAGGATAGTTATAGTATTTATTTTCTCCAACACTTTGGGGAGAAAAGATGCTATAAATAAAATAAAATGTTGGCTTCCTACTCACGGATTTATTGAGCATGTATTCTTCTGTTATACAAATATCTTTGATGTTTTGATATGTTTGCCAAAGGCAGTGAGAAATGTATAACGCTATGATCTTATTTTTAAAAGGAAAAAGGAAAACTGAAAAGAGAACAAGTTGCTTTTTCAATTCATTTTCTGATGTTTACATGTAGCTCCATCGAAAGCTGGAGGAGCTCAGAGATCACCTAGAAGGCAATGTGAAAGGATACTCTCTCAGAGTAAATGTACGATTTCACTCGGTGATTTTTTTTTTTCCTAAACTTCTGCTGACTGGTAATTCCAAATCTGATTGGTTTGTCCTCTCATCTCCATTTTTTTACTTTCTGTCTCTTTTCTATCTCTTTCTTTCTTTCCTAGCTGTAGCTTCATGCTCACATTTATCAAATAAAGATTAAGTTGGCAGGGTAGAGGACACTTAAGCCACACTACCCATTGCAGTTGATTTAATAATTTATGGCTCCAATGCAAAATAAAAATTTTCTTTTCAAAATCTGTGTTTCTTACACAATTGTATAATTTTCTGAGAATCTTTTCGTGAGACTTCACTTGGAGCTTTTCCATTGACCATTTCTTCTGCCCCTTGTTGGATTTGTCAGCAGGATTATAAATTATTGGCTGGATCCAAGTGATAGAGCCTTGATGATTCAATTCCATTTGTTAAGGAAAATGATCAATGTTAGAGTATCATAATAGTAATCTGGCAAGTAGACACATTTTGCTGAGTTAATAGACTTCTCTTAACTCAAACTCTTTGAGAATAGCTATAAGATTCTTTTGTTGAAAAAAAATTAGGCAGTAAGCATCTTCAATGTCATAACATCTTATAAATACTTGAGATAAAGGCTAATATACCCAAGACAGCACTTTGAAGGAGAATACCTTATAGCCACGCAATACTGTACATGTGTCAGATAGGCAATACTAATAATAGTATTTTTTGTGACCCATAGCTCAGGCTCAGAATGCTTCATCCTTCTCCTGAATATATCTTTTCAAGAGAAATGGAAATAAAATCTCTAAAATGGTATATGGTATAAATATGGCAGAAGAAAAAATAAATGATTGCAATAAATCATTTCTGGCTCTGTTTAGCTCTGACATCCCATTCCTGGGGCTTTTTAAAAAGTATCTATCCATCCTAGCCTGGATTTATTTCTCCCAAGATTATTGCCATACATTTGATTCATATTGCTATAATAGTTTTGTTATAAAGAGTAGAATAAACAATAGTGATATGATAATTCTTGGCTTCTCAGCTTGTTTTTAATTATATACCATACATAGTTATTTCTATCTCTATATTAAATTTCTGATTACTAAAATCCAAAGTTGTTTTTATAGTATTAATCATTAAATTCTGATTGCTAAATTGAGTGATTTAACAATTAATGCAAGTATCTCATTTTTCTACTTTCTTGTGAGCCAGTTCTTCTTTTCTATGCATATCTTACAGAATTTGAAAGATCAACCATAAGCACTCCCAGAATTTATTCCACTATCTTACAAAAAAGATTAGTATGAATTTTATGATTAAATCAGTCTAAACATACCTGAATATTATTCTAGAAAGCCCTAAAAAGATTCAGACAATATTAATAAATGTATTTAGTGTCATACTCTCTGTAACCAATCATGAGATGTGATTTTTTTCCTATTAAACCAAGACCAGAAAGTTGAGACTTCTTAAGGTCTATATGGAAGGGAGTTAGTGTGAGATTAGGATTAAAAGTTTTGTGCTTCAAAAATTAAGTTATATCATGCCACTTTTCAATTTCTTTTTTTTAACACCTGTACTGCATGATACAATATGTAATGACTAACCCAATGTCTTCATCTTTTGTTTCATTGCACTGGGTCACACTTTGTTCTGATTACCTTTTCTTCTAAAAAGATTGAATATTAGGTAAATCATTCTAAGATTCCCTTTAACTAGAAATGTATGGGGAGGAAAGCTATCAAAAGGCAAATTGTATCTTCCGCAGAGTTCAGCTTAGACAAGATACATATCAAATACATAGCTGAGTGTTCAGTTTCTCCCCTTTCTTTTAATTCCCATTACCCTAGAATGCCTTAAAATAACACTTGCATGTTAAAAATTGTTGCTTAGAAGCAGAATAAAGTTATTCTCAGTTCCATAAGCTATATAAACAGATTTTGTTTCTAAAATGAGATAAATTGGCATATAATGACCATTCCATTTTGCAAAAAATTATTGTAGGCATGTATGATCATTCCATTTTGCGAAAATTTATTGTAGGCATCTATACACAAGAGCAAGTCTGTGGGTGCCTTTTAATTCATTGAAACATTTCTAAGTAATTCGATAAGATGAAAGATTCAGAACCAGGTTTGTACTTAAATATTTTATTTAATAGTTGGGAAAATGAGACATCATTCAAATGTTTGGAATAAGGATTTAATTAAATCATTAATGCTTCAATTGGTTTCATCTATATGATATATTATTTTTTTAGAAAAGAATCCTGCATCCTTACTTATTACAAATAATCAGTGATATAAAGTAGAATATTCTAAGATGTAATTTTTAGAATAAAATAAATTTTATTTATTTCTCATATGAAAATATACTTTATCCTACATTGGCACTTCTATAACAAAAAGTAGGATATGTTAGATTCTTGAATTACAAATTAAGAATGTGTCATCATTTTCTATACATGGTACAAAGCAGAAGTATTCTGAACCCCAAATGAGTTTTTAGTAATTTTAATAATAATAAAACTATCATCTTTTGCCTTTATAAATTATCATCTTGTAAGTAGAGTTTGCCTAATTTAATGACTTCAAAAGTTACTACAAATCCTTAGACTAATAATGTGTTGAGAATAATAACTAAAAAATAATCCCACATAAAGGAAAAAATTGTCTTTACATTTAAGAAGATGTGAGATGAGAGAGAGAGAGAGAGAGATCCACAATGGAATATTACTCAGCCATCAAAAAGAATGAAATCTTACCCTTTACATCAATGTCGATGGAGCTGGAGGGTATTATGCTGAGCAAAATAATCAGTCAGAGAAAGACAATTATCATATGGTTTCACTCATATGTGGGATATAAGAAATAGCGCAGAGGATCATAGAAGGAAAGAGGGAAAACTGGGAAGAAATCAGAGAGGGAGACAAACCATGAGAGACTAAACTATAGGAAACAAACAGAGTTGCTGGAGGGGAGGTGGGTGGGGGGAAGGGGTAACTGGGTGATGGGCATTAAGGAGGACACGTGATGTGATGAGCACTGGGTGTTATATGCAACTGATGAATCACTGACCTCTACATCTGAAACTAATGATGTACTATATGTTGGCTAATTGAATTTAAATTGAAAAAAAGAAAAAAATCATCAAATACATGAATCTAGTCGGAAGAATATTTAAAGTTAGGCTTAAGATAGAAAAACAGTGTAAACAGTGTTGAGAATTGGAAAACATAAGATAATACAAACTAATACTTTATTTAGATAATATAAATCAAGGTAAGTTTACAAAGTTGAAGTTAATTAAAGAGTGATGGGGCCCTGAAAAGCTTGAGTGTTAAAATATTCAGAGAAAAAGAACATAAATGCTCATGAAATAAAGACAAGTAGAAAGAAAAGAAAGGAGAGGAGCAAAAATACCACAAAGCCACAAATTTTATGTTTTCACTCAGTCTATGGGATAAATAAATTTCTATTCAGCTACAAACATATACAGTTAAGTTTTGGGTAACCAAATATATTAATTTTTTAAAGTCTTTGACAAACAATAAAAGGGAAGATGACTTATGAAAGCAGATTATTGGCACATAAGCAAACTAGGAATTAAAAAGTCAATGAAGTAAAAGGAATATGATAATTATAAGTACTTGCTATGCTAACATAAATAAAAGGATGTGTTACTTGAAGTGGAAAAAGTTAAGGGAGGAGTTATCACTTAAAATAAGACTATGTTTTTAATAAGTTTAAGAAAAATATCTGAATCAAGTCCAAAAGTGATAAGTCTTTTGAAGAATGATTTTTAAATGTTTAACAATTTTCTGAATGCTGAAATAAGACTAATATGAAATGCGATCGGTATAAATAATGGATTAGATAGTTGTGATTTTATAGATTTTTTTAAGATCAGTATTTTCATTGCAGTCTTAGTTCTGAACTAACTGTTCTTATATTTTTGATAAAGTGTTATGGGGCTTTTTTGGCTTTTTTATATTCATCGAATTAATGCTATAACTCCGGGGTCAGCAAACTATAGCTCCTGGGCCAAATCCTGTTTCTCTGTGGGCCCACAAGCTCGGAATGGTTTTTACATTTTTAAATGATAGGGGGAGACCAAAAGAATAGGGGGAGAACAAAATTTCACAACATGTAAAAAGCATATGAAGTTCAAATTTCAGTGTCCAAAAATAAAGTTTTATTGAAACACAGCCACATTCATTCATTTGCATATAATCTGTGGTTGCTTTTGCCCTACAAAAGCAGAGGTAAACAGTTACAGCAAAGGTCATATGGCACACAAAACCAGAAATGTTTACTACCTGACTATTTACAGGAAAACTTTGCTGAGACCTGCTATAATGAGCTAGTGTGCAAAACGACAGTGACAGAGAAGTGATTATAATAGAGGCTTTGTAAAATTATCTTCATTTTAGAGCTTGAGGAAAGAAGAGCTGCTCATTTTGGGGGGATGGTTTCAGATTGTTCTGCCTAGAAGCATATGTCTAAAAGAGTTAATACCCTGAAATCTCTATCTTTACATTTTTATTCATCTGTTTGCCATTGTTTTTTCTAGCTACTCTTTTTTCACATCGTGTCACAGACACACAAAGTAAACCCACCATGGGATTAACGTTAAATCCTTCAAATATAGAACTGTCATGGAAATAAAGTATAGATTATAAATTCCTCTTTGTTGAGGAGTCCCCTACAGAGATTTAGGGTAAAAAGATAAGTTCCAATCTTGCTCCCTTAAACTTTTTTAAAATGTGTTTTTAGAGTATTTTTGCTGCACACCACATTTTTCTGTTTATTACTTCATTCTGTTTTATTAAAGATAAGACCACCTTTTGATTTCTCATATGTAACTGCACCAAAAAATCATGCCATCTACAGGAAATTTTGTACAACTGGTAAAGACACCCTGATATGATCAACTAATACATCATATCTTAATATACAGCACTTAAATATCTAAAAGGCATCTGCATTGAATCAGCCAACTCTGACTGAAGTAAGGAAGAACAGCTGGAACATTAGTCCTTAAATAAACATTCAGTAGCTTTTAAATGAGTAAACATCAGTTTGTCTATATACTCTACTTTCTCAGGCAAATTTTAGAGTCTTTTGTAGAATATTATTTGAGCCTCCTAATAAGTCTTCCTTGTTTGATGTTTTGGCACTTACTCATATCAATAATATGCATTTATTTACTCTTTATTTTATAATAATTATGTAACATCCTGAGTATTCTGGTAGATGGTGTCTTACAAATATGACCAGACTACAGTAATGATGAAATGACAGTATATCAACTTTAGTATTATCTGTTTGGAAAACAGGCTAATTTTGCTACCTTTCAATCTTAGAATTTGCTTAACTTACTTGTTAATACAATTCTGAGGTTTCACTTCTGAATAACAAAAATCTGTTTAGAACGAAAAAAAATCTCATCTAATACTTATAAAATCACCTACAGTACCGTACCTAAGACACCATGGAAGTGGAAATGACACACACTGTGAGGTGTTAAATGTTTATTGCAGAATTGCCATTCTCAGGATTGACTTTAATACAAAAATAAGGTACTAAGAAAAGATCTCCTTGACAAGTAAATTTCCCTAGTAACAGAAAATGGAGAAGTGAGGGGGGGGAAAAGATAAAGACTCAAACTGTTTTGAAAGATAAAGTTTTTCAGTTTTATGGATATATAGAGACAGAAAAAACATGCATAGCCAAGTTTTCTTAGAACTAATACCTTGCTAAAGAAAATTAGGTGTGTATATGGTTGGAAAAAAATTTAATTTCTTAGTATGTATAGAATTGACCGTATTTTAGGGAATACCTCAAAGTAACCTATTAAGTGGCAGTGATAACATTTTATCACAGATCTTTGTGATGGTAAATATAAAACCTTCTCAACATTATTTCACACAGTTCAGTTTTTTAGATAGAAGAAAAGAGTTTGTATATTCATTTATTCATTGAACACTTATTGAGCACCTACTACATTCTGCTGTGCTGGGTGCTAGAAATACCATTGAACAAATCAGATAATAAGGGCATTTCTGATTCCTCCACTGTGCCATCTTCTGTATCTTCATTTCCCCATCCTACCTTTGTGTTTTGTAACTTCATGAAGAATTTGTAACTAGAGAATGCATACTTAATTTAATTCACCTGGCATTGTAACAACCTAATGAAAGAAGAGGTCAGAGAATTAAACATGGCAGTATGACAACCTAGAACGTAAGAACAGGCCAGAAAATTATCAGTTCAAAGCATGAAGATTAAATATATTTTTGAGTATAAAATAGCTGTTTTAAAAAATCAGTAAAGCAGTCTGATAAAAGATAGGTTTGGACAAGAGTTTTGTGTTTCAAATTTTGTCTCTTATGGTGTTTTTATTGACACATACATTAATGTATCATTAATATATAGACATATATACATACATAATATGTATACATAAATATGTATACATATATATATACACACATATATGAAGATTCAGTAGTACTGCAAATGGAATAGTAGGAACAGGACATCAGAATCAGAATACTGAGCTGGCTTTGGTGCCCTCTTTAAAAAGCAATATGAAGATGTACAGTAGAGCCCTCATCTTAAAAATAACCTCACATATAGTTTGCTAGTGTTATTAAACCAATGAAGATCAGTGTAGTACCACAGGAGAAAAATGACCGGTGTTCTGCTTTCTGATTAACCTTAATGAGCATCTTCTCAGCAAGATAAAATCAGATCTGATCAGAGGGAGTCATCTCTGTCATGGATTTTTTTTTTTTTTAAGCCAGGTATTTTTTTATCACAAGGCTCTCCTCAGATAGCTTGAACCTTGAGATTTCAAACTCAGGTGTCTGCTTATAAGGCTGTCTTGTTATCTGGCAAATGTGTTGGTGATGGAGCCATCTAATCTTCTGAGACCCTTACTATGCTATCATTTCCTCTTTAACAGTGTTTTCTTTTCCCCACTGCAAAACCAGGCTCGGCTTCCCTCGTGCTCATCTACCTATAGTGTATCTGAGGTATACTCTGCACGTGTTATCTTAAATGGTCAACAACATGCTCACCCTCACCATTTTTCTTATTTTATTTTCCTTTGCCTTAATTTATTTTGCCTTGCACTTTGCACTTGGCTGGAAGGGATAAGGGTACCAAAGGGGAAAAGTTAGCTGTTTCAGAAGGAATTTTCTATATTTTTATAATAACTGTACTGTTTTCTGAGTAACGTTTTTGGGGGGAGGGCAGTCACTGTATCATGTTGAAATGGTTAAAGTCTGAGTAGCCAACTTGATTGTTACCACCACTTTAATTCTGTAAAAATTCCTTTGAGCCAGGCAATTTGTTATTAAATTAATATTGGCTAAAGACAAAGATTCTGGTTTGTAGGCCTGTGTACGTCTCTCTGGTAGCTGAAGATTTACATTGAATTAGTAACAGTTTTGTCCCGTTAACCATAGACACAGCATCCCAAATTGGCTACTAAATGAAAAGTTAATATGATTCCCCTGTTTTTGTATAAAAGGGAAGACTCATTCCTTTTTAAAAAACTGATTAGGTTACTCAGGAGAATAGTTTCCTTGATATTTGTATTTTTATAAGGTTCTTATAATCTGGAAGATTAATTTTATAATCACTCATGAGATTCATGTTCTTTTGACAAAATATTTTATATGACACTTGAACTATGTTTTTTTGCCTCTTTAGGGGTCTAATTTCTTATTCTTACTATGTAAAACCATAGCATATGTGTGTTTCTGTTTTTGTGAAACAGATTCATTGAAATATTAACAGATTTTGAATATCCTTTATAAAATAATTGTTTTATTAGCAGGGGGCACTGTTAAGTAACTAAGAGAAACAGAGGGGCACTGTTAAGTAACTAAGAGAAAAGAGTATTTGTGCCTCAAAATATGGCTAGTAAATAAAAGGACTTTAATATTCTATGAATTTTAAGATCCTAATTTTTTCCAGACAAAACACATTTCTACACATATTTAGTACTGTTAGCTTAATTCTGATTAAGTTTCAGCTGTTTTAGATTTTTTTTCTCTTAAAACTGATTTTGTAGAGAATTAATTTCTTCTTGAAATATATATCTGTAGGGAAAGGAAAGTAATGAAAGGCAAATAAATTACTTGTGCTATCAGCAGACTTTTGAGAGACAAGATTAATATCATCTCATTACCACATTTTCCATAGGTCTTTTCTTAATTCCCCAGGATTATGATTCCCAGTGTAAAAAATATATAACCCATTTCTTTCTGACACTTCATCCAGGCAATTCTCCATTTCCCATGAGAGTGTATAAGAAGTCTACCATTGGCATCATCTTCAATCACAGCCTACAGCATCCATCAGGGTATTACTTTCTCTGTGATAGCATGTGTGCAGGAGGGTTCTCAGGTTGGAATGTGGAATTGGCTTCTGGGGGGGATGGGATTGTGTATGCTGTAGCATTTGCTCCATAGCACTCGGCTCTTAAATGAACTCTGGCTTTATCTGGATTTGTTATTGTGACACATTAGCTTTATTTATTTGTCATGAAATATGTTTCTCTTTTTGTCATTTGTGGTAGGGTTTTTATATTTCCAGTGATACATCTCTGCGGACTTCATCGGTGGTACTTATGTTTAATTTATGATGCTATAAAGACCAGTAAGACCGTGAAGAACTGCTTAGGGCTCTAATATTCATGATAACCCTCCAGACAGAATAACCTTCCATAATTTTTTCTGTTTCATCTTAAATTGGTAAACAATTATTTTATAAAATTTTAGACTATGAGTCTTAATAATTAGAATTTCAAGAAATGTCCTCATGTTTCAATTTTTCATATGGAAGCCTCTTGATGGGACTGTTGGTTAAGTGTATTTTTTATTTTATAGCATCAGTGGAGGTAGCCAAACTTTCCATGACTCAGTCTCTTCTTTCCCTCACATTTATACCATCTTCACTGACCTTACTACTAAAGGAATAAATTCTCCAGTACCTAATGTAGCACATTGGCTTTATCAATTTCATGTCACTATCTTCTGTGACATTCATAAGACCAAAAAATAAGCCATGTTCAAAAATGAGTCTATCCATGAGTTGTTCAAGAACAAGATAATTTCTAACCTCACCTGACTGATACTGCTCAGCAAATATTAATCCATGTAGTTGATTGCCCCTTTGTAAAAATTACAATTCACTTACTATGTGACAGGCTTTGTGTTTGACATCTCATTGATCTTATTTCAGTTAGTCTTCACTACAGCTATTTAGAGAAGACATTATCGTCATCCTGATTTTACAAACCAGGAAAATGAGCTCAAAGAGGTTAGATATCTTGCCTTAAGTCATAAAGCTTCCAAATGAGTGTCAGAAAATTGTTTTTTCTTAAATACCACACCTTCTGCTATTCAGGAGTTATTAAAAGTCATCAGCTCTGCATGGCATGCAATAGACTTGTATTTTCACAGTATATATTTACCTGGTTCAGGCTGATCATATAATTTTTTATTTTATCTTATGAGAGGATTTAGATATGTATCTATAAGATACAAAGCTTTAATTCAAGGAAATAGTAGAAAGACCTTCCTCTTGTAATTTATTATTCTTATTTTTCTTATATTTAGTCATTCAATAAATATATATTGAACACCTACTATTTCTTCTTTAAATGTAATTATAATCTGCTAGCTATGTCTTGACCTTTGGAATTGGCTTCACATTTAGAATGCATAGAATATCATGAATATAATGAGATCAGTGTCACAGGTTGTATATGATTGTTCATCCCCTCAAGTCAAGTAAAAAAAGAACTCACCTTTCAAATTCCCAACTAATCTCAGCTTTGCTCCAGTATTGTTCCAGCAGTGTTCATTTTTTAAGATCCTTTGAAAAAATTGCTTCAGAATTCACTTAGTTTAGACAAAAGCCAGAATTAGTACTATCTCCTTGTAGTGCTCTTTCTGACTTATTTGAAAAGCTGAAATATACACTAGATATAAATCTTTTTATGATTTGTAACAGTAAAAAAAATAAACATTGAACCTTTAAAACCTTTTCTTTAATGTCTTAGATTTTTTAGTAGCAAGGTTGATTTAGATAATTTGAAATTTTGAAGTTAAATTGATTTGTACTGTTGAGTGGACAGAGACCAAAATTTAATTTTATTTATTTTTTTAAGATTTTATTTATTTATTTATTTAGAGAGAGAGAGAGAACAAGCAGGGGTAGGGACAGAGGCAGAAGGAGAGGGAGAAGCAGGCTCCCTGCTGATTGGAGATCCCGATGCGGGGCTCCATCCCAGGACCCTGGGATCATGACCTGAGCCGAAGGCAGATGCTTAACTGACTGAGCCACCCAGGCGCCCCAATTTTATTTTTATTTTAATGCTTGAAAACTTTTAGCTACCTGAAGAAACAGTGGCATTTTTAAGTTGTAGCATGCAAAACAGTTGCCCTTTGAACCCAACACACTTTTAGAACACCAATTCTGATCTAAACAAACCTTGGCTGACTGATAGTTTGGAGCCTCTGCAAATGGAAACTTCAGTTGAATTGCAGATAGTACATCTGCATATTCAATGGAGGAAGGAAAGATGGAAGGGAACGAAGAAAACTGGATTTTAAATACAGCAACATTTCCTCTTTAAAAAAAAAAATAGGGGGCGCCTGGGTGGCTTAGTCATTAAGCATCTGCCTTCATGGCTCAGGTCATGATCCCAGGGTCCTGGGATTGAGCCCCACGTCAGGCTCCCTGATCAGCAGGAAGCCTGCTTCTCCCTCTCCCACTCCCCCTGCTTGTGTTCCCTTTCTCACTGTGTCTCTCTGTCAAATAAATAAATAAAATCTTTAAAAAAAAATTAAAATTAAAAAAAGATAGGGCCATTTTTGAACCACTAACAGGACTACAAACTATTTAGATTGGAAGAAACTAATAAAATAAAATAAAGATTCAACACTGTGAAATGATCACCTAATATTTTCTACTTCACAAAATCTCACTTAGAAAATCTATTAATAATCAATTTAGTATTTATTTCAATATAGTTTTCTGTGGTGCTCCACTCTTCCCTGTCACTCTTATGTTTACTGTTTTCATTCTGTTTGTATATAATAGTTGGGAATTTGGAGATAATGTGAAGAAATCTGTTAGAAATGGAATCTTTTAAAAACACTACAACTGCTGCTTACCAAAGTTTCCTAACTCCTACTTCACTTTTGAACCTTTAAAAAGGAATTACAGTATATAAATTGTTTGGGTCAAAATAAGAAAATTAAGGGGGCACCTGTGTGGGTCAATTGGTTGAGTGTCCAACTCTCGATTTTGGCTCAGGTCATGATCTCAGGGTTGTGAGATCGAGCCCCATATCGGGCTCGGCACTGGGCATAGAGCCTGCTTAAGATTCTCTCAATCCCTCTCCCTCTGCCCCTCTCTCCACCTCTCTCTCCATCTCTAAACATAAATTGATTAATTAATTAATTAATTACATACTTTTCTCTTACATCCAAATAAGTGACCAGCCATAAAGGTAATGGAAAAGCACATTTGACAGGAATATTTGATAAATCTATCTAATCAAAACCTTCTTGGAAAAGAATTGAAAAGAATTGATTGACATTTTTTAAAAAAAGATGATAGGTACTTCTGTCTACTTGGACATACATTTTTAAATTTCCATAATAAAAAGATTTTTTAAACAAACTATTGTAGTTGACAGTAGTGAATTTCTGCTTATCCTTATATACTACCTCATCTACTCTGATCATTTGAAATACAAAAGAGGTCATCAATGAAAATAAGTCATGAGAATTTTAAAGTTTAAGATGAGGAAATATTAAAGCATGGATAACAGGTTTAGTAAGTTTTTTAAGTGTCTTAAAACTAAGATGGAGGCTATGCATATCTTTGAGAAAGAATTATCTCCTTTTAATTCTTCTAATACATACAATGAACTTGTAGCCAGATCCACTTTCAAATCCTGGCTTTCAAAAAACAATGAATTTGGCAACTCCTGTAGAAGGCACTCAAAAAATATTTAGGAAATGGGGAGTGAATACTTAAATCATCAATCAACTTTTCTAAAGTGTATAAAGTTTCTACATCTGGGTTTCAGGGAGAATTGTAATTTATGTAAAATCAGTAGAGTCCCTGGGACATAGTAAGCATTAATTTATTTTTCTTCTCCTTGGTTGTGTAAGCTCTAGTCACCTCAGACTTGGATTATTACATTAGCTAAACAATTGGATTCTCTTTGATAGTTCCTCTTTCTTCTTAAATCAGACTAATCTTCCCAAGTACTACTTTCATTCCCATCAGTTATCTAATCAAAAAAGCTATAATAGCCTACCTCTGAGCTGTTGTATCAAGAGTAAATGCTTTTCTGCCTCTCTCCCAACATCCTTTATACTTTGGCCAGCCGCTATTTATCTAGTAGTATTTTCTAGTGACCAACTCCTCCCAGTTTGCCCAGGACTTTTCCTGATTTTATCACTGAAAGCACCACCTCCTAGGACTATTTTGGTTTAAAACTGAAAGTTCTGTACTCCAGGAAACCCCTCAGGCCCTGTCAAACAAGGACAATTGGCCATTTATTCCCTTTCATGTACCTACCAACTAGTCAAGGGGACTTTCTTGTTATATTATATTCCTTCTTTCTTGTTGGTCTTTATTTGTGCTATTTTGTCATTCTGAAATGCCCTCCTACACTTCATAGCTCCATTCTACCTTTCTCCAGAAAACTCCTACTTACCCCTAGTCATCCTCTGAAAGGAATTTCAACTGTGCTTATAGGCAGTATTACTCTATACTGCTTTTCCTCCTGCCTATTTGACTATTTTACTACCGTTCCTTACATGTTGATGATCAACTTGATTCACTCTCAGATTCTCGTTTCATTTCTCACTATATATCTGCATTGTCCAGCACAATAGCCAGTAGCCATATGTGGCTTTAAATTTAAATTCATTAAAATTAATTCAACTTAAAATTTAGTTTCTTATTTGCAGCAGCCACATTTCAAGTGCTCAGTAGTCAATGTGGCTAGTGGCTATTGTATTAGAAAGCATAGATATACAACTACAACATTTTTATCACCACAAAAAGTTTTCATAATCAACTATTGTTATAATTATGATCATCACCATTCATCATTGTTACTTCTATTTATATAGCATTTACTTTGGTCAAGGATAATTCTAGGAGCTTCACATATATTACTGTCACATATCACTGTCACTATTTGGTAACTACCTTGGGATCAACTGTCTACAGCCCACATCTCTCTCTGAAGTTACAAGCACCTTGAACATAACTCAGCCCCCAAATTCGTTTCTTCATGCACTATTTCAATATATAACACTATGCAGTGGCTCAGACTGGAAATCTGGGTGTTATCTTGTATCCCTTATGACCACATAACCTAAGTCCTATAGATTCTGCCTTTTTGTATTCTAGAATCTATGCCCTTCTCTCTAGAATCACTTTCAGTGATTTAGTTGGATTTCTCATCTGGATTACTAGATTAATCTCCAAACTAGTTTCTCTACCCTCATCATTTATTCCATGACTATCTCTTATTTATCTTTACATTGCTCACCAGAATGAACTTGTTAAAATGTTAATGTAATCATGCCATTCCCCTATTTAATGTCTTTCAGTGGCTTTCCATAACCCTTAGGAATTGGCCCTTACTTAACTCATTAACTATTCCTCTTACCACCCCCTATCATGGTTAAAATTAGCTTCAGCCACACTTTTTTGCCATTTCCCAGTTGCCAGGGTCCCTCATATCTGTGAATTATGCTTGCCTTTTTCTCTGATTTTTTTCCTCTTTTCTTCACCTAACTAAATTGTAATTGTCCCTTAAAATTCTGCTCATATATCCTGGCTCCAGGAAGCCTTTCCTGATAATCTCCGTCCAACTCCTACCCCCATCTGAGTTAGGAGCATCTCATGCATATCCCCATAGCAGTTTGTACTAACTTCTATAACTGCATTTATCATGATGTGTTGTAATTATATGTTTACTTAACTGTTTTTATCTATTGCATCGTGAGCTCCTAGAGACCAGAGGTTGCTTTTTTTTTTTTTTTTTGAAACCTGTAAGTCAGAGGCTAGATCATTTTGAGGCAAACAGTAGGTATTCAGTAAGTGTGGGCTGAGTGAGTGATTGAATGAATGACATTTAATTATCCCCTAATGGGTATATTTATAATAGCATTCACTCTGTTAATTAGGTTGTGAAACTTGGTTGGGTAAAGACATTGACTTAGTTCCTTTTGGATTTTACTCCTTTTCCCCATCTAGCATACAGTGAGCATTTATTAAACACATATTGACTAGATCATGAGTTAGAACCCAGTTTCAAATATCCCATTATATATGTGTCATATGTCTCTAACATTTGCATGCATTTTTCTGATTTCCAAAAGTATATAGTAATCTAAGTCAGTACTTCTAAAACATTTTAATTCTACTCTGCCTGACTATTCCTACAGTATACTCTGATATTCCATTTTTTAAATAAATAAGTAACAGGGATAGCAGCCTAATTTTTCTTGAATGTGGGTTCAAATAATATGTTACTCCAATCTCTACAACTCTAAATCCTTATTGACCTCGGATGTTATAGGAGAGAAGAGTCTCAAACTGTAGAATTGACTTTCCCTGTTTTTGGAACCTAAAGTTTACTTAGAGCAAGACAGCTTTATTCTCTGTGACCCCAATCAGTTCCCTTGACATCCTGTTTGAAAAATACTGGGAATTAAAGTCTATAAAAAATCATGCTCTCATAAATTCAGATGGGAATTCATATGGGAATCAGAATTGGTACACAAAAAAATATAGAAAGCTGAGGTTTATTGTTAAGCCAGTAGAAAGTATTCCTTAGTTAGCTTTAAACAAAACTGAAGTCAGAATCTAGTGTTACTGAGTAATAAATAAGTTGTACATACACCTCTGATTAAAGCTTCTTCATTGATTACCAAGACACAAAGGGAGTATTGGCAGGCAAGTCAAAAGAAGGATCAACATATAAATTTCCAATGCTCTTTTTTGTTTTTATTGTTCTTATCCAATAGTGAGGGAAATTGATATCAAAGTGAATTTTACTCTTCACTGGGCTGATGCTCATCCTTCTTTTTCTTCGTGTGCCCTTATGTACCACAGCCAGCATTTTGTCTCCATTTCTCTTCTTTCTTAACCCAATTGTCTCTTCTATATGGGAGATAATATCAATGCATGCTTGCACAGCTTCCAATAAACTACATAGGTTTAATGAATTCAGAATAGCTCATGGTTATATCCTGCTTTGGTTCATACTCATAGCTTTACAGACAGGTTTGATTTACCACCAATCTTGCTCTAATTTTTAAACATTCAGATAAATATCTTCTTGACTACCAACAATGTAAATTTTCTTTGCTTGTACACACAAACATGCATTTGGGTATTGAAATGAATGCATAACCTAGATTTCAGCAAATGGAATTTATCAGTTTTCTCTGGTTACCTTTTTTCCTCCTTTCAAAAGCACTACTAGATATTTACCCAAAGAATACAAAAATACTAATTCAAAGGCATACATGAACCTCAATGTTTATAGCAGCATAATCTGCAATGGCCAAATTATGGAAACAGCCCAGATGTCCATCCACTGATGAATGGATATGGAAGATGTGGTGTGTGTGTGTATATATATATATATACATGGCTATATATATATATATATATATATATATATATATATATATATATATAATGGAATATTACTTAGCCATAAAAATCTTGCCATGTGCAATGACATAGATGGAGCTAGAGAGTATTATGCTAAGTGAAATAAGTCAGAGAAAGATAAATACCAGATGATTTCACTCATATATGGAATTTAAGAAACAAAACAAATGAGCAAAGGGTAGGGGGAGGGGTAGAGAGGCAAACCAAGAAACAGGCTCTTAACTATAGAGAAGAAACTGATGGTTACCAGAGGGGAGGTACATGGGTGGAAGGGTGAAATGGGTGATGGGGATTAAGGAGCGCACTTGTGATGAGCACCAGGTGTTATATGGATGTGTTGGATCAGTATATTGTACACCTGAAACTAATATTACAGTGTGTGTTAACTGAATTTGAATAAAAACTTTAAAAATAAAAATAAATAAAATTCAATTACTTTCCCTCTACTACAAAAAAAAAAAAAAAAACCTTCCTTTCTCAACCAGGATTCCTGATCCAAACCACAGAACAAGAAGTGATATGTGTGGCTGTTTTTTCTAGCTCCTGTGAAGATGTTGCCATTCTAGATTCATAAAAGAGAAGTTAATTCATTACATACAGTGGATATATAGTGCATTAGGGCTTAATTCTCTCCTAGAGTTGTGAAAGATACAGTAATTCTGTCTTTGCTTTTACATAGTTCAGTACTTTTAAGCCATTTGGGAATTCTCCTTATTGCCTTTTTCTTTGATACTAAAATCTCTAAATAGCTTCATGCATACCATGTGATTTTCAGATTTGAGGATGTGAAGGATGTTTTTATTTTGGAGGATTTTTTTTTTTTAATAAACTCCTAGGTTTTCCAAAAGAATTAACTTTAACCAGGTTTCCATCATATTCTAGAGATGTTCATGCTTTGGCAGTTACTAATATTTTACTGGTTTTCTCACAGTATTGAAGTAAACTTACTAAAGATCAATTCAGCATAGTACTTAAAAGTTTCAGTTTGGGCTACATTTGAATCCCAGCCCTTGATCTGAAACCCAATCCTGCCTCTTACTAGCTTTGTAATATTAGGCAAGTTAACTTGTCTGCACTTCATGTTCCTATAAAATGGAATGATACCACATTTTAGGGGACCTTAACTATTGAACTGGTGCAGTGCCTGATATGAATAATTACTCAATGAGAATTATTGTATTATCAATACTGATTGTTATACCAAAAGTCCAAAGGTAAAATTATTTTTAGTTTGAACTAACTGTGAAACATATTATCTGCAACATTTATCGCACAGTAAAATATGTTTTGCATTATGGTTATTATCACAACCTGACTGAAAAATCAAGTATTAGCACACTAGCAACTGGACCTAAGTTAACATCAACATTTGTACCATTCCTGCCTTGTTTCTTTTTCCCAACCATTATGTCTGAAAATTAAACTGACAAAGACAGATTAATAGGAGAGAAGCATACTAATTTATAGAATGTAAATTTTACAGAGCTTCATAAGGAAATGAAGACACAAAGAAATAGTTAAACCTGATGTTTTTATGCTAGGCTTGATGAAGGGAGAACAGTCATGGAGAATTATGATGGGGCAAAGAGTATGAGCTAAGGGTAATAAACTGGGGGAAATTTAAAAGAGCTTTTCGTTCTGATACTTCTCAGTGTCACTCCATCTTGGCGATCAGGATGCTCCTTTCCTCAGGGTACAGGGAGGGCAACTCTTATGACCTGTTTTAGGGGTAAAGGGGAGAGGAAGGACAGAGAGACCCTCTTGCTTTTGCCATTTTCTCAAAATTATTAAGTTTAAATTATTCAGCATGCTAAGATGCTATATTTGGGGGTAGCACGTGCTGAATCCCATCATCCTATTGTCCTTGAATTCCATTATATGTCACTCTGCAGGCACCCACCAACTTACAGGTGGGGCAAAGCAGTTTCCCATGAAAATAACTTGATAAATGATGACCAGATTTCTAGACTAGTGTTCAAAACTGAAATAGCATTATAGTTTAACTGAATTGAGAGTCAAATAGAAATATGTGGATTAAGGTAGGAATCTGTGTACTATTTATAACACTATTTCTTGGGAAAATACATTTTAACCCTTAACAGAATCCAGCCTACTGAAAGGCATTTTTATTCTGACAAATTCTGAATGGCAACAGAATCTTTCATCCTGTTTCTTTCCTCCAAAACCTCAAATGGGGCGTCTTCCTTAGAATATCCATTTACTAGGGGAAGGTAAAGGGAGAGGGAAACTGGCAGTTTGGGGCAGGACTTCTTCACAGCATCATCAATCAGTGTTTGTTGAATGAATTTATAAGATGGATGTTGATATCAGGGGTTTACACCTATATAGTTAAATTTCTATAAGCTTTCTATTATTTCTATTTCTACTATCTCTTTCTAGTGAATGCTGATTATTTCTGACTTATTAAATGCCTTCTTTGTCATTATCTTGCGAATAAGATATAGATCTTTGATCCAGGTGAGCAAAGTAAAATAAATATATGACTGAATTAAAAGAGGTGACTTCTATTGCCTGGTCTATTCATGAGAAAGCTAATTCATCATGAATGTAGCAAACAGGATCCTTAGTCCTGTTAAAAATTTTAGTGGTACGATTTTAGAGGAATTGGGTCTTGATTATGTTATATGCATTTTGCTCTTTACTTAAAAGTTCAGAGTGCCAAATGAAGGTAAAAAAACATGTGTTGAGCTTGAAAGCCTATAAAGGATTTTGATGCCCTGAATGATTGTAAGAATTAAAATTGATATGGTTGTTATTCTTACTTGGTTGTTTATACTTTCAGTTTTGCTAACACTACCAATAGTCATGATTAGTCGTCAAGTATCTACTGAGCATCTACACTACAGTGTAGACATTGCCATATTAGGTATACGGAGACTGTAGCAAAAATTAAATATAGGGCCTCACTTAAGGATTTTACAAATTGGAATATTGTCTATTTTTAAAATCATATTTATGTATTCAGACTTTGGTGTTCAGGAATATTACTAGAAACAATGCCTTTGGCTCTGAAAATTAAAACTATTCAACGTTAGCATTAAAAAAGTCCATAGGGGACACCTGGGTGGCTCAGTCGGTTAAGCATCTGCCTTCAGCTCAGGTCATGATCCCGGGTCCTGGGATCGAGTCCCACATGGGGCTCCCTGCTCAGCGGGGAGCCTGCTTCTCCCTCTCTCTCTGCCCTCCCCCCTGTTTGTGCACGCTCTTTCTCTCTCTCTCTCTCTGACAAATAAATAAATAAATAAAATCTTTAAAAAAAAAAGCCTATAGGAAAAAGCCATAGAACATTCTATGTTCACAAAAGACTCATGGGGGAGTTATTTTAAAATTCACCAAATTATTGTTAACAATAACAAAAAAGAACTTGCTTAGGGCAGATTTTCCTAGAATAGATTTGAGTTCTTGGGGCCTTATTATGTAACTTTAAAAGTGCCGTAATATTTCTTTAGGCGGGGCATCTGGGTGGCTCAGTCATTTAAGCATCTGCCTTTGGCTCAGGTCATGATTCCAGGGTCCTGGGATCGAGCCCCACATCGGGCTCCCTGCTCAGCTAGGAGCCTGCTTCTCCATCTGCCTTCCACTCCTCCCCTGCTTGTGCTCACACGTGTGCTCTCTCTCTCTCAAATAAATAAATAAAATCTTAAAAAATATATATTTCTTTAGGCCACATTTTTGTCTATACAGAGATTACATCATTATTCTAAGTAGGTAGTAGGCTTATTTAATTTATTTACCAAGTACAGACCTTTTTGGAAAAGAGAGATAAAGGCAAAGCATGATATTACTCTTTATTAACATTATTTATTGGAGGAAAATGCAAATTTTCACCCTTTAAATGCTCTCCTTTGCTAAGTTATCTAACACATTTGAATTGTATAGGAGACCCTGAAAGAAAGGACTCCAGTAAGCAGTATAGGTCAGAATAAATAACATATAGCAAAGGAGATAGTGTTTATGTAATTTGATATTTTCTTTTTAGTCCATTCAGTTGAATGTAAGGGCATATTTTGAATCCTATGGAATCCATTTTAATCATACTAATAGTGTTTCCCATATATTTTTAGCCACTTACTAGTGGTCATCTAATAAATGTTTCCTACCCAATTTTAAAATTGCAGCTATCATTTTCCAAATTAATCTAAAATATTTACAGTCTTAATAATCCTATGTGTACTATACTTATTATTCAAGAGGTTTTTTAATAGCCTTTTATCTTTTCACAACATCTAAGACAGAATTTTCATTTTATTCTCATTTTTAACAAAAATTACAGAATTGAGAATTATAGAGAAGTGTTGAGGGCTTTTCCACAGGATGTACCCTATCATCATCAATATGCTAAGCTAGAAATAAAAATGGAGAACGTATGGTGTTCTTTCCATTGGTTTTAAAAGGTTCACTTGTATAGTTACATATATATAATGTCAGTTTTTGATAGGTATGCTCATTTTATCATACTTATTTACTTCTCTTCACCTTGAATATTTTGGGAACCCAGTCTCATGTCCAGTGATGTATTTTATATCCAGGAGTAAGTATCAATGCGTTGGGTGATAAATTGAAACCACATACAGCCTTTGAAATATATGTGCTTGCATCATTTATGAGTATACCTTTTAAAATGCTTTTGACTTAGCAGCATGTGACTGCAGAAGACCATTTTCTGCCTCCCTGTGACTTTCATGTGACTTTTGTTACTACAGAAAGTGAAGAATTCTGAAAAATAGTAAGGTTATTATACAAAATATTATTTTATAACAAAACAGAGCTGGATGTGTATTATGCACAGGAAAACTAATATTGTATATATCCCTTGGAATTGAGAGGGCAGAAAAAGTAGGTATGTTGGTACTCAAATGTTTTGCATTTTAAGGGGAAAAAAAAGAATGAATAAGAGAGGAAGGAGAGGGAAAAAGAGAAAGGGAGGGATGGAGAAAGAAAACAAGCCCTGGTTTTTCATTCCCTTTTCTGCTTCAGTATTTAAAGAATAGGTAATTTGGGCTCCTGGATGGCTCAGTCGGTTAAAGTGTCTCCCTTTAGCTCAGGTCATGATCTCAGGGTCCTGGGATCTAGTCCCACATCGAGCTCTCTGCTCAGCAGGGAGTCTGCTTCTCTCTCATACTCTCCCTTTGTGCTCTCTCTCTCAAATAAATAAATAAAAACTTCAAAAAAAAAATAAAGAGTAGGTAATGTATTCTGAGTTTCCCATATTAAATAGTTCAGTGCATAAGCAGCAGCTTATAGAACAAGAGTGAATTCAGAAAGACCTTAAAGATATTTTTAGATTCATGTTCCATGAAACCCCAAAAGGGATTTAGATTCATATGGATTTTTATAACCACAGTTTTCAACTATATTAGCAATTTTCCTTTTCTGAATCTTCCTTAGGGTCAGAAAAGGAAGGTCTATTTTTGAAATTTTGCCGATGCCATTCTGCATCAGTATTGCCTAGAATCATAAAAATCAGCTTGCTGCTTTTTAAATTTGTTTTCCTCTTTGGCAACTTGCTGTTATCCCAGCACACAGCAGTTAAATCTAATTCTGTTTGGGCTACATGCCTAAGTGTTCTTGTTAAGAAGCATGGCATGAACTAATGCATGGCTTTTGAGAAGGCTGCTGTGTGTATCTGCACTAAAAGAAAAGTTCTTGTAGCAGTCTAGCCCTTTTAATTCAGTATTGAAGCTGCAGTAATTAATGATGAACTTCCGTGCAGTGCTTTACAGAGAAGGGAGTTCCCCAGGAATAAAAGTGGGAACTGAGGCAGATAATGGTCTTCTGCAGTCAGATGCTGCTAAATTAGTCACAGGTACTTCTCAGTAATGGAGAAAGGGCATCCCTTCAAAGAATACACATGAGTGGGAGAATAGGAAAGAGAAAAAAAAAAAAAGATGCCATTGGAACCTGCAAGAGGTTGTTATGAGGAAATATTGAACATTTAATCTTTATATTCCTAAGTCATTTTTGTGGGCATAAATTATTAAGTTTTGCTTAATTTATATCAGGATGTTCCCAATGAAAGTTAATGTTAGTACAGTAATTGAACCAGTTATCAATTACTCCAACCTTTGATATATAGGTTAGTGAAGTTTAAACGAACAAAAAGTGTTATATGAGCAGAAGCCCAGAAGCATCTAAATGGCCTCCTTTAGCTCATTTCGCTTTATACATAGCAAGCTTATCTGTAATCTCCCCAAGTCCTATGTCACAGAGCCACGTAACACAGTTTAAGAATTAAAGGACAGGTCAAAATAATCTTAAGTCATTCATTCAACCTCAACTGCCACCATATAGCAAGGGTCTCTGTAGCCATTCTCTATTATATTCAGTGAAAGTAGTATTTCCAAAGTGTTCTTGGGCATGTAAGTACCACTCTTTCAATCCATCAATATCATTACCCTTTCATTTGCAATTAATTGACAGTAAACTTGCAGTTGATTAACTTTCAGACATAACTGAACTCTATTTCAAAGCCTTTATAGTCTGAAACATTCTCCAACTAGAATTATCTACTTGGACTTTGTTTTACTAAGTCATTTATCCTGGTGGATGCAGTCATTGCTTTATGTTTGAAATCACTTTGGCTTCCTTTTAAACATCCCATCCACAAAGGGAAATTTTGCTGCTGCTTTTAAGATTAGTGTTGATGTGATTCTGTCTTTTCTCTTACATACACACACACCTTTTGAATTTTATAAGCTATGCATTTTGACTATGGCCTATTGACTTTAAAAGAGAATTTCAGATCAGGAATGATATTGGTGTTTTTAAGGTCTGCCATGTATTTTGAAAGTCAATTGAAGTAAGAAATGTGAAGAAAGTATCTATAAGAATCCCCATTTTGTTATTTATTACCTCATTTACATTCACCCACTTTCTTAACTGCAGTTCCCTACATTTCACTTTTTTCTGTGCTTCTTTTCCCTTTCCTAGTGAGTGTGTGTGTGTGTGTGTGTGAGTGAGTGTTAGTGTGTGTGTGTGTGTGTTTTAGCAGAAACTACCTGTCTTCTTTATCTCTAGTTGTTTCTTGTTTTCCTTTCCCTTTTCAATGAATAGTAACCCAACCTATCTCAGCCACTGAGGAAAGAGTATTAACCTTAATAATTGCTGTTAAAATGAATATGTATATCTCAGCTTGCTGTGAAGGACCAAAATGGGATGAGCATAGCTGCTTTAGTGTTGGACTATGGCAACCCAACCATGTGTGCCTAAATTCTAAGTCAACCTGACTCACAGCAATATGGGAGAAATAATCTAGATGAAACTAGCATAAATGAATTAGGTATAATATTTCTACCTATAAAATTTCTAAGTTATACAGTGACTCTGTGAAAAGACTATTTATAAAAAGAATGTATGTGCCTTTTTCACCTTAATTGAGTTAAAACATAATACTAATGAATCCAGGGTTACAAATTTGTAAAACCAGTTAACTTCATAGCTTTTCTCTCATTATAGACTATAAACTAATCCCAAATATCTTATTGCAGATGTGTATGCAGGGGAAGGACTGAGGAAGGATGTGTTGATGGTTCAAAATAAATTCATCAAAAATTGAATGAGACTGATTTTAACAAAAAAATATGATGCTCAGCCTGTGTTATACTAAAAGTTTTTTTAAATCAAATGTCTATCATTTTCAGCAGCAGTTTCTATTTTTCTTTCATTTTCAATAACTTTTGTCTTGTTTTTCACGTATTCCATGAAGAATATAGATAAGCAAAGAGAAAAAAATCACTCTTGAACTCCCCCATATTAATTGTTAAAACTTAACAGAATAATAAGGAAAGTGAATTGAAGAGAAGAGAGGAGAAAGTAGGAGTTTCCTTAGAGGATATAGAATAAATAAAGAATAAAGAAGCATATATAGAAAGAATACCACCAAAGGATTCCCTATGTGGAAAAAAAAATAAGAATAGCTAGTGTATAAGAAAGTTAAGATTTGGAAAGCTCTGCTGAATTAGTTTCTGCAGAGTTTGACTTCATTGTATTCCTCATTTAACAACCGAGCAATGCAGGGCACAGCAAAGCTACCTGAAGCAACCCTGAGAAGGGTAGAGGGAGTAGATTGTTTAATGATGAAACTGTCAGGCAGTGATTACAATTTAACAACATTCTCAATTAATATATACTTAGTGAAGGAAAAAAACAATGAAAAATATATGACTTGTAGACATTGGCATTGTGTTTGTTGTTAGACAAGAGGGCAAAAGAGTATCCAGATGATCCCAAATTCCAAATTTGAGAAATCTGTGCTAAAAGGTTTATAGGTATTGGCAGCTTCAGGTAAATGTCCTTTGGTGAATCAGTTACCTTTTATCTTTTCTTTTTTACAGTTCTCATTTTTTAATGAAATATACAATAAAGGGGCGCCTGGGTGGCTCAGTCATTAAGCGTCTGCCTTCAGCTTGGGTCGTGATCCCAGGGTCCTGGGCTCGAGCCCCGCCTTGGGCTCCCTGCTCTGCGGGAAGCCTGCTTATCCCTCTCCCACTCCCCCTGCTTGTGTTCCCTCTCTCGCTGTCTCACTCTCTGTCAAATAAATAAATAAAATCTTAAAAAAAAAAAAATAGGGTGCCTGGATGGCTCAGTCGTTAAGCGTCTGCCTTCGGCTCAGTCATGATCCCAGGGTCCTGGGATCGAGTCCCACATCGGGCTCCCTGCTCTGTGGGAAGCCTGCTTCTCCCTCTCCCACTCCCCCTGCTTGTGTTCCTGCTCTCTCTCTCTGTCAAATAAATAAATAAAAAATCTTAAAAATATATATATATATATATACAATAAAGAATAAATAACAAACACCCATACACTGACCGCCTAGATTTAACAAATGTTCATGTTTTATTATAGTTTCTTTAGATCTTTTAAAATGTTTTTAATAATTAAGGAATTATGACAAAGCTCAAATTCCCTTTGCATAGAATTTTCATTATATAAGAACAATACATTGTATGATAGAAAATTAGAAATACATTCTTTGCACATATATGGCATATACTAACCCTGCATTAGAATGGTGCTATACTTGTCAGGATCCCTTTTGCTCCTGTGACAACCTGACATGGTCCTGCTTATATTTATTTTTAAAATAACACTTTAGTAGCATGATTTCAGTGATTTTTGGTATGTGCTAGTAGAGATAAAATACACACATACACATACTATATGTATATATATTGTCGGGGAAGAAAATTTTTCCTTTACCCTTCAAAGGTTCTTTTGCCTGGTCTAAGAATTAAAGTGACATGAGACAGATTAACAGGAGAAAATTTTAATTTTGTACATAAGAGAATCTCACATACATGTAGGTTCAAAGGGTAAAATGAGGTATTTATGTCATTCTGAGCTAAGAAATGAAATAGGGATTTGGGCTTTAAAAAGAAGGAGGGCAATTCATAGGGCAATAAGAAGAAGGGCAGATGTTTGATAATTAGATGTTTGCCCTGCTATACAGATAGGTCACTTATATAAAATTTATGTATGGTAAAAACTCTAATTCTGGGAAAGACCCCCAATATATGTTCTATTAGAGAGGGAAAAATGAAATAAGAAGAAATCAGAGAGGGAGACAAACAATAAGAGACTCTTAATCTCAGGAAACAAACTGAGGGTTGCTGGAGGGGAGGTGGGTGGGAGGGATGGAATGGCTGGGTGATGGACACTGGGGAGGGTGTGTATTGTGGTGAGCGCTGTGTATTGTGTAAGACTGATGAATCACAGACCTGTACCCCTGAAACAAATAATACATTATATGTTAATAAAAAATAAATTAAAACAGTTAAAAATAAAAAATAAATTCTTCTAGGTAGTTAAAGGAGGGGCAGGAGTTTCTCTTGAGCCCCCTGGATCTTGATTGCCTTCAGCTCAAAAGAGTCCACATGCCTAAGTGGCACACTTAGAGGATATTTGTTTGAACTCCTTCAATAAGCTATTTACATACTAAGTATGTGTGTGTACAGACACACACATATATATGATCATTTTCCTGTTTACTGTGTTGAAACATCAAATAAACTGGCCAGAAGTAGGTAATATATCTCAAAAACTGCTCTTACTGACCCCAACCAAGCCATAATACCATAGATTTGTATATAAATATATAGGAAATCAAAAGGAATAAAACAGGAATGCAAAAGTAACAAAAGCACTAATACTGAACCAAAACACCCCCTGGCATCATTAATAACATTGTTCTGTTCCAAATGAAGCTTAATGTGACTTGGACATGGGTATTGATGATTGATGATTAACAGCATAGATATTCTTTATAAGTAAGCTTTCACTAGTTTCCCTATGTGATACATTTTTTTTATAAACTTTGAAAATCCCTCAGTACTTCTAATTTAGAAGTATAGATCCACTGTCTGGAGAATACTAACAAGTACAGTAGCTATCACAAATTAATAACAATATGGTATCATAGAGCTTTTATGCAGAAATTTACATTAAAACTTCAATAAACAGAAAAGTATTCTCTTTTATCAGAGATACCTTCATTGATTTTTATGAAATACCAAATTAATTTCAAAACATATATTTATGTCCTACATAGCTGGAAACCTAAGTCTGAGCACCTACTATGCCTCTTTTTATTACCAATCTTTGGCCCTTCTGACAAATTACAACACTCTTCTTTGGTCTGAAAGAGGTTTCAAATGGTTTCCAGACTAAGAAGGATTGAGGAGAGTAGTTGCAGTACTTGACTTTTGATAGTTGGTATCATAATCATCATAGCCATTATCATTCTCTCCTCTATTGTTATCACCTATTATTATCATTCTCACCTCTATTATTATCATCAGACATTATTAAATGTCAAGTATAGACCAAATTTCCACCTGCATTGGTTTATTTAATTTTCAAAACAATCCTATGAGGTGGAAACTCAACAAAGCATGAGCCTTTGCATACTACTAGCTATTCCCTCAGTCTGGAAAGTTCTCATCCATCTTCCTCTAGGTGTCTCAGATCTTAACTCAAATGATACCTCTTCAGAAAAGTCTTCCTTGTCCACTCTATCTAAAAGTTATACCCTACTGCTAATCACTTTTTATCTCATTACTATCTTTTATTTTCTTTATAAGCATTTATTACTAGCTGAAACTATCTTATGTACATATTAGCTTAAGTGCTTAATATCTGTCTACTCCTATTAGACTGTAAGCTCTATAGTAGCAAGGTCCCTGTCGATCTTATTTAGGTTTTAACCCCTGTACCTAGATCTAAGCCTGGCATTGGGTACATGCTCAAGAAGTATTTTTTCAGTAAATGAATGTTATCATTGTCCTGATCCTTGTATATGTGGAAACTAATGCTTAAAAAGTTAAAGTAATTTAGCCAAGATCATGTAGCTGTTTTTTGTCTGCTTAAAGAAGGATTCATTGCATGTGTAAGTCTCTAGCTTTAGCATATCAAATTAACACATGTTCTTGGACCTACAGCTCTCAGGCTTATGTTGAAGTAAAAATTTGCACACATCTAAAATAATCTTACCTATCTTCTTCATCCTGAGAATGATTTATATAAATATGAGCTTACACTAGTATGAGGGAATAGAACCAGTAGTGTATATAGAGAAAATGCAAATTTTGCAAGGTAATTAAAGTGGGCTGAAACAACTCAAACTACTGATAGACCTAAATTTAGCAATGTTCTAAGAAAGAATATCCCTTCTTCTTCAGGCTTTTTCTTACACATGTGTAGCTTTTTCTATTTAAAAAAAAAAAAGTCTAAAAGGAAGCTTTATTCAGAAAATATATATACTATATTTTACCTTAATTACATAGTAATCTGGTCAATATATTTATCTTATATAATTTTTACATTATATTGCATTTCTTTGATTTTAATAAGTTCTCTTTCCCTTAGGAATTTTTCATGACTGAATCTTGACAAAAGAAAGTTTATATTCAAACTGAGTTTTCACTAGATTTGGGTAAAAAAGAAACTACAAAAATTTTTTGTGTATTAAACCTTGGAGATTATATTTTAAGTCAAATTTTTTAAAGATATAATGTATATTTCATATAAATGTATTCCATTTCTAATATGGTAAACTACTATTTTAATATTATAGTCAAAATACAAACTGCAGTCCATTTAAAAGTGACTACAGCTGGTATTTCATACAATCTTAGAAACCAAAGGTATGCACTAGGGGACAAACTCAAAAATAAACCAGAATTCAACTAACAGACAAATTCTATTAATAGGTACTCCCAGGCCATAAAGTTCTCAGGTAAAATTGTGAAAGACTTTGAAATAAACAAAAAGGATTTTTGGCTGTCTTGTCTAGGGCACCCTTCTGGATCATCTCCTCTTTCATTGTCTGAGCTATTGTACAACACTAAATTGTAGTATGTGAATAGTAATGCAAGTGATCCTAATCCATAGAAGTGCACACTGTGTCTATTTGGAGATGCAACTGATTTTTGTTCAATTAATCTGAAAGTTCATTTCAACATTCCTGATGGTCCATGTATATGGTTTTTTTTTTATTCTTTTTTGAATCAATTGGAACATTGTCCCTTTATTAACATTTAGATAAAATCTTTGACATACATTCATTTTATGTTTGTACAAAAGTCATGAATTTACCTTTTTTAAAAAAATTAACTTTTGGGACGCCTGGGTGGCTTAGTCAGTTAAGCGTCTGCCTTTGCCTCGGGTTGTGATCCCAGCGTCCTGGGATCAAGTTCCGCATCAGATACCTTGCTCAGTGGAGAGCCTGCTTCTCCCTCTGCCTGCCGCTCCCCAAACTTGTGCGCGCTCTCTCTCTCTCTCTCTCTCTGACAAATGGGTAAATAAAATCTTTTTTAAAAAATTAACTTTTAACACAGTTCTTTTAACAGTTCTTTTAACACAGTTCTTCTTTATAAGCTAAAAGTTCAATTTTAATGGTAATGGATTTGCTGCTTTTCCATCTGATTTAGCCCAGACATGAAAAATTTAAAAATTCAGAGAAAATGGAAAGGACATATGTAAACAAGAGTCTAATAATATCAAACTATATCTGTAAACTGTTTACTTGGTTATATCATAAGAGGCTTGGTTAACATAATATATACCACACAGGGTTGTAATAAAAGTCTTTTAAAAATTTAGGTCTTATCTCCAGTCCTCAAAGGAATATCCTAAACATTTTCTAAATCATTCTATTTTATTAATACAGTGTAGAAATGTCTTTGTCTTTGTACATTTTCCATGTGCCTTATGAATGCTAGCTAGGCATTTAGACAAATAAAAACTGCAATATAGCATCCTTTGATTTAGAAAGGAAAACTATGTAGCCGTATTCTTATATGGTATACTCAGTAGAAGCAGAAGTTTGGGGTTTTTTTTAATGAATAAGTGATATGACATGACATTTAAGAATGTGTAGGGGAAAAAATGTGTAAGGAAGGAAAATAATTTTCCATCTACGTTTCCTAGTTCTTGGCTGAGACCTTCTATAACAAAAGACAGATTAACAAGAGAAAAACAAACAAGTTTATTAACATGTATACCTCATGTATATTTGGGAGTAACTCCCCAAGATAGCCTGAACCACCAGCTTAAATACCACATATAGCTAAAGACAAAATAAAGTGGAGGCAGAGAGGCCAGTTATGGGGAGGTTACCAGAAAACACAGTAAACAGAAGTAAAGTTTGTGATACAGATTTAAATCCATGCCTTTTCCATTGATAACATTTTCTTGTGATTTAGATCATCCTTTTCTTGGTACAGAGAGGGAGACACCCTTGTAAATGGAGATTTCTTTTATAAATACAAATTTCCTTTACCAAAGGGTAACTTCCACTCTATTTTCAGAACTTCTGTGTTTGCTGTTTCTCAAAATAATCAGCTCAAATAATCTTTATGTCAAAAAGGCATATTTTGGGGTGGCATATTCTACTCCCTTTATATGCCACCCCCAAAATATGACATACTGATTATTTGCAATTAAAGTTACTTAAGAAACAGCCAGTTCAAGAAGGACACTCCCCAGAAAGCAGATAATAAATCTCCTGTGTGAAAGGTACCCTCCCTGTACCAGAAGGGGAGAAAGCATCCTTACTACCAGAGATGGGATTTTAGCTCCAAGAAGACTACATACACAAACCTTATTCCTTCACTAATTTACTCCCCCTGGCTTACACTCCTTTGTCTTGTCAATTCTTCACAGATTTATTGTTTCTTAATCTAAAAGATATAAAAGCTGAATGCTTTGGTCACTTCTTTGAACCTCATATCTCTGGGGTTCCTGTACATACAAAATTAAATTTGTTTTTCTCCTGTTAATCTGTCCTATGCCAATTTAATTATTAGACCAGCCAAAGAACCTAGAAGAGAAGGGAAGAGTTTTCATTGCCTATAACATATTATGCTATCCTTAAATGAAAACCAAAGAGAATATTAAATCTAGTTTAAAACTCAGTATCTTAAAACTCTATGTTTAATGAAAGCCAATGCGACTTTCTTCCAGAAGTGCCAGGAAGTGGTAATAATTGCAAATGCTCAATAATTCAGGGTTTTATATTACTGACTATATCCATCTTTCAGGCTCTAGTTCATAAAACTAACAGGTTTTTTAAACTTCCTATTCAAATACTTACCTAATCTTACTTGATCTTATTAGAGCTGTCAAAATTACAAAGAAATTAGTCAACATCCTGTGTTACAGTTCCAGAGTATCATCCAAACAAAAGTAACAACAACAAGCATAGTAATAGCTAATGCTCATATACCATTCACTCTGGGCCAGATTCTCTTCTAAATCAAACACTTCACACATATTATCTCACTTTCTTCATAACAACCCTATGAAATAGGGATTTCTGTCATTCTCATTTTATACATAAGAAAACAAATACCTAAAAGAGATTATAACTTACCCAGTGTTACACAGCTAATAATGGTAGAACCAAGATTCAAATCCAGGCAGTCTGGCTCTGGAGTGCTACTCCCCAAACTGCCTTTCATACCAGTTTTCCTTCACTCTTATATCCCCGTGCCTATTCTGAGTGGTTCTTATTGCCAAGAGAAATAGTCAAGAGCAAAAGGCAATGGAAATTCAAGGACAGATTAGGAATGCAGTGATTGCCACTGGTAAATTAGAAAGATAGGGTCATTTACTCATTTACTGGTGTACAGAGAAATGAATTTGGAAGTCAGGAGGGCTAAGTTTCATTACAACTTTACTGTGTAAACTAAAGCTGATAACAACCCCTGCTTTCTCATCTCTAGAATGAAGATAAATTACTCTGTAAAGTAGTTAAATATTCATCTAAAGATTAGGAAATGGTGTCAAGAATAATCTGAAATCCCTACCAGTCAAAAACTATATTATTCAGCTTCGTTATGTTTATACAATTAGGTAATATATATTCCTCGTATTTATCATGATCAACATCAAAATTCTCAGAACAAACATCAACTCAAAAATATTGTTGATACCAAAGGGAGACCAGCCTGGGATTTACAAATTTTCTAGAAATCATTGAGAATGACTCAATTTAGAATTAAAGCTTTATGGATAATGCATTAAGAATATTCACCATTGATATTCAAATTTGTATCCCTTTCAGCCATGGTGATAACCAGTTCTCTTCTTGGTTATGTTCTACATATCATAGTATTCTCTTTGAGAATGAGGAGCTCAACAAGTTACGTATAAAGCAGCATAAATAGGCTTTTGATTTTCAGTGTTCATTATAATTCACTTCACCAACTGTGTAACCTGCTATAATTCCAGCTTTAGAAGAAGTCAGTGCTGGAAAAGAAGAGTTCTTCACATTTGCCTAGGAGTTAAGAAAGCTCAGTGGAATTCAAGGCAATAATAATTCATGTCTTAGTGGGGAAACATTCAAGAATAGTCCTCTGGAAAAGATTGTAAAATTGTACTGCTTACAAATATTGTCTGTGTTCCTGAAAAGGCTTACGTTATACATAGATAATAGCACTGTTGTTTTTATCTGTAATCAACACACGACTAAGAGTTCAAAGAATAATTAGTTATGGATGTGTGTGTGTGTGTGTGTGTGTAGAAGTTCACCTTTTGTTAGAGACTTTTAAATGTGATGACTTTTTTAATGATTATTCCATTTAATTAAATATCTAAACCAATAGGAAAAGAGCAAGTGAAGCAGAAATTTTTTATAAGCCTAAGCTCTTATAACTTTTTGATAATAACATTTCTTTTTTGTTTCTTAGATGGTCTATTAAGTGGGCAATTGGTTAATTTCATGACCAATTTTATATAATTTTCTCAAAAAAAGAACAACTTCTTTTATATATGATTTGATAAAGGGCAGCAGATGGAGATAGGAAAGATTTCTTAGAGCAACAAAATCCTGGAGATAAAAGGAGGCTTAGAAATTGTCTCTTTCAAAGTTTTTTAACCTTTTTTCTCCTATGGAGCCATTTGGGAATCTGGCAAAGCCTACAGACTTCTTTTCAGGAAAGTATTTTTAAACATATAAAATAAAATACGTGGGATTACAAAGAAAACTAATTAAATTTAAAATCATTATCAAAATATCTATGAAAAACAAATTGTGTGGTAATAATGCCTCTTAAAATGCATTAAGTAACTAAATCTAGCAGCAAGTCATTAGACTACTGTAATTTGAAATCTTGGTGAATATGAAGAGTATTTTAAGATATCCATAATAATCTGATACAATAGATGCTATCATTTTAATGTGGTTAGTCACCTAAGCTCATAATGAAAGAAAGAAAGAAAATTTACTTAGGTTGGTGAATATAAAAATTTTAATTTTTTTCTCCATCCCAATGAATGGACACCTGACTTTTATCCACAAGTTCTCTCAAGGGCTCCATCATCTTTAGTTGAAACCCCTGGAAACATTATCATTTTACAAATGAGGAAATCAATTCCCATAGAATTGAGATAGCTTAACTAAAATCATACAACACAGCATTAGATTAATCCTTGCAGAGGTAACTTCAGACCTTAACTCAGCTTTTTCCTGAAGTTTTAGTCTAGAATTTGGCAGTTGTAGTCTGTCATTTGTCACTGATTCATGGCATGATCTGGAGCAAATTCTTTGTTCTCATTGTACCTCAGAGTCTACCCAAGTAAATGTAGGTGACTAAAAATCTAAATAAGGATAATAATAATGACTTAGATTTGTATTGCTTTTTTTCACTTAATAATAGTTTTCACTTTCACATACAATATCCTACTGAATTTTCCCCATTTTATGGATAAGGAAATTAAAACTCCAAGATGTTAAATGTTATGTCTAAGGTCACACAGCTAAGAAAAAGATAAACCAGTATCAGAAACCATACCACTGGACTGCAAAGGACGTTCTTTTTATCATGCTGCCTTTCATGTCATAAATAAACCAAAACTCTGAGTTCCTCAGTTGAATATGTGTTGTGATAACATAAATCTGATTAAACACAAATGAATTGTCATTATGCTCAGATGAGCCAAATATTTGTACCCTAATTTATCCAGATAAAATGATGAATGAATGGAACTATGGAAAAAGCTTTTCTAAATCATTCTCAATTTTTTATATAAGAATTGAGAAGATAAAGAAATAGAATTTAAAAGTCTGAGATTGTAGAGTTGTTGGCTTAATGTTTAAATCAAACCTTTCTTTCCTTCTGTTTCTGGGTAGGCTAAAGAGGCAAGTAATCTAAGTAAATGCCGATGAGGTCCTTTTTCTCTATCTTAAGTTTTATTTTGATGAGTAAATGGTATTCAAAGAAGTTTGTTCTGTGTTGTATGATTTTAGTCAAGATAGCTTAACTAAAATCATACAACACAGAACAAAGGTCAAGATATTCTGGCCTACTAAGAATAGGATGAAGGAGAGAAAATGGTAATATAATAATCTTTAAAAATTAAAAATCTAAAAAAAAAAATTAAAAATCTAACTAAATTGCATGCCACACATAAACCAAAAAATAAAATGGATGAAGTTAACTACTATCATGAATAATAGAAAAGCAAAGTTGAAATTTTTTTCTAATGAGCTGGAACAACTCATGTTAAAATAAGTTTTATTGACAGTAGAGAAGAGTACATAGGAAACTTAGTAACAATTTCTAAATAGATAATCTTTTTTGTTGTTTCTTTTTTTAAATGTAAGAAGATTAAGATTAAATTGCCTTTCCAAACCATTGCCATAGAATTTCTCAAATTAGTAAGTAAGCAGATATACAGAAGCTTAATTTCTAATTTAAAAATGTGACTGCTGGCCAGTACAATCATGCTAAAAATAGAAAGAGGGCTTTCTTTAATGTCTATCAAAGATGACTTCCTTTGTTCTTGTTTGACCCCATCTGACCCAACTGCTCAGAATTTTTCAGTATGAACCATATTGTATAGAATTATCCCTAATATTTGCAAGGAGAAAGAATACAATTTAGCCTGGTGAGCAGCAAAATAGAAGCAGTTTTAAACCTGAGTTGTGTTAACCGGCAATCAAATGTAATCTCCATTTTAATATTTATACATCTTATATTGTTATGAACCTATTCTTAACATGGGCTTTATTTATTTTATTTGTTTCTCTCCTCCCTCACTTCTGCAAAAGGCAGAAGGGAAAGGATGTTTGTTATTCACACATTGTACCCCACTAACTGGTGTTATACATCTGGCTTCCACTGGAGAGCCCCTGACATCGCAGGGAACGGTGATTGAAATTCCACACATTAGCTTCAAGCTGGGGGCTCGTAGCTACTGCAGCATTGAAGGGGTCTTTTCCTGGCTTCTTTAAAATAAGCATGGTGATGGGATGGTTTAAGGGAAGAACACCTCTCAAAGCACATGACCACTGCTGCGCTTCCTTGTGTCCTGCTTTCTTCATAACAGCTTGGCACTACATTTTTTCCCTGTATCTTAATGGGCTTGTGTGTACGAGTGGGAGGGGGTGGGGAGAGTTGTCGGTGGATGTTTATACATTATGCATGCATCTTTCAGTGTTAGAGTGATGTGCCTTCCCTTATGTGTCACAGGTTATGGTCACAGATTAAATCTTCTGTGTTCCTGAGAGATTGGACAGTCTCTCTTACTGGTGTGAGATTCATGTGTTTTGATGTTTACACCCTTAGTTGTTCTTCATGCTGCATTGAACATAAGTAGAAATGTTGTCCCATAAGAGTTAGCTTTTCATGTTGGGCTGAAAAAGTCTTCATTTCTGTATAGCAATTCATGTTATTATAACCTATGGCTTTCAATTGTACCTCCCATAATGAAGAGCTGACTTTAAACACTGTGCTATTCTTGTTATGACCTAAGCATAAGGTAAGTCACTTCTCTAACTGTATCTAAAGATTGTGGTTGTTTGCTAATATTTTCTCAGCTTTGTTTAAAGAATTTTCACTTTTTTCCTTACCATTTATTACATGCTTTCCCCTCTTTTGTTTTCTGTTTCATGGCTTAAGATTTCTTACTGGACAATGTGATCTTCAGCAAAAATTATATTACACATGTAAACACATGTTGAAATGAATTAAATGAATTATTTGATGTCTGAAAGCAGTCTTGATTAGTAAATGAATACCTATGTTTTCAGTAGGTCTCTTGTGTTTTTCATTTCCTCCACTGACTGTAATGTAATAATGCTGTTTCTGCACATTATTTTAGTTTAATTCCAGCTGAAAGGGGAATTGTTAACACCATAAAGTTAGATTTTAATTATAGTAAAAAACATAATCAATAAAATAAAGTAAGAGGTAATCCAGTACCATACCTTTCATTTTGTTTTTCAGACTTCCCTTTGTTTTTTTTTTCCATTGACTAAAAAGCCAGGGTAAGATTAAAAAAACAAAAAACAGTAAACTGTAAAACTTGGGACAGAACTGTGTTACTTTCTTTCTAGTCCATATGTGTGAGAACAAGAACAGTAATTGTTTCTTGACTTTATTCTTTCAAGTAAATCCCATTACATTGTGAGTTAGGTAAAATCTTCATATTGGGATTTTTATAAAATTAGGTAAATATTATAAAGATGACCAGTTTCATGATGCAAGAGAGAGGGCATCTGCTTGTGCATATATATTTTAAATGTCTTAAAATTATTTTCCTCAGTCTTTTTATATATACTGAAGATCACTAAAGTTAAGAAGTTCATGAAATCATTGATTTTAAGTGATTTCCCTCAATCTGGGTCAAATAGCCAATGTAATGTAAATGAAAAAACATTGGTTATACTGCTGTTAGCAATTTGTTCAGGAAACTGAATTGTTTTTTATCATCCAAATTTCTCTTCCCAAACCATGAAATATATAATTCTAAACTCAGGCACCACAAAGCAAGATTTGGGATTTTATCATTAAATTCATGCTATGAACAAATTTTTTTAATTTTTAAGCCACCTAAGGCAGGGAGAGGGAGAGGGATTTTTTAAATTGCTGTTTTGGTTTGGTTTGACTTTTTTTGGTAAAGCTAGCTAGTTCTTCACCACCATTTCCATTTAGATGTTATATAAATCTGTTGAAACATTTGATGAGACAATTTGAACTACTCATCTGAACTGCTCTGTTCTTTATAAATCTCTTGTTTCTATCCACACACTAGCTCCACTCTAGATTGGAAGGGCTTAAAGATGAACTCTGGAGGAATAGAGGCTACGACTTAAGAGTAACTATTACTGATCAAAGGAGCTGCTTTCCATTCGCAAACATTGCAATCTTTGCGCTATGGGTTTGGGCTCCTTCTGTTTCTACATCTTGTTGAAGACTTTCTTGACTTCCATTTGACTTCTTTGAACTCTGTTTTTGTCTTTCAACATTTTCCCCTTTTTTTTCTTCTCTCTCCCAGATTTTTCTCACTCTGTTAGCTTTCTCTTGTGTTCCTTAAACTGCTTTTTAAAATGTAGTTTATCTCTTTATCAAGCTTGTCTATTAATTTGTCTATTAGTGTTTGTTTCTTTTCTCCTTTAAGGCTGTAGTAGTCTAGTTACACCTATTTTCATTCCATGGTGTGCAAACTTGGTTATTTATTTTGCAGCAAGTTCATTAGTGATTCTTACCCTCTTAGTATGAATTTTCAATAAGAAATAGCAGAACATTTTGCATTTGCATAATGTCCCCTTCTGTAAGCCCATACTTTCTTTTCTATTGTCTAGACTTACTTCCCCAAGCTTCTCTTTCTTCTTTTTCTTTTTCTCACTCTCGTGTCTTCCTCCCTGTATTTTTATTTCAAGTAGTCATTAATTTCCTTTCCCTTTGGCCCAGAATGGTTTTTCAATAAAACTTTTGAGTAAAAGAATATAAGAATATTATCTTTCAGATTAGCTTCTTCATTCTAGTATATTTAAAACTAATTAAATAATCTGGGCCAAAAGAGAATAACTTTAACATCTGGAATTATTTTTCCCTTTTTTTCCCTTTTTTTGGTGTGTGTGTGTGTGTGTGTTTTTCTTGTGTGTATGTCTGTGATTTTTTTTTATTATTGTTGTTGTTTCTTTAAACATTAACAATTGTTCTTTTCAGGGAAGGACAACCATAACCCACCCTAAGTTGCAACATTCCTTTCATAAGTTGTTTCATTACAATAGTAGATTGTGTTAAGCAATAGAAATTAATATGTTGTGTATATATATCCATTTGGGGCAAGCTGCTGTGGAGTGGGAAGAAGAGGTGTGCAGTTTAAGTACAATTTCCTCTGATATTAACAAATGTTAGTGCCATCCAACGTGGCTCTTGAATTCAACACTTATAACATTTAAAAGAATGTTCCGCTTTGACCTAAACTATTTGAATCAAAGCATAAGGGTTTCTGATTGATAAACTCTATATAAACACCTAAGAACTGATAAATAAATGAGTTCAATTTTATTGATTTCCAACACAGGCATCTTTCATTGCCCATATTTTATTTATAACCAATTATTTTAATAAGTAAATAAGTCATTGGAATCACACATAAATACTGTATATGAGGATTTCTGTTTTCCACTTATCAACATGTATAATTAAAAATTACTACAATGGAGTATTTTATTATAACTTTATTACTTGAATTACCTTACTAATCTAGTCAAGAGCTATCACAGTGCCTTAAGATTAGGGGTCTGTATTCATAGCTGAATATGTGGTAACTTATTTTTTTCCATATACTAATTTCAATGTACATCAATAAAAAAAATTGCCTTTGGTTTTGCTTCTGTCCCATTTATAATGTACCCCCAATTTTTTTCTAGAAGTCTGCTCTTTCTTTATAGTAAGGAAAAAATATGAAACAAATATAATATATTTTTACTAATATGTTATGATATCTGAGATATATTAAGCCTTTGCTCCTAAACCTCAGGAGCTTGCCCATTAAGTATGCATACATATCTGGCTATCTATGTTATGAGCCCTAAATTACTGAGTTTATGCTCTCTCTGCAGGTCCAGTCCAGGTGCAGCAGCAAGGAGAACATTCTCAGAGCCAGTAAGTATGTCATCATTTCAGATGGACTACTGAATTAAGAGTTTGCAGTCGACAGGAAGAAGAGCTAAAAATATTTTGGTGAAACAACGAAGAGCAATTGGGGACAGTTTATATAAAGAATATAAATGTTAGGGCTTTCACCTCCTAAAAATATTAGTATCAACATATTAGTGAATATTTCCCTCATTCCAACTGTTTCTGGAAGCTGACAACAGAATTTTAATAGCACTTCTAGTTAGGGTAGTAACGAGTTCCTCAATGATACTACAGTGAGAACCCTCTTTAATTGCCCCACTGCCAAAAAATATTTGAAAACAGACTTAACTGAAAATAATAACATAAATCCACAATAAGAATCTAACTTAAAAAAAGTAAGTGACTCCTGAAAGGAGTCATAATCATTTTGTAAATATGAATTCCTGAAATACCCTACCTTCATAAGCAGCATGTTTTAGAACATAGTGCCATGAACCAAGGATAAAGAAACCTTTGTTTTTTTGTTTGATCACTAATAACATTAACTTGAAGTCATCTAACTTTGTGTATTACTCATTTTACTATCCTATAAAAAGGAAATATAAATAGCTTTTCCTTACCTATATCCTTGAAATGATATAACATTGAAAGTTGTGCCTTAAAAGTTTTAGGATCCTAAAAGTATTATATAAATGCTAATAATTTAGTATTGTTTTCTGTCACTTAAAATTAATGATATCACCCTGTCTTCTCCCTGATCTTTATCAAGAGAAGTACAGGTGGACCATAACTAAATGGGTCTATTGGATACTTATACCACTGAGAATTTTAGTAAACAGAATGATTTATATTTCCAATAGAATGTCTGTATTGTTTAACAATAACAAAAGTAATTGGAGAACTTCAAATAGTTAAAAATTTCTGTTTTATTTTCTTTTCTTTACTGTAAGAATTTCTATTTCTGTGTTGTGAATCTGTTATGTTAGCTTGAAACCCTTGAGTTGGTAGGCAAGCACACTGCAATTGTTTGCCCAGGACGTTTATGTTAGAGTTGTATAAAAATAAATTCAAACAACATGTTTAACTATACTACTGTAGGTTTCCACAATATTTGACAGACATGTGAATCTGAGGGAGGCTCTTCAATACAAGAGATGTAACGTTCTGTAATCCCTTACTAAGACCTAAGGTTGAGAAACCTGTGTCAGGGGAGTAATGATAGAATATTCACTAAAATAAAACAATACAGATAAGTGAACTTTAAAAATGACATTTTGGGATGATTACTGTATGATTTCCATTTATTGTTGATCCTGAGATGATGATGGATCATTGATAGTGATTATGATGATTAGGAACAAAAATAATTTCTTACTGACAACAGATTTCTTTGTATTCTCTTACACCTTTATCATGGATCTCTTTGTTATTAGAACTGTCTTTTATTTCAGTTATGTTCTTACTGGCTTGTAGGCTATTAACCACTTTGGATGGACATCAGAGTTGTCCAGGTTTCCCTGATCATGTTTTCTTACTGTGAAATAGTCACGTACATGGTCCGTATAGCCATTTAGATCCATGTAGAGAGCCCATCCAACTTCGTAGCCTCTCTGTAAGTTTAAGGTCTTTCCTCTCAACCCCACTTTAGTAACTCATACTCATGCCACTAGCCACACCCAGGATTCTTTCATCACCATGAGCTGTTCTAACTCTGAACTTCTTACCTTCAATATCTCATTGCTTATTTAGTCTACTTTAATCACCCTTAGTTTCTTCCTTTGCCATGAACTATTAATGTTGCAGTCATGTAGATCCTATTAACAGTTCCTCATTCTCTCAGTGTTATGTTCTGCCTTTATTCTTTTGGACCCTTTCCCCCACTGCATGAATTATCCATTCCCCTTGTTTTCCTAGAAAATTCTTTTTTTTCCTTTTCAAACATGTTTTATTTTATAATGATGCATAAACAAATTCTTATAGAAGAGCCAAATAATACAGAAATATAGAGACTAAGTGTAAATTTCCTCTTTATCTGCTCATCCCACAATATCACTCTTTCCACTATAGACAACAACTATTTTCAGCTTGGTCTGTGCTGCCACAGATCTTTTTTTCTGTGCATATCTATTTTATACATGTATATGTACATACACCATTTTTGTTTGTTTGTATGTTTGTTTCAAGTTCTTATTTAATTTCTAGTTAGTTAACATATAGGGTAATATTGGTTCCAGGAGTAGAATTTAGTGATTTATCACTTACATATAACACCCAGTGCTCATCACAACAAGTGCCCTCCTTAATATCCATCACCCATTTAAGCTATACCTCACCAAACTCCCCTCCATCAACCCTCAGTTTGTTCTCTCTACTTAAGAGTTTCTTATGGCTTGCCTCCCTCACTCCCCCCTCCTTCCCCTGTGTTCATCTGTTTTGTTTCTTAAATTCCACATATGAGTGAGATCATATGATAACAGTCTTTCTCTAACTTGTTTCACTTAGCATAATACACTTTAGCTCCATCCATGTCATTGCAGAGGCAAGATTTCATTCTTTTTTGGTGTCTGAGTAATAGTCCATTGTATATGTATACCACATATTCTTTATCCATTCATCAGTTGATGGACATTTGGGCTCTTTCCATAATTTGGCTATTGTAGATAATGCTATAAACATCGGGGTGCATGTGTCCCTTTGAATCAGTATTCTTGTATCCTTTGATTAAATACCTAGTAGGGCAATTACTGGGTCATAGGGTAGTTCTATTTTTAACTTTTTGAGGAACCTCCATACTGTTTTCCAGAGTGGCTGCACCAGTTTGTATTCCCACCAACAGTGAAAGAGGGTTTCCCGGTCTCCGTATCCTCACTGTTGTTTCTTGTGTTGTTAATTTTAACCATTCTAACAGGTGTGAAGTGATATTTCATAGTAGTTTTGATTTGTATTTCCCTGATGATGAGTGATGTTGAGCTAGAAAATTCTTAGTTATCCTTCAAGACTCAGTTCAAGTGTGAGCTCCTCCGTGACGTGTTTTCTGAAATCCCCCTAGGCAAGGTAATTATAACTAATTCTTCTTGTATACCCATCCTATCCCTTGTACTTTAATCATTTTTTCATTTATATACTTAATTACCTATTTTCAAGGAAAACATTTCCAAAATGTAGCCACGGTAAAGAAAATTATACAAGCATACCTCAGAGATATTTCAGGTTTGGTCCCAAACTACCACAATAAAGTGAATCAATTTTTTAAATTTCCCAGTGCATATAAAAGTTATGTTTATACTATACTGTAGACTAGTAAGTGTGCAATAGCTTTATGTCTAAAAAACAATGTATATACTTTAATTAAAAAGTACTTTATTGCTAAAAAAAAAATGCTAACTGTCCTCTAAGCTTTCAGCAAGTTGTAATCACCACAGATCACCATAACAAATATATAATAAACAAATATATATAACAAATAAAATCATATAATAATGATGAAAAAGTTTGAAATATTGAAATAATTACCAAATGTAACACAGAGACATGAATTGAGCAATGCTGTTGGAAAAATGGTGCCAATAGACTTGCTCAATGCAGAGTTGCTATATACTTTCAATTTGTTTTAAAAAAAAACACACAGTATCTGCAAAGCACAAAAGAATGACATTCAATAAAACAAGTTATGCCTGTAATCAACTTCTTTTTTAGCATATATAAAAATTTGTCAAAACATCAATAGATCCTAGAGAAAGGAAAAAAGTTATACTTAACTTTTTTTTTTTTTTTAGTTATACTTAACTTTTAAGATTTAGAACTTGGAGTTCATCTAGAATTGTCGAAGGAGGACTTAACTTTGGTAATGTTTTTCTAAGTAAGAGGTAACTTTCCTTTGGCTCCTCAAAAAAATTATCAAAACAACCTGTTGATAATAAACCTGAGTTTATTCTTCCCATGATCTTTTAGGGTTCCCAGCCCAATTCAGACTTGGGGGTGTCCCCCCACATACAATACCAAACAATTCTCAGACACCAGCAGAATGTCCATGAATTCAACTCAATTCTGATACTGTCTACCCAGAAATAGCATCAGAGTCCACAGGTTAAGGATTCAGTCCTACAAAACTGCCTTCCATAATTCCACTTAAGATGCTAGTCACAAGCCCCACGCTATTACTTGCGCTTCTGAAAACCAGTTACAGGTTAGAGGTGCCAGCAACCTCCTCCTTAGGTTCTATTAATTTTCTAGAGTGTCCTGCAGAACTCAGGGAAACACTTTCATTTACTAGTTTATTAAAAGATATGATAAAGGATACATCAACAGCCAGATGAAGAGAAACATAGGGCAGGGCCTAGAACAAAGGAGCTTCTGCCCTTCTGGAGCCTGGGGCCTTGCTCAGTGGCATGTGGAAGCATTCTGGTTCCCCAAGCATGGAAGCTCTCCATAAAAGAAGGGCCAAAAAGTTCTTCTTCTTGGGTTTTTAATGGAGACTTCATTACATAGTCATGATTGACTAAGTCATTGGCAACTGGCTGATTCAACCTGCAATCCCTCTCCCTCCCCAGAGGTTGAGGGGTGGGACTGAAAGTTCCAACCCTCTAATCACATGGTTGATCCTCCTGGCAGTCAGTCTCCTGCCCTTGGGTGGGGTCCAAAAGTCACCATCATTAATAATAAGATACTCATTTCATCTTAAGGCTCTGAGGTATTTTTAGGAACTGTGGATGAAGACCAAATATATCTGAGAAATATATTTTAGCTGAATGACCAAATATATATTTCTTATAAATTTTTAAATCACATATGATATGGGAAAATACCACTAGAATAAAGTTAATAGTCTCAACTAAACTTTCTCAGAAAAGGAAATGCAAATGCAAGATATTTATGAGATTTTGAAGTTTGATTTAAAGCAGATCTTTTAATATGGACCTTAGTTAAAATTAAATAGGGATCATATATAATCATCAAGGAATCATGGACACAGCAAGGCAAGGGATTCTGAGAGTCTTGGTATGTAAATTGTCTTTTGATACTTTCTGTTTAAGAGGTTTCTAGAATGAGTAATAAAGTTATTTACAACTTCTGTCTTATAAGGGAGGGTTTTCTGGAATAGTGAAGTTATGTTAATAAAGACAATGTAATAGTAATGCCATGCTAATAAGACAGTAAGTTGTGTGGTTATAGATGATTTCAGGTATCAAGGTTCTCCTTGTGGCCAGTCTTCAGCCTGACATCTGAGAGTGTGATCAAGCAATCAACACAGACCTTCACTAAGGAATCACAATAGTAAATCAACTACTAAAGAAGTTGTTTCAGTCTTCATAAGTGCCAAGTTTCCCTGTATTTTGTTGTTGTTGTTGGGTGACTGATGATTGAATCAGTTATCAAAAATCTCCCAACAAAAAAAACCAGCACCAGTTGGTTTCACTGGTAAATTTTACCAAACCTTTAAAGAAAAATTAATGCCAGTCCTTCTCAAACTCATCCAAAAAACTGAAGTAAAGGGGATACTCCCAAACTCATTTTACAAGGCCAGGTTGTAAAAGGTTGAAAATATTTCCTCTAAGATGAGGAACAAGACAGTGGTGCCCATTCTCACCACTCTTATTTAACATAGTACTGGAAGTCCTAACTGGAGCAATCAGGCAAGAAAAATAAATAAACATCAGAATTAGAAAAGAAGTAAAATTGTCTCTATTTGCAAGTGACATGATTTTATATTTAGAAAAACTCCACCAAAAACTGTTAGAACTAATCAATGAATTCAGTAAAGTTGTTAAGGTACAAAATTAACTTACAAAACTTAGTAGCATTTCTAAATAATAACAGTGAATTATCTGAAAAAGAAATAAAATAATCCCATTTATACTAGCATCAAAAAAAAATACTTAGGAATAAATTTAGCCAAAATAAATTTTCACCAAGGAGGTGAAAGATCTCTATACTGAAAATTATAACACATTGTTGAAAGAAATTGAAGGAGATACAAATAAATGGAGAGGTATCCCATGGTCATGGAGTGGAAGAACTGATAGTAATAAAATACCCGTACTACCTATAGTGATCTATAGATTCAGTGCAATCTCTATCAAGATTCCAGTGGAATTTTTTATGGAGTACTTTTTTTCCCCCCCAGTGTTTTGGGGTTTTTTTTATTTGATTTTATTATGTTGTGTTAGTCACCATACAATACATCATTAGTTTTTGATGTAGTGATCCATGACTCACTGTTTTCATATAACACACAGTGCTCTATACAGTACATGCCCTCCATAATACCCATCACCAGGCTAACCCATCCCCCCACCCCCTCTCCCCTAAAACCCTCAGTTTGTTTCTCAGAGTCCATAGTCTCTCATGGTTCATCTCTCCCTCCAATCCCCCCCTTTATTTTTCCCTTCCTTCTCCTAATGTCCTCCATGCTATTCCTTATGTTCCACAAATAAGTGAAACCATATGATAATTGACTTTCTGTGCTTGACTTATTTCACTTAACATAATCTCCTCCAGTCCCATCCATGTTGATGTAAAAGTTTGGGTGTTCATCCTTTCTGATGGCTGAGTAATATTCCATTGTATATATGGACTTATCTTCTTTAGCCATTCATCTGTTGAAGGGCATCTCAGCTCTTTCCACAGTTTGGCTATTGTGGACATTGCTGCTATGAACATTGGGGTGCCTATGGCCCTTCTTTTCACTACATCTGTGTCTTTGGGGTAAATACCCAAAAAACAAATAATCAAGTCAAAAAATGGGCAGAAGACATGAACAGACACTTCTCCAAAGAAGACATACAAATGGCTAACAGACACGTGAAAAATGTTCATCATTATTAGCCATTAGGGAAATTCAAATCAAAACCACATTTAGATACCACCTTACACCAGTTAGAATGGCAAAAATTGACAAGGCAAGAAACAACAAATGTTGGAGAGGTTATGGAGAAAGGGGGATCCTCTTACACTGTTGGTGGGAATGCAAGTTGGTACAGCCACTTTGCAAAACAGTGTGGAGGTTCCTCCAAAAATTAAAATAGAGCTACCCTATGACCCAGCAATTGTACTACTGGGTATTTACCCCAAAGACACAGATGTAGTGGAATTTTTTAGAGTAGAAGACAAAATGCTAAAATGTATATGGAACCACAAAAGACCTCAAATAGCGAAAGCTATCCTGAGAAAGAAGAACAAAGAGGGCGGCATCACTTCCTGGTTTCAAGCTGTATTAGAAAGCTATGGTAATCAAAACAGTGTGGTACTGACATTAAAACAGACACATAGACCAGTGAAACAGAAACAAGAGCCCCCAAATAAACCCATGCATATGTAGTCCATTAATATTTGACAAGGGAGTCAAGAATACTTGATGGAGAAAAGATAGTCTTTTAAGATAAATGGCGCTGAGAAAATTGAATAATATGTGAAAAAGAATGAAACTTGACACCTGTCTTAAAGCACTTACAAAAATTAACTCAAAATGGATTAAAGACTTAAATGTAAGACCTGAAACCATGAAACTCCAAGAGGAAAACATAGGAAAAAAGCTCCTTTATATGGGTCTTGGCAATGATTTTTTTTTGGATATGCCACCTAAGGATAAGCAACAAAATAAAAAAAAAATTTTTAAATGGGACATCAAACTAAAAATGTTCTGCACAGCAAAAGAAACTATCAAGAAAATGAAAAGACAACACATGGAATGGGGAAAAAATGAAAACACGTATCTGATAAGGGGTTAATATACAAAATATATGAAAAACTCATGCAACTCAATACAAAAGTAACAATAATAATCCAGTTTTTAAAGTGGACAGAGGACCTGAATAAACACTTTTCCAAAGAAGATATACAAATGGCCAACAGGTACATGAAAAAGCACTCAACATTTAGTAACCTTAAGGAAAAATATTCAAGACCACAATGAGATATCACCTCATGCCTGTTAGAATGGTTATCATCAAAAAGATAAGACATAACAAATGCTAGAGAGGATGTGGAGAAAAGGGAACCATGTATACTGTTGGTACGACTGGTACAGCCACTATGAATAAACAGTATGGAGGATTTTGACTCTTTTTTGTTTTTTGTAGTCATAAGTGTTTTTTTTAATTTATTTTTTATTATGTTTATGTTAGTCACCATATAGTACCTCATTAGTTTTTGATGTAGTGTTCCATGATTCATTGTTTGCTTATAACACCCAGTGCTCTACTGGATTTTGACTCTTAAATCAAAACCCATTTTTCCTACTTTTTTTAAAATTAAGTTATCCAACAGTCTTTTTTTCTGAGAAAAGAGACAGATGGGCTAAAATGGACTGTGGATGATGATGGGGACTTTACTGAAAGCAGCCATCAACCTACCAAGATAATAAGTTCCTGTCCAGTTTGCAGGTAGCCAGCAAGCTTTTGTACCACAAATGCAGTACCAGTCATTGGGGAGCACCCAATGATCTAATTTTGGTCAATATACCCCTCTGTGCTTGTCAAATATGTTATAACATTTTGGAGCCACTAGTCAGGAGTAAATTGGTGCCAACAATAAAATGTAAACTATTGAGATTATTTGTAGATCTAAAACAGAAGAGATTTATATATAGTGCCTTACTTGTAAGATGTATAAAAGTGAGGCAGCATCCAAATAATACATCATTGTTTCCTAGTTCTTTTGCAAGTTCTATTTCTGTTAAAGTTTGGTTACAAAAGCTGGTTCCCACCAAAAAATCCCTGAGAACCTTCTCATCTAGGTATGATCTACAGGGAGTTTTGGATTTCCATCTGTCTAAACTATTATGTAGTTTGTCATCTGAAAAAGTCACCTAATAGTTGAGTCCAGTTACCCAGGAAAGCAACTGATTCATTACAAGGATGTGGAACCAAAAATATCTGGATGGCTACCAAAGAAAAATGTGTATAAAACCAGTTTGGTTGTATGCTTTAGCTAGTTCACAAGTAAATAATAGCTGGGTACTAGACACATACCAATGAATGATTAAGGAAGTAAAGAGCAATATTAAGAATAGGGCAATATAGATGACACAGTTAAGAGAATCCTTAAACTGGGGAGGTGGAGTTAGAGGTGGGTGGGAACAACAACGAAAATAAAGAACCAAAGAACACATTAAAGCCTGGCAGTCAATTGTCTTGTTCCATGGATCTTGGGTAGAAGGTCTCTGCATTTCATGTGGTCAAAGGTTTTGGGTAGAAGATGTCTCTTTCAGAGAACTGTCTGCTTCTACAGGGTTCCTAAAAACACCCCAGCTTAAGATCTTCCATAAATTCAAGAATGTATTATTCCTCTTCAAGACATGAATACAGGGATCAAATCTTATGGGGTTCTGTTGCTGTGCTCATTGCTGACAGTACCTTATAAGGTCCTTTCCAGTGGGCCTCAGAGCTGCCTTTCCCTGATGTCTCTTAGAAAAAAGACCATGTCCCTGGGTTTTAGGTCATGCAATGGTTGTTTAGAAGGGTATTGAGGAAAGACAACTCATACCTATTTATGGGACTTGGTGGATAGCAGGAATAATCCCATGCAATATTTTGCTCTATCTGCTTGCACATGTGGAATTTAGAATTAAAGGTATGATATTCCTAGATGTGTGGACTGGCTCATTACTAATTCATGGGGGAGAGCTGATGAACCCCAGAAAGCCTTGATCTCATTGGCATTGAGGATAATACCTTAGACCATGGAAGTTCAAGAGTCTCTTAAGAATTTAACTAATTTAATTTTCAAAATTATGTTTGTTCTCTCTGCCTTTCCTAAAGATTGGGGGTGAGACTGACAATAAGTTTTTTACTAAGTGGCAGGGCTTTACAAAACTCTTTAATAATAGGCCCAGTAAAATGGATGCCTCCATTACTAGAGAGGTCAGTATTCCCCAGGATGGGTACACAAAATCAAGGAAATTTTGCTACTGTTAGGGTTGTAGCTCTCTGTCAAGAAAAGGCTTCAAACATCCCAAGAACAAGCAAAGAATGACCAAGACATATACAAAACCCACTATAGAGAATAGTGTTATATGATCCATTTGAAGGTCTTTAAGGGGGCCCTGAGGTTTGGGCATTTGTCCATGTTCCACCCTTAGTTTTTACCAGGATTATGTTGGTGACAGATGAAATATAGTAAAGCTTTCCTATCAATATTAATTATGTACATTGGCAAATTTGTTCTTTCACTGGTGGGTAATTTCATGTAAAATTTTTACAAGATTACATTTGAGGTCTTTCAATGCTACTAAATAACCAATAGTCAATTTACATTCAGAATTCTCCCAGTACCTCTTTTCTGACTCTGGAGCTGATTGTTGGCATTCTGTAATAGAGGCTTTGAACTCTCTTTGCTTTTAAACTGAAGACTTGGTCCTTGGGATATTCTAATGGCTATAATCTTAGTGAAGGCTGTTGGTCTGGCATGATTAACAAAGGATTTCCTTTAGCCTCTATATTATCTCCTTTTGTTGAGCTCCTATTTTATAATAGCCACTTCCTCAAGAAGCATTAGAGCACTTAAAAGTTCTATAATTTGCTAACCATTCTTAATGGGGATTCCTTCTGAGGTCAAAGCCCACCTTGTTTCCAAAGCATTTCAAAATCGTGGAGTAACGCCAAAGCTTATCTACTATTAGTGCATATATTAACCCTCTTACCTATAGCTAACTGAAACGTCCATTGTGCTAACTTGAGTTCTGCCACCTGGGCAGATTTGCCTCTGGCAAAGGATCATATTCTAGAGATGAAGTTTTATGATAATAAGGTGGGAAGTTATTGAAGAGCTAATTTTAATTCACAAAAGCCCTGTTCATGTTTGGCATCCAAGGAAGAGGTTCAGTTTCCAAGAACTTGGTTAAGTCTTATTTTGGCATGGCAAATTCAGAAAAGTTGAAAACTTACTGCCTGCAATAAGTCTGTGAGACTCAGGAATCTCTTTAATTATCTCTTAGATACTGTCATGGGAAAGTTTCATAAAGTCCATACTGTCAGGAGTAGGAATTTACTTTCTTGAGATAAAGCATATTCTAGGTAATGACCTTATAGACAAAATTGTAACTTCTCTTTGGAAACTTTATTCTCTTTGTGAGTTAAAACTGTTTCTCTTTCTCCATCCTATACTACTCCAATTTCCTTCTGCTCCATCTCTCCCTCTGCTCCACTCCTTTTCCCTTTTGGCTGGCCAGAAACTTCTTTTCTAAAATTGCCATGCCAAAATAAGAGGGTTAGTGGAAGGGATGGGGTGGCTAGGTGATAGACATTGGGGAGGGTATGTGCTATGGTGAGCACTGTGAATTGTGTAAGACTGATGAATCACAGACCTGTACCTCTGAAACAAATAATAACATTATATGTTAAAAAAAGAAGAAGATAGTAGGAAGGGGAAATTGGAGGGGGAGATGAACCTTGAGAGACTATGGACTCTGAGAAACAAACTGAGGGTTCTAGAGGGGAGGGGTGGGGGATGGGTTAGCCTGGCGATGGGTATTAAAGAGGGCACGTATTGAATGGAGCACTGGGTGTCATACGCAAACAATGAATCATGGAACACTACCTCAAAAACTAATGATGTAATGTATGGGGATTAACATAAGAATAAAAAAAAAACTAATGATGTAACGTATGGTGATTAACATAACATAATAAAATAATATTTAAAAAAAAGAATTAATGGGTTGGGTCTTTCAAGAAGTTCCTAGAATTAATAATAAAAGTATTTGTAAGTTTTATCTTCTCAAGCAGTGGTTTTCTGGATTAATAAAGTTGTGTTGATAAAGACATAAAATAGTAAAGTCATTTCAATTCTGACTATAATGTAATAGCCAACAGTACTTATTTGGCAGAAATATCCCTAAAATGCAAAATAATTTATCTGCGCCCTAACTTGGTGCCTAAAAGAAGGCATCCTTCTTCATTTAACTATGTATAAAATTGTATGCTAATTTCTGGAGATTCTTATTTGAACACACTATATAATAAGTAAAACAGAGGCTTCAGGTTTTGGGTTATATAAAAACAGAATTGACTTTCTCCTTTGAATTAATTAAGTGATTTTACTACTTTAGCAGCAAAAAACTAGAATAATGATTCAGTTGAGACACTATTCAAGTAAGGGATTCCCCATGGCTGGATTTAAAACTGACTCAGCATTGCTTTCCTTTTCAAACCACTCTTTTTTCCAAATTGTTTTGCCAGTTCTCAAAGAATGGCACATTTATCTAGGTCTCTAATGGTCTTTTAATTTTAAAATAATTTTATATTAAGGACATGTTTACTTGAAGGCATTACTATTTTGTTGGAGACACTCATTATATAATAGAACAGGGTTCATTGGGATGCAAATAAGATAAATATTCATTAAAATTCTTACCAGAACTGTTAAGTGAAAAGTTTTAGGTATTTCGTTTATCTGCAGCTCCTAACTTTCTGTAAGACTTTGCTTTTCCTACTTTATGTGTAAAAGTTTGCTAGTCTTATAGTAATCGACTGAACTTTATGATTTTTATGGTTCTGCTCTCCCTCTCCCTCTCTAAAATAAACAAAGAAACAAATAAACAAACCCAATACAAATATTAAGGACATATTAAGGAAAAATTATGGAAATTAAGGAAATATAAACAGAAGAAGCAGTTAAGAAAAAGGCTTTCTGTCATCTTCCAAATCTGAACCAAGTGTCTCTCTTATGTTTTCCTCTAGTACTCTGTAGTTCTCTTACTTTATTGCAAGCCCATTTATAGTTGAGTGCTTTTCTGCCTTCTCCACTTATTCCCTCCACTCCCCCCTAAGCTCCTTGCAGTAACTCATCTGTCTTGTTCACTCGTACTGTTCCCAGGAACTCTCAGCAAATGGGATGAATTGGTGAGTGAGTAAATAAATGAAAAGAAAACCCTGGGCAAGCAGAGCAAGGAAGTGACGACAAAATATCTAGAGTAAGAAAAGAGAATGGGAGCAGAGAAGGAAAACAATAAACATTAGCAAAAGCATTAATCTTTTTGTTACCAATACTGTTTTTTCTTAACTGCTCCTTCTGTTTAAATTATTTCATGTTTCATTCTGGCCTGTATTATTCCTTCATTCATTCTCACTACTGTCACCAAATTCACAACCTTTTGCCTAAAGTATATTATCATACTTTTTGGTTCTAGTCTTATGCTTTTCAACTTACCCTAGATAGATAAGTCTTGTAGTTAAATTTCTTGCACCAAAAACATGAAGTTTTGGGGGTGCCTGGGTGGCTCAGTCAGTTGAGTGGCCAGTTCTTGATTTCGGCTCAAGTCATGATCTTGGGGTTGTAGGATCGAGCCCCACCTCAGGCTCTGTGCTGGGTGTGGAGCCTGCTTGGGATTCTCTCTCTTCCTCTCCCTCTACCCCTCACCCCGCCTTGAAAAAAAATGAAGTTTTTTTTTTCTTGATGAGAAGAAATTCTTAAGATTTTTATGAAGTAGTCCTTGAAGAAGTATGTTAATTTCTTGTAGTTCTTATTTTTAGAAAAATTTTCCTAATTCTCTCCTGCTGTGATCTAATCCCTTACCCTCTTGATTGGCACTTACTGGATCAGACAACTGCTTATCATCACTTCTTCAATTTTTCTTTACATAACTAAAGATAATTAGCAATTCACTTCCATAAATATTTATTATAAGATTTACTATTTATAAGCACTGCCCTTCTCAACCTTCTCGTCTAATCTCCTAAGTAAATCAGATTTTTTCATATATCTTCATGTAGTTTATTTACCAAGTTCTCAAACATTTTTCTTTTTTTATTTGTGAAACCTAGTAATTTCATAAGCAGTATTTACCTTCAATTTAAATTTGATCTTACTTGTTTTATTTCATATGAAAAATTGTGACTCATTTATTACTTTTAGTCAATCTTTTTAGCCTCTTAATTGTCAATATTTTATCTGGTATAGCTAAAAACATTAAGTTAATAAATCATGGAATAGGAAAAATCAATCAATCAATCATGGAATAGGAAGTCCCACCCCTCTTTTCTCCACAGAGGTACAAACTTAACAACAGTATATGGAGCAAAATACCTTTGTGAGAACTCCACAAACCAGTTAATAAATTGCAAACCCCAGGTGAGTGCAAAGCCAAGAACAAGCCAAGCAAAGGTCAATTAAAATGGGAAAGGAGTATTTTCACTTTACCTATGATCTCTACTCCCTCTAAGTCAGCACAGCTCACTATGGTCATCAGAGAATACCCAGCTTGCAACTTCTCACTGGAGGGAAAAGGAGAGAGAAGAGTGGAATCAGCATCCAATATTTCCGTTTTTTGAAGGCTGCCAAAGGAACTGGTTTGTCTCATCTGACTTGGAGTGCTGATGAAACCAGCATAGTTTGTGTGCCTAGGGGCCACTGAAAGCAAATGAGAGCAGTGGCAGCTTGCAGTGACACTGGAGAGTCTGAAATAGTGCAGAAGCTGACATGGTTCACTGTTACAGAGAGAAGGCGCTCAACTTCCAGCTCATTCCTTAGGTAGAAGAGAAAAGAGCACAGCATGTATATGCAGCAGTCCAGTTTAGAGGTCAGGGGGAGGCCTAGCCAAAGGATGGGTTTCTGTCTCATTTGACTTAGGGTGCTTGAGTTGGCATACTTTGGATGCCAAGGAGCCACTGAGATTAAAGAAGAGTAGGTGGCTTGCTGCTGCAGCACCAGAGAGATTACAGTGCTATAGGCAGATACCAGAGGAAACAAGAGTCTATGGACTCCTGAAAAAGAAACCAACAAACCTCTGATTAGAAAATTACATGCACAGCCAAGAGAAGTCATGAAACCCTCAGAATCTCTAGCTGGGCTGTTTGGTGAAAGTCTTCCTCTATACAAAGTCAATCTATAAAGACTGGGAGATGTGGCTGTTTTCCCAAATGCATAAAACTCAGAAGAAAAAAAAAACACAAGATACATGAAGAAACAAAGAAATATGGCTCAATCAAATGAGCACAATAAGGGTGCCTGGATGGCTCAGTTGGTTAAGTGTCTGACTTTGGCTCAGGTCATGATTTCAGGGTCCTGAGATCAATCCCTGTGTTGGGCTTTCCACTCAGCAGGGAGTCTGCTTGTCCCTTTCCCTCTCCTTCTGCCCCTCCCCCTGCTCATGCTCTCTCTGTCTCTCTCTCTCAAATAAATAAAATCTTTTTAAAAAAATGAACAAAGTAAATCTCCAGAAACCAACCCCAAAGAAACAGAAATCTATGCGTTTCCTAACAAAGAATTAGAAGTAATTTTCTTGAAGCTAAATGATCTACAGGAGAATACAGATAGACAGCTATGCAAAAACAGGAGAACAATGCATGAACAAAATGAGAATATCAACAAAGATGTAGAAACTATTAAAAAAGAATCAAACAGAAATTATGGAACTGAGGAATAACTGACTTGAAAAATTCACTAGAAACATTTAACAGCAGCCTTAATCAAGCAAAAGAAAGAACTTGAAGAAATATAATTTGAAATCATCAAGTCAGAGGAGCAAAGTGAAAAAAAATTGAAGACAAGTGAAGAAAGCCTAAGGAATTTATAGGACAACATTAAGCAAACCAATATATGCATCATGAGAGTTCCAGAGGAGAAGAGAGAGAGAGAGAGAACTTATATGAAGAAGTAATGGCTGAAAACTACCCAAATCTAAGGAAATAAATGGACATCAAAATTCAGGAAGCTCAAAATATTCCAAATAGGATGAATCCAAAGAGGCCCACACCAAGGCACATGACAAACTGTCAAAAGGGGAAGATAAATAAATCTTGAAAGCTGCAAGAGCAACTCATGTCTAAAGAAGCTTTCATCACATTATCAGTGGTTTTCTCAGCAGAAACCTTATGGGCCAGAACGGAGTAGGATGGTATATTCAAAGTCCTGGGAGAAAAAGACTGTCAACCAAGAATACTATTTCCAGCAAAACTGTCCTTCAGAAATGAAAGAGAAATAAGGACTTTCACAGATAAGCAAAAGCTGAGGAGTTTATCAGCACTAGACCTGCCTTCCAAGAAATGCTAAAGTTACTCCTGCGAATTGAAGCCAAAGGACATCAGACAGCAACACAAATGCATACTAAAATATAAAACTCACCAGCAAAGGTAAATATATAGACAAATACAGAATTCTACAATATTTTAATAGTGGTATGTAAAGCACTTTTAATTTTGGTATAGAATTTAAAAGATAAAATCATAAAAAATAACCTTAAGACTATGTTAATGTATACACAGTATATAAAGAGTGGTTTGTGACATCAATTAATATAAAGTGGGAGTGGGAATATGTAAAAGAGTAGAGTTTTTGTATCTGATTGAAGTTATGAGCTGAAATAGATTGTTGTAACTATAAGATGTTTTATGTACATTCCAAGGAAACCACACACACACAAAATACCTACGGAATATACAAGGAAAGAAATGAGAAAGAAATAAAAAGTCAATACAAAAAAATCAATGAAACACAAAGAAAAGCATCAAGAGTGGAAAAGAGGGGCAAAATAACTACAAGACAAACAGAAAACAATTTTTTAAATGGTAATAGTATGTACTTCCCTATCAGTACTAACTTTAAATGTAAATGGATTAAATTCCCCTATCAAAAGACATAGAGTGGCTGGATGGATTTAAAAAAAATAAGATGCAACTACAAGAGACTCACCTTAGATATAAAGACACACATAGGCTGAAAGTGTAAGGATGGAAAACATTATTCCATGTAAATGGTATCCAAAAGAGAGCAGGAGTGGCCATACTTATATCAGACAAAATAGACTTTATGTCAAAAACAACTGTTATAAGAAACAAAGAAGGATGTTATATAATGATAAAATAGTCAATTCCATAACAATGAAAGATATAACAATTATAAATACATAAGCTCCTAACATCAGAGTACCCAAAAATACAAAGCAAACATGGACAGAATTGAAGGAAGAAATTGATAGTAACATAATAATAGTGTAATTCAATATACCACTTTTAATAATGGATAGAACAATAAAAAAAATTTTTTAAATAAAAATAAATTTAAAAAAATAATGGATAGAATAACCGAACAAAATCAGCAAGGGAACAGAGGACTTGAAGAACATTATAAAATGATTGGACCTAACAGATATACACAGAACAGTGCACCCATCAGCAGCAGAATACATATTCTGCTCATACCTATTCACAGAACATTCTCCAGGATAGATCAAATGTTAGACCTTAAAAAAAAGCCTTAACAAATTTAAGGAAGTTGAATCTACCAAGTATCTTTTCCAACAACAAGGCAATGAAACTAGAAATCAATAACAGTAGGAAAATTAGAAAAATCACAGATATGTGGAAAATTACACACTCTTGAACAACCAATGAGTCAAAGAAGAAATCACAAGGAAATTTGAAAATATCTTAAGACTAATGAAAACCAAAACAAAATACTAAAATTTATGGGATGCAGCAAAAGCAATAATACAGGGAAGTTTATAACAGTAAATACTTACATTAAAAGAGAAGAAAGATCTGAAATCAACAATCTAACTGTACATTTCAAAGAACTAGAAAAAAAAAGAATTAATCCCCAGGTTAGCAGAAGGAAGAAAATAATAAATATTAGAGCAGAAATAAATGAAATAGAGAATAGAAAAACAGGAGAAATCAACAAAACAAAGCGTTGTTTTAAAAAAATTAGCTAATTTGACAAACCCTTAGCTAGACTGAGAATAAGAGAGAAGACTCAAAATAGACCACAAAAAATAAAAAAAGATTATGAGACTACTTTGAATTATATTCCAAAAATTGGATAGCCTAGAAGAAATGGATAAACTTCTAGAAACATACATTCTACCAAGGCTGAATCACACAGGTGTAGAAAATCCAAGCAGACTTAACAACTAGTAAGGAGATTGAATCAGTAACCCAAAGCTTCCCACCAAGAAGCCCCAAACCAGATGACTTCACTGTAGAATTCTACCAAACAATTAAAGAAGAATTAATGCCAGTTCTTCTCAGATTCTTCCAAAATATTGAAGAGGGAACACTTAATAACTCATTTTCTGAGGCCATCATTATCCTGAGCCAGACAATGATATTATGAGAAAAATACAGACCAATATCTCTTATGAATATAGATGCAAAATCCTCAGCAAGAAAACCGAATTCAACAGCACATCAAAAAGATTATACACCATGAACAAGTGGATTTATCCCTAGGATGCAAGGATGGTTCAACATAAAAAAGTCAATAAACAGAATACACCACATTAACAGAACAAAGAGCAAAAACCACATGATCATCTTAATAGATGCAGAAAAAGCATTTGACAAAATTCAACACCCTTTCTTGATAAAAACACTCACCAAATAGGAATAGGAAGGAATTAGCTCAACATAATAAAAGTTATGTATGAAAAGCCCACAGGTAAATTATACACAACAGTAGAAAACTGAAAGGTTTTCCTTTATAATCACAAACAAGGCAAGAGTACCCGCTCTCACCACTTCTATTCAATATGATACTGGAAGTCCTAGTCAGAGCTGTTAGGCAAGAAAAGCAAATAAAAGACATCCAAACTGGAAAGGAAGAAGTTAAATGATCTCTGTTCACACATGACACAATCTTATATGTAGAAAACCCTAAAGATTACACACACACACACACACACATAAACTGTCAGAATGAAAGAATTCAGCAAAGTTGCAGAATACAAACTCAATAATAAAAAATCAGTTGTGTTTCCATATGCTAACAATAAACAATCCAAAAGGAATTAAGAAAACAACCCCATTTCAATAGTATCAAAAATTTAAAACCCAAGAATAAATTAAACAAGGAGGTAAAAGACTTGTACACTGAAACTATAAAATATTGCTGAAAGAAATTCTAAAAGACACAAATAAATGGAAAAACATCCCCTTGTTCATGACATGGAAGACTTAATATTGTTAATATTCATATAACCCAAAGCAGTCTAAAGATTCGGTGCAATCCCTATCAAAATCCCAAAGACATTTTTTTCAGAAATAGAAAGACCATTTTAAAATTCAGTGGAAAAAAATCAAAGAACTTTAAATAGGTAAAATAGTCTTGAGAAAAAACAAAGCTGCAGGCCTCACATTTTCTGATTTCAAACATACTACAAAGATATATTAATCAAAACAGTGTGATTCTGGCATAGAAACAAACATATAGACTAATGGAACAGAATAGAAAGCCCAGATATACACTGTCACATATATGGTCAAACGATTTTTGGCAAAGGTGCCAACAAAGCTACACAATGGAGAAAGGACAGTCTCCTCAACAAGTGGTGTTGGGAAAACTGGATATCCACATGCAAAAAAATTAAAGGTGGACCGTTAATCTTATACCATATACCAAAAATTAACTCAAAATGGATTAAAGACCTAAACATAAGATCTAAAGCTATAAAACTAGAAGAAAACGTAAGTGGAAAGCTTCATGACATTGGAATGGACAATGATATGACACAAAAACAGCAACTAAAGCAAATATAGACAAATGGGACTACATTAAATTTTAAAACTTATGCATAGCAAAGTACACAATCAACAGAATGAAAAAGCAACCTATAGAATGGGACAAAATATTTGCATACCATGTATCAGATAATGAGTTAATCTCTGGGATACAGAAGGAATTCCTACAATTCAACAACAACAAAAAGCAATTAAAAAGTGGGCAAAGGACTTGAATATATATTTTTCCAAAGATATACAAATGCCACTGAGCATATGAAAGGATGCTCAATATCATTAATCATAAGGGAAATGCAAATCAAAACTGCCACTACAAGAAAAAAAAAAAAAAGCAGAAGTAACAAGTGTTGGTAAGGATGTGGAGAAATTGGGAAATTGGAACCCTTGTGCACTGTTGGTGGGATTGTAAAATGGTGCAGCTACTATAGAAAACTGTAAGGAAGTTCCTCAAAAAATTAACAGTAAAACTGCAATATGATCCAGCAGTCCCACTTCTGAGTATATACCCAAAAGAACTGAGAACAAGATCTCAAAGAGATATTTGCATATCCCATGTCCATTGCAGCATTATTCACAATAGCTTCTGCAGCCTAAATGTCCATCAACATATGAATGAATACATATATATAATGGACTATTACTCAGCTCAGCCTTTAAAAAGAAGGAAATCCTGTCATATGCTAGAACATGAATGAACCTTGAGACATTATGCTAAATGAAATAAGACTGTCACAAAAGGCAAAAACTTACCTGAGGTATCTAAAATAATCAAACTCATAGAATCAGAAAACAGAATGGTGGTTGCCAGGGGCTGGAAGGAGGAGGAAATGGGGTGTTACTGTTCCATATGTATAGAGTTTCAATCACACAAGGTGAAAAACCCTTCTCTCCCAAACTCCAAACTCCTCTTGTTACATACTGGAATCACCCCCTTGATATTCTGCTGGGATCTCACATTTCCCTGATCAAAACCAAATTAAGTACCCTTCCCTCCAAATTGTCCCTTTATTGGTATCTTAGTTAATGTCATTCCCACTTACCCTCATAACCAAACTTGAAATCTCATCATAACATTTACCCGTCCTGGGGCGCCTGGGTGGCTCAGTCATTAAGCGTCTGCCTTCGGCTCAGGTCATGATCCCAGGGCCCTGGGATCGAGCCCCGCATCGGGCTCCCTGCTTGGCGGGAAGCCTGCTTCTCCCTCTCCCACTCCCCCTGCTTGTGTTCCCTCTCTCGCTGTGCCTCTCTCTGTCAAATAAACAAATAAAATCTTTAATAAAAAAAAAAAAAAAACATTTACTCGTCCTCCCCAAAGCACAGTCATAGAACCATTTATTATGGCTCTTCTAAATATTCTTTTTCCAGTTCCTATTAGTTCAGGCCTTCCTTGTCTCTAACTTTTAAGATTGTAGTAGCATACTAACTGTTCAGCCTGACTACAGTCTCTCTTCCTTGCAAGCTACCATCAGTCAAGTATTGCATTTTTAAATATGTATCACTTCTTTATAAAAAATCTTGAATAGTTCTCCATTTTCTACAGTATTAAGCCTCTTCAAATCCTATCCTTAACTGAGATGACCACCCTTATCCCTTATATTTCATCCTTTCCACCTCCAGCCCCATTAGGTGATTCCTTATTCTCTAAAAGTACTTCCAAATCTCTATTATTTTGTTCATTCTGTTTCAAATGTTCCCCCCTTTTTCTTATTGTTTAAAGCTCAATTGTCACCTCCTCTGTGGAACTTTACCATTTGTGCCATCAGAATTAGTTATTCCCTTTTCTGCATTATCATACAGTTTTTTGTTTTAATGTTAAAACATAAGCATTTATAGGTTCATTTTATTTTTTCCTTATAACACTGTCTGATTTCTGTGTTCCATGAGACTGAGAAATAGGAATCTTATCTTATTTACTTCAGCATTACTCCCTAGTGTTTAATAAAGTGCCTTACATAGAGTATTCAATTTATTTCTAGTAAGTGAAGTTGAAGGAAAGAAAGTCCCCCTAGCATAATATAGGAGAAAGCACACCAGGCAAATTCTGGTCACCTGGTCTTCTATTTATTTAGACATGTGATGTTGAGCTAATTTTTCAACCTTTCTATGGTAAAACTTGTTGTCTATAAGAAATCTTTATAGGTGTCACTCTTACGTTAAAAACTTCAAAATGTTGGATTACATAATAAAATTATGTAAATGGTGTCCAATTGGCTTACATGATAAAGTTCAGTCTCCAAAGCCTAGCATTCAAGGGCTTTTATGGTCTGCTTTTAGTTACTTTTCTAGCCTCAACTTCCTCTGATCCCCATTAGGAACCCAGTGCTCTACCAATATCAATCTCTACATTCTTCCCTAATCATATTGTGTACAGTCTCACATTGGCTGCTGTATCACTCAAACAGGATAATGGAGAATTTAATAAAGGAACTAGTTACAACAGAGTAGCCAGGGTTAAGGAAAAGCAAGATAAGTTGAAGAACTTTTGGGAATAACAAAAGCGGGAAATTGTTGCTACTCTTAAACCTCAAAGAGCCAAGGAAGGGAATAAATGTCTAAAATAAGTCTGTTATAAAGGCCTGCCTTACAGAGCTAATTGTTTTTATTAAAGGAACATAACCACTGCCAACCAGCAGACAGGAGGCCAAAGGAATAAATATCTTGTCTGTACTCTTCTGCTCTCCATTCTTCTGCCAATGGTTTCCATTGGTTGAACTCAAGCAGAAGTCACAGGTATAAGGTTTCTACTGGTTCTATCCATAAATGCTAGCCCTTTGGGGGCACAGAGCAGGGTAGAAAAAAGTGGAGACGAATGTGGGAAAGCAAAAGCAGCTGCTTTATTCAAACTGTTCTTTCCACATGAATTTAAATCTATCTCAGATGATAACTCTATTAAAAATAATATTAATGCAATTATCTAACATTTCTTTAGGGAGGGAGGGGGAGAGGAAGAAGGAGAGGGAGAGGGGAAATCTTAAGCAGGTTCCACACCCAGCATGGAGCCCAACAACAATTCTGAGATCTCACAATTCTGAGATCATGACCTGAGCCGAAATCAAGAGTAGGATGCTTAACTGACTGAGCCACCCAGGCACCGTTAATGCAAATATCTAACATTTATGAAGAGCTTACTATGCACCAAGCATTGTGACAAACAGATGGAGGAGGGGGCGCAGTTTGAGGAGGAAGGTAATAAGGGAAATAAGAGGCTGGAGAAGTTACCAAACTATGAACTCCAATTGGCCATATAGTTTTTGCAGATGAACCTCTTAGTTGCCATGCTAATGGGTTTGGATTCTATTGTAAAGGTTAATAAAGGAATTTGAATATGGAATGACACGATTAAATTTGAAATTTTGAAAGAACATTTACTACTATGTGAAGAATGGATTGATTCCGGGTGAGATCAGAAGCAGGAATCTGATGAGAGCTTGAATTAAAGCTGGAGCAATAGAAATAGAAAAATAATACAGGATTTTTTCAAATATTAAGGAATCACTATTGACAGGATTGGGAACTAGACATGGAAGGTAAGGAAGTCAAGAATGACCACCAGTTTCTAACTTAGGCAACATGAATTATAAGATCTTATATTGATATGACTCATACTTTATCTTTATAGTATTAAAAAATAAGCAGGTGTTTGCTAGCTGGACTAGAAACAGAAGAGCAGTTAAGACAGATGTGTGAGAAAAAAATCATGCTGTGTACTAGAAATTATTAAGTTTGCTATAGCTAGAATAAGGGTATATGTAAGAGCAAAGAGGGATGAAGTCAAAGAGAAAGGACAGATCATGAAAAGCCTAACACATTACTCTAGGTCGTCTGAACTGTATCCCTAGGGCAATAGGAAGTTTTTTTTTTAAGTTTTTATTTTAATTCCAGTATTTAACATACAGTTTCAGGTGTACATGTAAGAAGCTTTTTTGATGGTTAAAAACACAATTAAATCAGATGCTATTGAGAAATTTCCTTAGAACCCCAGAATTTGGACCATGACTTTGGAAGATACTGGCTAGGGTTGGCAAAGAAAATAATTATTTCAAATTTTAAAACATTTATTAAATATTTTTAAGTGATACAGGATTATTGTCAAGAATCTGAATAATACAGAAAAGTAGAAAGGAAAAAAAATCAGTCCTATCCTACTACTTAAAGATTACTGCTACTAACACATATAATTATTTTCTTCCAGTATACACATTAGATTGTATTTTAATCCTACAGTTATAGTCATACTGTGAATTATACTTTTTTAAAAAACGATAGCCCTCATATCAGCAGAATTAGTTGTGAATTTTTAGGCCTATCAAAAGGCCACTTTTTAGGCCTATTGAAAGATGAGAGTCATACCAAGTGCCCAATAATATAGAATAAACTCTATAGTTTCTGCTTATGTGCAAAATATCTTAAAACTAGATTTCTGTTTTCACCAAGGACACTGACTCAGTCTTTGTAGTTGCCTGTATGATCACCTATTCTAAGATTTTCTTTCTCAACTATACAAATTGACATCTACCACGTGCCTAATGATCATGTTTAACAATGTTTACATCTTACAAAAGATATTAGTCAAAATTTACTTTTTTATTAGTCTGTCATTGAAACTAATAACTAGGGTGCCTGGGTGGCTCAGTTGGTTAAGCGACTGCCTTCGGCTCAGGTCACGATCCCGGAGTCCTGGGATCGAGTCCCGCATCGGGCTCCCTGCTCGGCAGGGAGTCTGCTTCTCCCTCTGACCCTCCTCCCTCTCATGCTCTCTGTATCTCATTCTCTCTGTCTCAAATAAATAAATAAAATCTTTAAAAAAATAAAATAAAATAAAATAAAATAATAACTAGGATAGGCATTCTGGAGTTGAAGCTTTATGTGCTTATACCTAATAATATGAAAAATGACACCATCTAGAGAAGATTAACTAAGGGAAATGCGACTTTTATGAGCTGGTAAAACTCCTCTAACTACAAAAATGACTTTGAACTTCTCTTGGTTCTTTTCCCCAGGGCATTATAGAGACTAGTGAGTTAATGCTTAGAAAGGGCTTTAAAAGATACTTGTTAGATTCCACTTATAGAGATATAATGGCTTATGATTTCTAAAGAAAAATTACTTTTTCTCTACCATTGTCTTAAAGAATGTTTAGAACAGGACCTACTGAAGAAAACAATTCTAATTTTGCATTTTAATGCAGTGGCACTGATGAAAACATTCCAAATAGAAGCTAACAAAAATATATTTAAGTTTATATATATGTGTGTACATATATATATACACATACACATATATACATACATACATTTATATTAATGCCTCTGAAATTATATCCTGACAACCTCTTTGGGGAATAAGAGAATTCTCAGCTTTTTAGCTATTTAGGTTTAAAAAGGGGGTCCTAGCAGCCTAACAAAGCAAGCTGAAGTTCAGAGACCCAAAAAGGGCACAAAACCAGAAATCAATAGCAGGACAAGAATGAACCAAGGGGTTTCAGATCAGATAATATATTTGTTTGTATTCCTGAAGCAGAATGACGGCAAAGCAGAGGGTAATTACCAATAGTGTAAGCAAAGAGAAAGATCTGATGAAAGAAAGTTTGTGAAAGGGGAAAGGGAAAGATTGTATCTGAAAGGGGAAGATTATGTTGAAAGCTGGTCTTTTGCCATAGTAGCTATAACCAGTACCCACAATATTTAATCTATATACAGCACTAGTGCTGCTAATAAGGGCAAGAACCTAAAGATCATGGTTTGAGGCCTTCCTCAAGAGCCCTCAGTTCTTAAAACACTTGTAGTGAAGTCCAGCCCCATAAAGACAGTCATGAAAAATTACTGCTGATCATCTGCAGATGTATCTTGAAAGAAGTTGCTGTGGGCGATGTCAAAGAGGTTATTGCCTATGTTCTCCTCTAGGATTTTGATGGATTCCTGTCTCACATTGAGGTCTTTCATCCATTTTGAGTTTATCTTTGTGAACGGTGTTAGAGAATGATCGAGTTTCATTCTTCTGCATGTGGCTGTCCAATTTTCACAGCACCATTTATCAAAGAGACTGTCTTTTTTCCATTGCATATTTTTTCCTGCTTTGTCGAAGATTATTTGACCATAGAGTTGAGGGTCCATATTTGGGCTTTTCCATTGGCCTATATGTCTGTTTTTGTGCCAGGACCATGCTGTCTTGGTGATCATTGCTTTGTAATATAGTTTGAAATCAGGCAACGTGATGCCCCCAGCTTTGTTTTTCTTTTTCAACATTTCCTTGGCAATTAGGGGTCTTTTCTGATTCCATACAAATTTTAGGATTGTTTGTCCAGCACTTTGAAAAAGGTCATTGGAATTTTGATCGGGATGGCATTGAAGGTACAGATTGATCTGGGTAGCGTAAACATTTAGAATATCTTGTTTCTATTATATTCTGTTCTATCATTTGAAAGCATCTTTTCTTCATTTACTTCTAATTTAGATTGGATTTTCAAGCCAAGATGAAACATTGTATGTTAAGAATTGTCAGATTGAAAAGGATGCATTTGAATTGGGGAAAGTAATTTCATTGGTATAAATAGCTCATTTCACGATGGCCATGCCATAAGAAAAAGGTTACTGCTATATGACAAAGATCCTTATTAATTACTCTACTCAGTAGAAAGGAATCCATTTGTACTTTCTGTGCCCTTTTGAAGGCCTTGTACATCACAGACATTGCCATTAGTATTTAAACATATCCTTCATGATGGCAATCCTGATTGAATCCATACTGTTTTTGCACTGACTTCTTATATAGTCTTTTTAGTAGTTATAACTGCTGCATGGAAGATAGGAAATCTCAATAACATTTTGAGTACTTTACCTGCAAAGATTCCAAGCTCAAATATAGTAAATCCCATATCTGGACTTATGCACCAGAAAATATAAAAGTGACAAGTTAAGTTCTACTTATAGAAACCTAGATTTCTAAGAGAAACTTCCAGGTCACCAGTCTGTGGCTAATTTGGAATTGCTTTAATCCTGTAAGTCTACTTGAGAAAATTAAACTGATTGCAGAAGAATGCTATCAATTTAGATGTTATATTAATTCAAACCTGTTATTCTTTGCTCAGTTCAGACATCTACTAGTGGAGGGGATGTCTAAGTCTAGACATCCTTTCCCCATCCTTGCCCCACTTGCATATAAAGATCCCATATCCTACAGCACTTTGTAGTTTATTTTTGTTGAAGTAGCTACCCTGCCTACAAATTATCAGTGATAGCCATAGATCACCAGCTAATTTTACTATTATAAGTTAAAATAAATATTCCCTTGAACAGTATAATCTCCTATATAGGACACATATTTTCATGTTAGTTTTGTAGTGTACATGAGTTGAATGGAGCTAATGCCCTCACAGATTCTCTTTGTGACCATTGGTATTTCTTTGTAAGGTAGCTATAAGAATGTATTTATGGCCATGAAATCATCTTTGCTTTATAGGAAAAACTATCCGAATTTTCTCTCAATTTTTGGATATTTTTTTATCCAAAAACCAAACTGCCTTTTCTTATAACCTTCTTACTTTAAAAAAATTTTTTTTTCTTTCCTTCCTTTCTACTTCTACCAAACTGGATTTTTATGGACCATTCAGGGAAATTTGGCTGCTAGGCTGTAATCCATCTCGCCTTCAAGACATAAAAGTACATACTTTTTTTCTCTTCCATTAGATTTTCTATGCTGGGCTTAGAAGCAAGAAGAGGATTAGGGTGTGGAAAAAACAATTCTTGATCCTTTTTCCTATCTGATTGAGTTCTGTAATGGCCAGGAAAAATAAAAGTGCTTTGGGATTATAACCTGTAAAATAAAAGGAGTCAGAGATAACTATTCTTAAATTTTCTGAAGCTTTCACTCTGAAGCTTCTTGTAAATCACTACTGTCAACATCTGAAAATAGTTGAAATCATGTTTCTTTAAAAAATGGAAGCCAAAAATATAGTAAAATATAGGGTTTACCTTCAAAGGAGTTTACAGTTGACTAACACAGGTAAGACAAATATTTAAATGTCTATAACATAAGACAGAGGTGGTAGGTGCCCTAAAATATATATATATATAAATAAGGTGCAAAATTATTTTAAAGATTTTGGGGAAAGATTTTTCCAGGCTGGTAGATATCCACATTGTAATTTCCAATTAGAGACAGAGAACCACCAGTCTCTATAGTTAGAGAACCATCATCAGGTGGTTTACTACCTACCTGCTCTTATTTTTTTATTTACCATCTTTCCTTTCCACTGAGCTATAATGTTCTTCATGGCAGAGTGTATCTCACTCTGTATCCCAAGTCCCTAACCATAACTGGCTCATAAAATGCATTCAATAAATATTTGTTGAATAGATGTGTATATCACTGATAATCAAACTAGCTTTCTAATAAGAAAAATTCTATTACAAAGCAATTCAACAAATAAACTGTTCAGTTAAAAAGTACAATTTCCTCCTCAGAAACTAAACATTTTAAAAGGACAGCTTTTATAAGGTTTTACACAATTTGCACCATAAAGTAAAACATATTTTAGAAAATATCATCTCTGAGACCTATAAACCTGAATAAAAAACAGAAGAACCTATCTATCATTTTCTCCAGTTACACTGGTTGTGACAATATGTTTTCATGATATTTAATGACAAGGTTGGGACTTCAGTGAAAGTGAGAAATAAATTTATGTTTCAAATTGTAAGTAAATGATAAATCATATCATACATAATCCTTTATAAGCATTCACTTAAATTTTGAGTAGAAATGTTATTCATGTTTAGCACTAAATCTGTAAGGCCCTTCAAGCTTTGAAAATTTTGTAATTTTATGATTGCCCATTGGAGAGAAATATCATAAGTATAAGCATCTTTATATGTCTTTCTTTCAGTACTTATGACAATATCATTCATCTTAGAATGGAAACTCTTTGAGGTGGTACCTTTGAGTTTATTCAGTGAATATGTCTGAAGCAGCTTCTGGGGTTGGGTTGGGGTATTAAACTTAATAAATTGCAATGACTAGGAACTTAGAGACTACTGAGGAGTATATACAATCATGATAAAGTGGATTAAAGAAATAGGAGTTTATTTGTCTTTCATATCAAAAGCCTGTTGACAGGCAGTCCAGGGCTTGTACAGCAACTCAATATTGTCAGGAGAGGCTCTTTTTTCTTCTCATATTTCCATACTTACTGTGTGGGTTTCCACTCTCATGGTTAAAAAATGGCTACGGCACCTCCCAGTATCTACCCATGTTCCAAGAAGAAAGAAGGGCAAAAGCTTTCTCCTCTTAAGGCTTTATCTCTTTATCTTCTTATTCACCATAGGAACCCTGCCCCCAGGGACTTCTTCCAGCATCTTACTGGCCAGAACTCTATCATATGACCACACTCCGCTGCACAGTGGCTAGAGAAGAATGGAGTTGTGAATAGCAGACAGGATAGCCAACCAACTGTGTTTGCAGTTACTCCTTTTCTGTTTACCATCTGGGCTATAGACCTTTAAGGTTCCAAAGAAAAGGCCAAGTTATTTATGCATGAAAATATAGTGATCTTACTAAGAAGTCCCCTTTTGTCAGTAAATGATTCATTAATTTAACAAATATTTATTTTTATTGCCTAATATGTGCCAAATACTGTTCTAGATACTGGAGATAACATTGAACAAAAAAGACAATGGAGCTTACATTCTATGAAGAGGAAGGCTATAAACAAATAACTATAAATGTATATATTATATAAATTATAGGCATATGGATATGAATATCCATATATATGTGTGTGCATTTATTTATATATCCATGAAGAAAGGATAAAAAGAATAGAAAATGATGGTGGGTAATATTCTACATAGGATGTTTAACAAAGGCCTCTCTGATAAGATGATATTTTAGCAATGACCTGAAAGAAACGAGGGATGGATGGAACCATTATATCTGGGGAAGGATGTCAAAGTGGACAAAATACCAAGTACAAAGACCCTGAGGAGAGATGTATTTTGCATGCTCAAGACAAGCAAGGAACCAGTATGGTTAGAGCACAGTGATCAAGAGGGGAAATGATAGGAGATGAGGGTAGTGGAAGCCGTAATATGTTGGACTTCGTAGGCCATAGCAAATATTTTATTCTGAGTGAGATGGAAAGTCATTGGAGAGTTATGAGCAAAGATTAGCACAATCCAATTTAAAATTTAAAAGGATCACCATAACTACTGTGTGGAGAATAAATTATAGTGGAACAAGGACAGTAGTAGGGAGATCAGTTAGGAGGCTATTCAGTTTCCCAGGAAATAAATGATGGATCCAACTATTGTAGTAATTGTGGAGATAGTAAGTAATGGTCAGATTCTAGAGCTATTTCAAAGGTAGTTTAGATATGGTTCTGACAGAAAAAGAATCAAGGACGTTTCCAAGATTTTGGATTAATAACTGGAAGAATCAAGTTGCTATTTTCTGAGATGGAAATTGTAAGAGACTAAAACATCATAAGGGCAAGATAGAAGGGTGGGGGGATCAAGAGTTTGATTTTGAACATGTTAAGTTTCAATTACCTGTTATGCATCCAAGTGCATGTTGGATGATTTATAAGTTTGGAGATACACATTCTTATCTACCAGCTGTTTAGATGACATTTAAATCTAGAGTTGAAGGTAGAGGTTAGGATTGGAGATATAAATTAGGAGTTTTAGTGTATGGGTAATATTAATGCCATGAAGGAGAGTGAATAAGGAGTGAGTAGCTAAATAATCTTTTCCTGTGACTTTTCTTAAAATAGAAAATTTCCTATGAACTCCTAAATAAATTCAAGTTTGAGTATTTCATTTTACTAACTAGCTCATTAAGTGTTCGATGTTTAGTATGTGGTTAAGGACATTAACTCTGAAGCCACACTACACCGGTTTGAGTCCTGTCTGTGCTGTTACTAGCTCTGTGATTTAGGCCAAGATATATAAACCTCTCTTTCCTCATCTATAAATAAGGATAATAATAATGCCTCCCCATAAGGTTGTTGTAAAGATTAATTAGAATAATGCCATAATGCATAGTAAGCACTCAAAAGGATTATCCAATAACATTAAATTTCACCAGGTTTTGACACACAATGTAACAGTGCTGACTTGGTTTAATATTCCACCAAAGCAAGCTATATTTTGGAAGCAGGAGAAAATTTCTTACCTTGTAATGTTCATTTACAGACATATGAAAATGAGAATTGATGATAATTATAAGACATTACCACTTTGTAATCACTGTTTCAGCATCATAGTCTTAGTTAATTATCTTCCTGTTTAGGTCACAGTGCTGTTGATATCACCAAGGTGGCTAGAAGACACCGCATGTCTCCTTTTCCTCTAACGTCTATGGACAAAGCTTTCATCACAGTCCTGGAGATGACTCCGGTGCTTGGGACAGAAATCATCAACTACCGAGGTATTTGCCCATTGTCTTTTCTTTTCATTTTTTTCCCAGTAAGATTCATATAATATAAATACATGGTTTTCCTGAAGGAGAAAGGTTATTAACCATTATCACAATCACTATCATCATTCTTTTTGCTTTTTTGCTTCTTATTTCTACTCAACTCTAAGATCAATCTTAATGGTATATAGAATAAAGCACGTATAAAGCCTCCTTTTCATAAAAAAAAAAAGGGAAGGAAAATAATCACCTGTGTTTACCCTGTCCGTCAAAATACCAATACTCTAAACTAAAGAAAGGATTATCAGGGGCGCCTGGGTGGCACAGTTGGTTGGGTGTTCAACCTTTGGTTTCAGCTCAGGTCATGATCTCAGGGTCATGAGATCAAGCCCTGCCTCAGGCTCCATGCTCATCAGGGAGTCTGCTTGAGATTCTCTCTCCCTCTCCCCCTCCTGCTCATGCGTGCTCTCTCTCTCAAATAAATAAAAAAGGGGCACCTGGGTGACTCAGTCAGTTAAGTGTTCAGCTCTTGATTTCTGCTCAGGCCATGATCTCAGGGTCCTGGAATCAAGCCCCACATGAGGCTCTGTGATCAGTGGGGAGTCTGCTTGAAGATTCTCTCTCCCTCTGCCCCTACCCCCACTCTCTCTCTCTCTTTCTCAAATAAATAAATAAATCTTTTTTTTTTAAAGATTTTATTTATTTATTTGACAGAGAGAGACACAGCGAGAGAGGGAACACAAGCAGAGGGAGTGGGAGAGGGAGAAGCAGGCTCCCTGCAGAGCAGGGAGCCTGATGCGGGACTCGATCCCAGGACCCTGGGATCATGACCTGAGCTGAAGGAAGTCGCTTAACCAACTGAGCCACCCAGGCACCCTAAATAAATCTTTTTTTAAAAAAAGGGGGTGCCTGGGTGGCTCAGATGGTTGAGTGTCTGCCTTCGGCTCAGGTCATGATCTCGGGGTCTTGGGATCGAGCCCCACGTTGGGCTCCCTACTCAGCAGGAGGCCTGCTTCTCTCTCTCCCTCTACTACTCCTCCCTGCTTGTACTCTCTCACTCTCTCTGTTGAATAAATAAATAAAATCTTTAAAAAAAAGAAGACTTAAATAAAATAAGTCTTACAGAAAAAAGAAAGAAAGGGTTATCAGCACCGAGTGAGGAAAATAGTTAACTCTATGTCTGCCTGATGTCCTGTTGTCCTTTTTATGAGAGATAATAAATGTGTCTTGTAACCATGTTTTCCTTTGTGGAAAACATCTTTTTAAATGTAAAATGTCAAAACCATATTAATTTATCCATTGATCACTGAGCAACCAGTCTGACCTCTGGGATTTCTGCTTCATCCATCTTCCTGTTTTCAGTGAGAAGCATATAAGCTCTTAGGTTAAAAGCACATGGAGACCAGCCTGTAGAAAGACAATGGATAGGTAGTGTTCTCCAGTGTTTTCAGTTTTTAATCAACCATTTTCTTTTCTAAAAATTCAGCATAGAAGTTTAAGTGCAATTTGAATAAAATATAGTTTCTCAATTGTTTTTGTTATACAGATAAACACAAAAGAATTGATTTTACAAATAAAAGACTTCATTCATGGATCATAAAATATTCAAACTTCAATGAACATTAGAGAGCATCTATACCAACACCATAATTTTTCTGCAAGGAATCTCAGACTCAGAGCAGCGGAAAAGGAATAGGACTAAAGCTAAGACTTACATTCTTCTTTTTACTACATGATAGTGCTCTTCTTTCAGTATTAAAATACTAAAAATAATGGTAGAAAACATAATAAGTTATGTTAAAAGGCCTATGGGGCACCTGGCTGGCTCAGTCGGGGGAGCATGTGACTCTTATTGGGATTTTGAGTTTGAGCCCCATGTGGGGTGTAGAGATTAGGTAAATAAATAAAACTTTTTTTTTTAAGTCAAAAACCAGTGAAATATTAAATGCCCAGTTCTGGCTCTTTGGTCCCCAACCCTACTTAGGCAAAAGTTGTTTTTATATAGTTATATGTCTTTGACTTATATTCTTCTAGGTATGTGTATATCATTAGGCTGAAACCTTTTCTTTCATTTTTGTTTTATCCTCATTAAAGGAAATAAAGCTTTAAAAATTGACTAGAGTGGGGACTTAGTCAGCAATTAACTATGTGATTTCAGAAAGCAATTATAATGAAATAGGTTTCTTTATATTATTAAAAGCAAAATATTCAGATATTTTTATATCAACACCAAGACATTTTCAGAAAATATGAATATAAACTTAAGTTGGAAAAAAGTTTAAGTAATACTTATTATAAAAATAAGTTAACATCCCTGGCTTTTGATAATTTCAGGATAGTTTCCCTTAATATCAGTCCCTTGGATAATCTCACTGTTTATGCCAAAGTCACATTTAAATAGAAATTCTGGTTCTTCTAAGGAAAAAAACAGAATTGAAAATGGCCATTTTTATTTTTCTTTTAAGAAAAAAAAAATGCTGAGGTGCCTGGGTGGCTCAGTCGTTAAGCGTCTGACTTTGGCTCAGGTCATGATCCCAGGGTCCTGGGTTCGAGCCCCACATTGGGCTCCCTGCTCTGCAGGAAGCCTGCTTCTCCCTCTCCCACTCCCCCTGCTTATGTTCACTCTCTCGCTGTGTCTTTTTGTCAAGTAAATAAATAAAATCTTTAAAAAAGAAAAAAAGAATGCTGGCAAATGGATTCTCTTTTCCCTTCATGTGCTTGCTTCCCCTTCATTTGTTCACTAAATCAGTTGTCACTCATAAGTAAGCAAGCTCTTCATGGATGGTTAATTTCCTTGTCAAGTGTTTCCACCCATGATGATGAGAAATAATAGAGAGGTTTGCATTTCAACCTTTGAGTTTGATCAAACTCAATTTTTAATGCAAAAGGGTATTATAATTAACCCTCCCAAGCTCTTTAGTTAGGTATTTAAAAAACAATACCATATATAGAAACATACTCAGTTTGTTCAACAAATATTTACTAAACATCTACTAAATGTCAGGTACTATGTTGGGTCCTGGACATAAAAGGTGAATAAAATGAAACTCTTGCCCCACGGACCTCACTATAGTATAGGAGAGAGACAGATAGATAATGTGGTATTTGTCTCCTTTATTGGCTTTGTAGGCTTGCTTTCCTTTTTCAGTTCCTTGAATGTAAACTTTCTTTAGAGTTTTCATCTTTGGCCCTTTTCAGATCTTACACTTTTACTTCACATAACCTTATGTTTCAAATATTACGCGATTTCTAGTTCTATATCACTTCCCAGACCTTGCCTGAGCTCCAGACTCATACACCAAATGTATACCTGCTGCTAGTAAATTTAACATGACCAATACTAAACTTATCCTACATCCTCTGGAATCTATCCCTTGTTCTCCATCCCCACCGCTATTGATTTAGTTCAGATCTTTATTATCAACTTCCCAGATAATTATAATAGATTCACCACCACCCCCCATTAGCATCCTTCCAATCCATTCTCCAATTTGATGCCAAAGTACAGACATACCTCAGAGATATTGCAGGTGTTCCAGACCACCACAATACAAAGTGAATATTGCAATAAAGCAAGTCAAATGAATTTTCAGTTTTCCACTGCATATAAAATTGTGTTTATGCTATACAAACTCTGTTAAATGTGCAGTAACATTATGTCTAAAAAAGAAAGTACATACCATAATTAAAAAATACTTTACTGGAGCACCTGGGTGGCTCAGTCGGTTGGGCATCAGCCTTCAACTCAGGTGAACCCAGGGTCCTGGGATTGAGCCCCACATCGGACTCCCTGCTCAGCAAGGAATCTGCTTCTCTCTCTGCCCCTTCCCCACTTGTGCTCTCTCTTGTGCACTCACTCTCTCTCTCTAATAAATAAATAAAATCTTTAAAAAAATACCTTACTGCTCTCCTGAAGCTACTATTACACTATATGTTAACTAACTAGAATTTAAATAAACATTTTTAAAAAGCACTTTACTGCTGAAAAATGCTAACCATCATTTGAGCTTTCAGTGAGTCACAATCTTTTTGCTGGCAGAGGGTCTTGCCTCAGTGTTGATGGCTGCCTACTGATCAGGGTGGTGGCTGCTGAAGGTTAGGGTGCCTGTGGCAATTTCTTAAAATAAGACAACAATTAAGTTCACTACATCAATGGACTCTTCTTTTCACGAACAATTTCTCTGTAGCATGTGATGCTGTTTGATAGCGTTTTACCTGCAGCAGAATTTCTTTCAAAACTGGAGTCAATCCTCTCATATCCTGCACTGCTTTATCAAGTAAGTTTATGTAATATTCTAAGCCTTTGTTGTCATTTCAATAACCTTCACAGCTTCTTTACCAGGAGTAGATTCCATCTCAAGAAAGCACTTTCTTTGTTCACCCATAAGAAGCAATTCCTCATAAGGTAAAGTTTTATATGAGATTGCAGCAGTTTAGTCATATCTTCAAGTTCTACTTCTGACTCTAATTCTCTTGCTCTTTCCGCCACATCTACAGTTATGTCCTCCACTGAAGTCTCGAACCCCTCAAAGTCATCCAATAGGGTTGGAGTCAACTTCTTCCAAACTCTTATTAATGTTACTATTTTGACCTCTTTCCACAAATCACGAATGTTCTTAGCAGCATTGAGATATGAATTCTTTCCAAAAGGTTTTCAGTTTACTTTGCCCAGATCCATTAGAGGAATCTCTATCTATGGCAAATATAGCCTTATGTAATGTATTTCTTAAATAATAAGACTTGAAAGTCAAAATGACTCTTTGATCCATGGGCTGCAGAATGGATGTGCTAACAGGCATTAAAACAGCATTGATTTTGGGGGGCAGAGCAAGATGGCAGAGGAGTAGGAGACCTGGATTTCGTCTGGTCTCAGGAATTCAGCTGGATAGGGATTCTGAACCATTCTGAACACCTACAAACTCAACAGGAGATCGAAGAAAAGAATAGCAACAACTCTCTGAACAGAAAAGCGACCACTTTCTGGAAGGTAGGACGTGCGGAGAAGTGAATCCGAGGCGATATTGGGGAGGATAGATGGCGGGGGAGGGGGCCTCCGACGGCCGCTTCTGGCAAGTCATAGAGCCAAGGAGCACAAAATCAGAACTTTTAGAAGTCTGCTCCGCTGAGGGACGTCGCTCCAGTGGCTAAGCAGGGGGTAGAACCCTCATGGGACAGTGTGGTCTCAGGACCCTTGGGGTCACAGAAAGACTGGGGGTGCCTGACTGCAGCAGAGCTCCCAGGTATTGGAGCGGGGAAGCCAGCTGCAGAGACAGAGCCGAGAAGACGGGCTGTCAGCTCGGGGTTGCCATAAACTGATCTGTGGCACAGTCGTGCCACTGCTCCTCCAGCAGGGACACAACAAGCGGCAGATCCGGGGAGACTCCCCTTCCTCCCCTGGGAGGAGCGGCGCAGGAGTGCCACAGGGATCTGCTGGGTGTGGAGACTCCACACCGAGTCAGGTGCCAGAGATAGAAACGCTGGGTCACAGGCCGGGTGAGCGCGGAGTGTGGCCAGAGACCGGGAAGACGGGAGTGATTGTCTGCTTTTCTCTGGGGGCGCACTGAGGAGCGGGGCCCTGAGTTCTTGGCTCCTCCGGGAGGGAGATGGAAGGCCGCCAGTTTCACTCTCAGCCTCCAAAGCTGTACTGAAAGCTTGCAGGGAACAAAAGATCCGGAGAGCAAACCTGAGCAGATTACTTAGCCCAGACTGGGGAAGGGACGGGCAATTCCGCCTCCAGCAAAGACATTGGGGAACCATGGCAACAGGCCCCTCCCCCAGAAGATCAGCAAGAACAGCCAGCCAAGACCCAAGTTTACCCATCAGTGAGAACTGCAAAACTCCAGTGCTAGGGGAATAATGCACATACAATCCATGGCTTTTTTTACCATGATTCTTTAGGCTTTCAAAGTTAATTTTTTTTTAACTGCCTTTTTTTTTTTGAACTTTTCTTTTTCCCTTTTTCAACAAACATCCTATCAATCCCTTTTTTAAAATTTTTCATTTTCAGAGTCATATTCTATCCCTTCATAGTAGTTACCCTTATTTTTGGCATATATATATAAGTTGTTCTCTCTTTAAAATTTTGAGATAGTTTCTTCTAACAGATCAAAATATACCCTAAATCTCTAGTGTATGGTTTTCTTCTACTCTCCTGCCTGATCACATTCTCTCCCTTTTTTTTTCTTTTTTTTTTTAATCCTTTCTTTTTTCAAACAACTTCTTAATCAATTCCTTTTATAAAATTTTTTATAATTTTCATCTTTACAATCATATTCCATCCCTTCATCATATCAACCCTTATTTTTGTACATATATAAGTTTTTCTTTCTTTAAAATTTTGGGAGGCACTTCCTTCTAACACACCAAAATACACCCAAAATCTAGTGTGTGGCACTGATCTATGCACCAGTCTGATCATATTTGATCATATTCTGGTTTTTATGTTTTGTTCTGTTTTTGTTTGTTTTTATCTTTCTTTTTTTTTTTTTTTCTTTTTCTTTTTTCCTTCTTTCCCTTTCTTTTCCCCAGGCTTCAGGTCTTTTCTGATTTGTTTAGAGTATATTTTCTGGGCACGTTGGTACCCTGTTAGCATTTTGTTCTCTCATTAATCTATTCTCCTCTGGACAAAATGACAAAATGGAAAAAAATCACCTCAACACAAAGAACAAGAGGTAGTACCGACTGCCAGGGACCTACTCAATATGGACATTAGTACAATCTCAGATCTAGAGTTCAGAATCATCACTTTAAAGATACTAGCTGAGTTTGAAAAAAGCATGGAAGTTATTAGAGAAACCCTTTCTGGAGAAATAAAAGAACTAAAATCTAACCAAGTCGAAATCAAAAAGGCTATTAATGAGGTGCAGTCAAAAATGAGGGCACTAACTGCTAGGATAAATGAGAATCAGTGATATAGAAGACCAAATGATGGAAAATAAAGAAGCTGAGAAAAAGAGAGATAAACTACTGGATCACGAGTGCAGAATTCAAGAGATAAGCGATACCATAAAGCGAAACAACATTAGAATAATTGGGATCCCAGAAGAAGAAGAAAGAGAGAGAGGGGCACAAGGTATATTGGAGCAAATTATAGCAGAGAACTTCCCTAATTTGGGGAAGGAAACAGGCATCAAAATCCAGGAAGCACAGAGAACCCCTCTCAAAATCAATAAAAATAGGTCAAACCCCAACATCTAATAGTAAAACTTACAAGTCTCAGAGACAAAGAGAAAATCCTGAAAGCAGCTCGGGAGAAGAGATATGTAACCTACAATGGTAGAAACATTAGATTGGCAACAGACCTATCCATAGAGACCTGGCAGGCCAGAAAGGACTGGCATGATATATTCAGAGCACTAAATGAGAAAAATATGCAGCCAAGAATACTATATCCAGCTAGGCTGTCATTGAAAATACAAGGAGAGATAAAAAGCTTCCAGGAAAACAAAAACTAAAGGACTTTGCAAACACGAAACCAGCCCTACAAGAAATATTGAAAGGGGTGCTCTAAGTAAAGAGAGAGCCTAACAGCAACATAGACCAGAAAGGAACACAGACAATATACAGTAACAGTCACCTTACAGGCAATACAATGGCACTAAATTCATATCTTTCAATAGTTACCCTGACTGTAGATGGATTAAATGCCCCAATAAAAGAACAGGCTATCAGATTGGATTTAAAAAAAAAAAACCATCAATATGCTGTCTGCAAGAGACTCATTTTAGACCCAAAGACACCCCCAGATTGAAAGTGAGGGGGTGGAAAACCATTTACCATGCTAATGGACAATGGGTGGCAATCCTTATATCAGACGAATTAGATTTTAAACCAAAGACTGGAATAAGAGATGCAGAAGGACACTATATCCTACTTAAAGGGTCTATCCAACAAGAAGATCTAACAATTGTAAATATCTATGCCCCTAACGTGGGAACAGCCAATTATATAAGGCAATTAATAGCAAAAGCAAAGAAACACATTGACAACAATACAATAATAGTGGGGGAGTTTAACAGCCCCTTCACTGATATGGACAGATCATCTAAGCAAAAGATCAACAAGGAAATAAAGACTTTAAATGACACACTGGACCAAATGGACTTCAAAGACATATTCAGAACATTCCAACCCAAAGCAACAGAATACACATTCTTCTCTAGTGCCCATGGAACATTCTCCAGAATAGATCACATCCTAGGTCATAAATCAGGTCTCAACCGGTACCAAAAGATTGGGATCATTCCTGCATACTTTCGGACCACAATGCTTTGAAACTAGATCTCAATCACAAGAGGAAAGTTGGAAAGGACTCAAATACATGGAGGCTAAAGAGCATCCTATTAAAGAATGAATGGGTCAACCAGGAAATTAAAGAAGGATTTAAAAAATTCATGGAAACCAATGAAAATGAAAACACAACTGTTCAAAATCTTTGGGATACAGCAAAGGCAGTCCTAGGAGGAAAGTATATAGCAATACAAGCCTTTCTCAAGAAACAAGAAAGATCTCAAGTACACAACCTAACCCTACACCTAAAGGAGCTGGAGAAAGAACAACAAATAAAGCCTAAACCCAGCAGGAGAAGAGAAATCATAAAGATCAGAGCAGAAATCAATGAAATAGAAACCAAAAGAACAGTAGAACAGATCAACAAAACTAGGAGCTGGTTCTTTGAAAGAATTAAAAGATTGATAAACCCCTGGCCAGACTTATCAAAAAGAAAACAGAAAGGACCCAAATCAACAAAATCATGAATGAAAGAGGAGAGATCACAACCAACACCAAAGAAACACAAACAATTATAAGAACATATTATGAGCAACTCTATGCCAGCAAATTAGATAACCTGGAAGAAATGGATGCATTCTTAGAGATGTACCGACTACCAAAACTGAACCAAGAAGAAATAGAAAACCTGAACAGACCTATAACCACTAAGGAAACTGAAGCAGTCATCAAAAATCTCCCGACAAACAAAAGCCCAGGGCCAGATGGCTTCCCAGGGGAATTCTACCAAACATTTAAAGAAGAATTAATACCTATTCTTCTGAAACTGTTCCAAAAAAATAGAAATGGAAGGGAAACTTCCAAACTCGTTTTATGAGGCCACCATTACCTTGATCCCCAAACCAGACAAAGACCCCATCAAAAAGGATAATTACAGACCAATATCCTTGATGAACACGGATGCAAAAATTCTCACCAAAATACTAGCCAATAGGATCCAACAGTACATTAAAAGGATTATTCACCACGACCAAGTGGGATTTATTCCTGGGCTGCAAGTTTGGTTCAACATCCACAAATCAATCAATGTGATACAATACATTAACAAAAGAAAGAACAAGA